>NC_060138.1:92033178-92341618 GCF_021461385.2 Schistocerca piceifrons | reverse complement strand
CAGGGTTGTAGCCTCTCCCAGAGGTCATTCAATCTGTATATTGAGCAAGCAGTAAAGGAAACAAAAGAAAAATTCGGAGTAGATATTAAAATCCATGGAGAAGAAATAAAAACTTTGAGGTTTGCCGATGAGATTGTAATTCTGTCAGCAAAGGACTTGAAAGAGCGGTTGAACGGAATGGACAGTGTCTTGAAAGGAGGGTATAAGATGAACATCAACAAAAGCAAAGTGAGGATAATGGAATGTAGTCGAATTAAGTCGGTTGATGCTGAGGGAATTAGATTAGGAAGTGAGACACTTAAAGTAGTAAATGAGTTTTGCTATTTGGGGAGCAAAATAACTGATGATGGTCGAAGTAGAGAGGATATAAAATGTAGACTGGCAATGGCAAGGAGAGCTTTTCTGAAGAGGAGAAATTTGTTAACATCGAGTATTGATTGAAGTGTCAAGAAGTCGTTTCTGAAAGTATTTGTATGGAGTGTAGCCATGTATGGATGTGAAACATGAACGATAAATAGTTTGGACAAGAAGAGAATAGAAGCTTTCGAAATATGGTGCTACAGAAGAATGCTGAAGGTTAGATGGGTAGATAACGTAACTAATGAGGAGGTATTGAATAGAATAGGGGAGAAGAGAAGTTTGTGGCACAACTTGACAAGAAGAAGGGACCGGTTGGTGGGGCATTTTTTACCTTTTCAAGGGACGATAGTCCTTAATATGTGACATATATACGAACATGATACGTCTAACCGTTACTGAGAAACAGGTTTCTTAACAATTGGACAGACAGACAACAAATCTATCTTATAATGGTCCGGTTTTAACAGACCAAGGCACGGAACTCTAAAAATCAACCTAAACCAGATCGCAGTAGCAGTTAGTGAGGTTTAATAAGTATTAGTATTGTAATTATTGTAGTCTAGTGAAAATAAGAGGCTAGAAAGGAAACCTGAACATTTGCCATTATAATTTGTTCCATGCCTTTCACCTTTAGGAGACATGTCTCATGTTTCACCACCTTTATAACGGCCTCAGTTCATCTACATCCACATCATACTTCGCAAGCCACCTAATGGTGTATGGCTGAAGGCAGTTTTTTTACTGATACTTGAGCTGACAACCCTGTCCCACTCACAAATAGCGCGTGGGAAGAATGATTGTCGGTAAGACTCTGTTATTTCCTCCTCGTGGTCATTACGCGAGCCGCATGTGGAAGGAAGTAATATGTTGTCCGACTCTTCCCGGAAAGTGGTCTCTCGAAATTTCAGTAGTAAATCTCTCCGTGATGCACAACGCCTCTCTTGTAACGTCGTCTAGTGGAGTTTGTTGAGTTTCTCCGTAACGCTCTTGCGCCGACTAAACGATCCCGTGACGAAACGCGCCGGTCTTCGTTGGATCTTCTCTATCTCCTCTATCAGTCCTACAAGTAGGAACCGCAGACAAATGAAGAATACTGAAGAATCGTTCGAACAAGCACCTCATAAGCCACCTCCTCCGTGGATGAGTTACATTTGTTAAACATTCTTCCTATGAATCTGAGTCTGGCATCTGCTTTTCCCAATATTTGTTTTATGTGGTCATTCCACTGAGGCTCGCTCTGGATAGTTACTCTTAGATATTTTACGGTAGATACTGTTTCCAGCGGCTTGTCATCAATAGTGTAGTTGTACAGTAATGAATTACTTCTGATATCTATGGGCAATATGTTACATTTAATTATTTTCAGGGTCAACTGCCAGAGCCTGCACCATTCGTCAATTCTCTGGAGAGGATTCTGCAGATCGTTACTCTCTTCTGGCGTTGCTACTTTGTTACAGACAGCCGGCTGGGGTGGACGAGCTGTTGTGGAGATGTTTCCCACTTTGTGGTAGAAGAATTACCTTGTTTACTACAGACCTAATTATCCTTGGAGGTAGAATCGAAAACGTGACGCCAGCCGGTGTGGTCGAGTGGTTCTAGGTGCTACAATCTGGAACCGAGCGACCGCTACGGTTGCAGGTTCGAATCCTGCCTCGGGCATGGATGTGTATGATGTCCTTAGGTTAGTTAGGTTTAAGTTGTTCTAAGTTCTAGGGAACTGATGACCTCAGAAGTTAAGTCCCATAGTGCTCAGAGCCATTTGAACCATTTGTTACAGATAACTGCATCATCTGCGAACAGCCTTAAAGAGCATCCGACGCTTTCCACTGTGTCGTTCATATACAGTAAATCACCTGTACATCTGTCAATTTTATTGCGTTGAGAGCGACTTGTTGAGTTCTGTCTGAAAGGAAGTCTTCAATCCAGTCTCAGTGCGAGATAATGTCAAATGCCTTCCTGAAATTAAGGAACACGACATCAACCTGAGGGCCTTAGTCTACGGCGCTGTGGACCTCATGGAGGAACACAGCGAGCTGAGTTTGCCCGCATCTCGTGGTCGTGCGGTAGCGTTCTCGCTTCCCACGCCCGGGTTCCCGGGTTCGATTCCCGGCGGGGTCAGGGATTTTCTCTGCCTCGTGATGGCTGGGTGTTGTGTGCTGTCCTTAGGTTAGTTAGGTTTAAGTAGTTCTAAGTTCTAGGGGACTGATGACCATAGATGTTAAGTCCCATAGTGCTCAGAGCCATTTGAACGATTTGAGCTGAGTTTCGGAGGACCTCTGTTTGCGGAATCCATGTTGATTGTTGTAGAGGAGAGTTCAAAAGTTTCTTCTGGCACACTGTATCCATCTGAAACAATTCTCCACAACGAGATGCGATAGTGCAACGACATTTCGGGGTTACTGATCGTTAAAGGTCACCCGCTGTGCGAAATACTGTCAGACACTGTCTACTGCAGTATGATCGGATGATTCTGCTCACCATTCGAGGTGCTGTATGACGCCTGAGTGTTCGTCAAAACAGGAAGATGCCCGTGCAGCCCTATGATGTCGTCTCGCAAGGAAACATCCCCAAGCGTAAGAAAGCAGATTTGAAGGGTATCAGCCCCACCAATCAACCACGAGCGAAAATTTGAGCCTTGATTCTGGTATTACACACTTGTGGCCTTCCGAATGTTCAGCTTCTAAATTTCGAGTGCACCAGTTGTTGGTCAATCGCTCCGCCCCACTGCAGCTGCTTTATGTGCGAGCGGTAAGTTCTGAACAGTGAAGTGAGTAAGAGGTTCATGAAATACTTCTGTGACATTTACAATATGCTTTGTTCATTATGCCAAAGTGTGTAGCGACGTGGATGATGGTGAGACATGTAATCTAGTATAAGACACATGGGGCCGCAGATGTCGGGAAATACTCCAAAATTGGATGACAAATGTTGAACATGTCACGTCACATCCAAAATACCGAGGCCCACGGGAAAGACAGGACTTAGCGCTTACGTCACAGCACGTGACACTGCAGGTCTTACGAGTGCCAGCAGCCGTCTCCGGTGGGGAGCGAGTAACTATTTCATAGTATTTTATAATGACGTATTTAAAGGCATGGGAGCTCTCGATAGAACACGATAAAATTAAGACCTGTAGTGGGTACCTTTTCAATGAAATATCGATATCTTGTAGACGCTGCACGAAGCCAAGTGTTCGTGAAGTGTGGCAGACAAGCCGACAAATGTGACGTCATAAGTTGGTTGCTGAGCCCGTATACCGCGTTTGTCCCGCAAAATACGGAGGGTGTTTTCGAGCACATGTGTGAAGGGATCAATGAGCGATGCAATACTTGCGTTCAAGCAGACGGTAGAAAATTTAGAACACCTTTTGTAAATGTGGTCTCTTGTAAATGCAGAAGTTACAAAATTATTGTCCTAGCTGTAGCGAAGTAGAGGATGTTGTAATTTTGTGTTTCTTTTCTTCCCCCTCTCCCCCTGTTTTTGTTAACGGACATTATGTAGTAAGGCAAACGTATTTCATTTATTGCTAATGACGCAGTTCGAAACCTTATACTCATTTCATTGTGACGTAATACGGTAGGTTTTTGTTATGAGTTACTTTGCAATAAACTAGCGGAAACCACGACACCTTTAAGTAAATTAATACCTCAGCATAAATGTGTAACTGTCTCACGCAATGAAAATAATACTGCCTGCTAGACACATGACTCGAACATGAGCCGCTCGGAGTCTACCATCGTGAGTACTTGACTTTGGTTGGGTTGATGAGGTGCAACATGTCGATAGGCTCAAGCGTTGCACGTATTTCTGAGGTAAGTGATGTGGTGACGTTACATGTTCAAAATTTGTATCCACTTTTGGGTATTCGCAACATTTGCAGGCCCATTTGTCTTACATTAAATTACGTGTCTCAGCGTCATCTACGTCGCTTCTGAGGTTTTTAAACATTAGTAGGAATCACCTTACACACTGACCAGCCAGAATCTTATCATCACCGACCTGCTATCGATACAAACCGTCCAGGCGATAGCAGAGCGTCACCTGGCGAAGAATGACTGCTTGTCAGACACACGCTCGGTGCGTGTAGTGTTAGTGAGCGTACTGTTCGTGTGTAGAATGGGGAAGGGGAGCGATTTATCTGATTTTGACCGAGGGCCGATTGTAGTAGCGCGGAGGTTCCGAAGGAGAATTTCGAAACTGCAAGACATATCGAGTGTTCGTGGAGTACTGTGGTCAATGCCGTCAACACGTAGCAAAACCAGAAACCACGTCCAGACGTCGTGGGATTGGGCGGTCACCCCTCGTTACAGATGTCGGACGTCGTAAGCTGGGCGCACTAGTGAAACAGGACAGGTGGCGAACTGTGGTGGAATGAACATCTATTGTTGGACAGGGCACAAGTATTTCTGAACACACAGTGCACCTGACTCTCCAACCTGACTCTCTTATGTTGTGTTAGATGGTTGCGACTGGTGTACCATTCCTTGAAGAGATGTTCGACAGTTCGTGTTGATACAACAGATCAATCAGGCAGCTTCACTCACGTTGTGGCCGCGGGCATGTCCACAAGTAGTATCTCCTTCCCGCACTCTGCCACTTTTCCACGGCGACTCACCTTACTACGCTGATACCATGTAACCGATTGTGACGTACGCACTGTTCCACTGTCATGACTTGAGCCTGCGGTGTCGACCCGCATGATAGTCCACACCGTTTACAGCATTCCACAGCAACCCGCCTGCTCTTTTTAAGGAGGCTGACAGGCTAAAATGTCCGCTGTCCAAATTTGGATGACAGCAACAGTTGAGAACTCTCGCAAGCGCTGAAGAAATATGAGCCATAGTTTCTGTTGCTGGTGTGGTGCTCACTTTATTAAAGAGAAAGAAATCCTTATCCTTATGAAACTCGCACTCACCGACACGTCACCCGCCAGTGGGTTTCGAATCATTCTGGGTCACAATGGAACTTTCTCTTCTCTGTAGTCGTGTGACCAGGGCCTCCCGTCGGGTAGACGGCTCGCCTGGTGCAAGTCTTTCGATTTGACGCCACTTCGGCGACTTGCGCGTCGACGGGGATGAAATGATGATGATTAGGACAACACAACATCCAGTCCCTGAGCGGAGAAAATCTCCGACCCGGCCAGGAATCGAACCCGGGCCCGCGCTGACCACTCAGCTACCGAGGGCGGACTTCTCTGTAGTGTTCTTGTAATAAGTGTTCAAATGGCTCTGAGCACTATGGGACTTAACATCTGTGGTCATCAGTCCCCTTGAACTTAGAACTACTTAAACCTAACTAACCTAAGGACGTCACACACATCCATGCCCTAGGCAGGATTCGAACCTGCGACCGTAGCAGTCACGCGGTTCCGGACTGAGCGCCTAGAACCGCTAGACCACCGCGGCCGGCTGTAATAAGTGTCTTCACCGTCTAGGTACCCAGCTTTAACATATGCCTAAGTTTACAGCAACTGCTTCCAGTGTAACGCAATCGTTACAAATCTATGTCCGAACGGTTTTCTGCTGTGTAACAGGTCCGTTTCAATCGATTATTTCCCGAAAATATGCTGTTTGGATTTAGCTTGTATTTCTAGACAATTCCTATGGTCTGTTTTACTTTCATAAATTGAATAATCTAGCAAATGCAATTTTCGCTACCTTCTAGCCGCGTTAAGTGGTTATACATCCAAGAATGTTCGGCAAAGTTCTCCTCGGTTACTGTCGAGCGCCGACAGAATAAGTGTTTTGCAGTAGGATGCTGTGCCAGTTTGCTCCGTGAAGATGCAAAATAAAGTAACACATTCATCCGACAGCAAGTAAGCCTGTGTAACAGGTTTAATTCTTCAATAGCGCTGCCTTCGTTGTAATATTGCACTCGCCATTACTTTGCGGTGATAATGCATCGAGAAGTTATTGAGGTAATGCTATTTTGTCTAAAACTGACATGGTGAGACCGTGGCTGTGTACAATTAACGTAGGTTAACAGCAACCAGCCACTATTAATACTGCTCTTTATTTAGGTAAATAGCGCCGTTACCGGTTTCGAACTTCAAAGTTCATCATCAGACGGCTGTTCACATGATTTTCAAGATACACTTTACATTATCGTCCGTTTTCGATTTTTATTATTCCACTGTGGCTTAGTATTTTTGGTGTGTTGTTGCCCTACGGTACAAAACAGTGTTAGAAGCGCCCTATGTGAAAATAACTAACCTCCAAACGATGAAATACAGCGTAAATAAATATGTGGGTATGTGGTTTTCGACGTAAGTACCATAACCACTTAACCTCACATATTTATTTACGCTGTATTTCATCGTTTGGAGGTTAGTTATTTTCACATAGGGCGCTTCTAACACTGTTTTGTACCGTAGGGCAACAACACATCAAAAATACTTCGCCACAGTGGAATAATAAAAATTGAAAACGGACGATAATGTAAAGTGTATCTTGAAAATCATGTGAACAGCCGTCTGATGATGAACTTGGAAGTTCGAAACCGGTAACGGCGCTATTTACCTACATAAATAGCAGCATTAATAGTGGCTGGTTGCTGTTTTCTTCTTTGTAAGAATTAACCTACATTTATCGAGGTAAGTCGTAAGATGGCCATGAACTGATTCGTCAAGACTTAGGGCTTTATTTTCAGGACGGTAACAGTTTTATCCTTAGACACGTTTTGTTTTGGGGCGGCAAGTGTTTTTTTAATCGGGGTGAGGGCATTAACGTGAGCTCAGGGAAAATGAAACTAATTCGAGCTTCATGCGCAACGACGCCAACTGTTTTCTCCAAATCTGGTCAGGGAATGCCAGTATCAGACAGCTAAACGTCGTCGCTATGTTCTCTAAATTGTGTCCAAGATCTCGTAGGAAGGTCATATTTTGTTTTGTGCATGAGGGTATTAATCAGTCTCTCGTCTATTATTCTTTTCCCAGCAGCGAAAACAGTCACGTGGAATGGCCGAAAGAAATCGCGCAATGATCATACAATATGTTCAACAGGCTAGGAAGGTTTCTGGACAGGTGTATGGAATATTTTGAGGAGTTGCTGAATGCTCAAAATTCAGAGAGTTTCCAGAGGGAAGAATTGCAGAGGGTATAGAGGAATAAATAATTTGATGTGACTCAACAGGACGTAGGAACAGTAATTAAATTTTTGCTGATAATATTGCTGGAGAGAAGCAGACGAGGAAAAAATTTTTTACCATGAGACGCATCTACGAAAAATGCTGGGAACTCAGACATCGATTTCTGCTGTGTGGATGGTTACCCAAAAGACATATGTCCACATCTTTACAACAACAAAAAAATTATTTTTACTCTGTTACTATTTGAGTACATTGTTGTAACTTTTAACGTAACCACAGCTCACACTGCTATATAAATGAGATTATAACTTTTATCGCGTCCTTTTAAGATTTATAAAATTCTTCAAAATATTTTAATGGATTTGTTCATGTCTCTGATTTTTGTAATTTGTTAAATCCTGTGTTAAGTAATATACTGTATATCAGTCTGTGGTAACTGTAGGAAAAATCAATTCAGCTTCTACGTAGGATATTGCGACATTAACGCTATAAGAATAGTTTTTCAGCCTGCTTTAGTTATTAAGCGCCAATAATTTTGTAAACATGTTTTTTTAGATTTGTTTTCGACCAGGCTGTAGCTAGCTCAATGTAATGTAGTCATATAAATGGTTTTAAGTGAGAAATATGCGTTATATTAGTGAAATCCGTCGGACCAATTGTCAACGCTTATTCTTTATTGGTCACCGCCTGCTGGACTGGCACCACCGTGGCTACGGTGACGTGCTCTGTTCTGAGTGACATGAGACAGATGCACGTGGAGAATAACTATGTACAAACAGGGTGTTTCATAAATGACCGGTATATTTGAAACGGCAATAAAAACTAAACGAGCAGCGATAGAAATACACCGTTTGTTGCAATATGCTTGGGACACAGTACATTTTCAGGCAGACAAACTTTCGAAATTACAGTAGTTACAATTTTCAACAACAGATGACGCTGCAAGTGATGTGAAAGATATAGAAGACAACGCAGTCGGTGGGTGCGCCATTCTGTATGTCGTCTTTCTGCTGTAAGCGTGTGCTGTTCACAACGTGCAAGTGTGATGTAGACAACATGGTTTATTCCTTAGAACAGAGGATTTTTCTGGTGTTGGAATTCCACCGCCTAGAACACAGTGTTGTTGCAACAAGACGAAGTTTTCAACGGAGGTTTAATGTAACCAAAGGACCGAAAAGCGATACAATAAAGGATCTGTTTGAAAAATTTCAACGGACTGGGAACGTGACGGATGAACGTGATGGAAAGGTAGGGCGACCGCATATGGCAACCACAGAGGGCAACGCGCAGCTAGTGCAGCAGCTGATCCAACAGCGGCCTCGGGTTTCCGTTCGCCGTGTTGCAGCTGCGGTCCAAATGACGCCAACGTCCACGTATCGTCTCATGCGCCAGAGTTTACACCTCTATCCATACAAAATTCAAACGCGGCAACCCCTCAGCGCCGCTACCATTGCTGCACGAGAGACATTCGCTAACGATATAGTGCACAGGATTGATGACGGCGATATGCATGTGGGCAGCATTTGGTTTACTGACGAAGCATATTTTTACCTGGACGGCTTCGTCAATAAACAGAACTGGCGCATATGGGGAACCGAACTGCCCCATGTTGCAGTCCCATCGTCCCTGCATCCTCAAAAAGTACTGGTCTGGGCCGCCATTTCTTCCAAAGGAATCATTGGCCCATTTTTCAGATCCGAAACGATTACTGCATCACGCTATCTGGACATTCTTCGTAAATTTGTGGCGGTACAAACTGCCTTAGACGACACTGCGAACACCTCGTGGTTTATGCAAGATGGTGCCCGGCCACATCGCACGGCCGACGTCTTTAATTTCCTGAATGAATATTTCGATGATCGTGTGATTGCTTTGGGCTATCCGAAACATACAGGAGGCGGCGTGGATTGGCCTCCCTATTCGCCAGACATGAACCCCTGTGACTTCTTTCTGTGGGGACACTTGAAAGACCAGGTGTACCGCCAGAATCCAGAAACAATTGAACAGCTGAAGCAGTACATCTCATCTGCATGTGAAGCCATTCCGCCAGACACGTTGTCAAAGGTTTCGGGTAATTTCAATCAGAGACTACGCCATATTTTTGCTACGCATGGTGGATATGTGGAAAATATCGTACTATAGAGCTTCCCAGACCGCAGCGCCATCTGTTGTTGAAAATTGTAACTACTGTAATTTCGAAAGTTTGTCTGCCTGAAAATGTACTGTTGTCCCAAGTATATTGTAACAAACGGTGTATTTCTATCTCTGCTCGTTTAGTTTTTATTGCCGTTTCAAATATACCGGTCATTTTTGAAACACCCTGTAGTTCTTTTAATTTTGACATGCTGATGCATCAACCTTCTAGTCTATTAGGTACATGCCAGTTCATCGGAAACACATTCAATGCAGTTTTAAGATATATGCAATAACCTATCTGTCGCGGTATAGCGCTTTTCTGTTTCCCTTATTCTTGTATTTGATTCTGTATATTACAATTTTTTATATGATTATAATCACACTGTATAAAAGCTTTCCAGATCTGAAGACGGTAATTTTGGTTACCAAAACCATTTGTCAAGAATGAAGGTTAATATTAACGATTTTGATAAAGAATTTTATCTCCAATAAGGAAATAATCATCCACATAAGATGGAAGATAGCTATGAAAGACAAATGCGAGAAGCATTATCTGAACAGCTCGCGCATTAAAGCTGCTGACAGGAATAATGTGCAGAAGATATTTTCTTTTCTTTTTTTAGCACCGCCATCTGGTTATATGGAGGCCAATTTTGACCGACCTACCGCCGTCTTGTCTTCAGCGAATGGTGTCATTTGGATGCGTTATGGAGAGGCGTGGGTTCAGAACAGCGATCGCCGGCCTTGCAGACTTGGTGCCGCTAATTTTCATTGAAGCAGCTCCTCAGCTGGCGTTACGAGCATAAGGTCTTCGCTGCAAGGAAAACTCCTAGCAGCACTGGGAGTCAAACCCGGGTCTTGTGCATATCAGTCAACCACGCTTATAGCTCGCCTACGGAGGCGAATACACTGAATAAAAGAGAGAAAATTTTGCGTCTGTTATATGACAATCAGTTTGGCTGTAGGAAAGGTAAAGGCACCATGGAAGCAGTTCCGTTGTTGATCTTGATAATGGACGCAAGACTAGGAAAACGATCTTGACCCCCAGATCATGCCATATTGGCTTCCCGTGCTACCTGCTTGTGAAATGACGTGACGTCATTAGCAATATTGGAAGCGAGCAGCTGTATGCGGGAACACTAACCGTGCACTTTTAATGCAAGCGAAGATCTACTTTCCAAACTCGGTGGGTCCAGCGAAAAGAGTGTGGGTTTTCTGTGGTATCCCGTATTTACTTAAATTGCTTAGAAATTAGATGTTGGACTAACTCTGTCCTACATAACAGTCTTGAAGCTCTCTGAAAATCTGTTAGCAACACAGAGCAAGGATTTAAGCATCATACAGCACATTACAGAGGCTCGTGTAGAAGCAAGAGGACGAGCTCAGCAGAATATACGAAAGGCAGCTCACACCATTGTGCCCGTGACAAGACACCTTTCTGAAGTGCTTATAGCTTTGATCTTCGTAGACAGTAGAACACACTAAAACGCTTCTTCGAGGTTTGTTTCAACATTAGTTCTACGGAAAAAAAGCGATGCCTGCTGCCACTGCGATAGGATTTAATAATTTCAGTAAACTGTCTCTTTGAACTTTATAGTGACACAAGGAATATAGGACTCTAACATTCTGCGTGGTGTCTGTTTGTTATGAGTCGTGTCTCCCTATCACTTTCGCGCAATGACGCTCTGAGCGTGTTTTTTAGGGAATTGACTAGTTTGGACCTGGGACCTGTTACTGGTAAGGAGACGCCAGACCACACATGACATGTAGAGTTCAGAAGAGTTCAGTGAGACTAGCGATGATATAATCAAATACTTAATGATTTCAGCGTCAGCTCCACTGCACATCCTGTAAAAGGAATCTCAATACTAACTAAATGTAGTGGAAGGGGTTCAAGGCTTTCCTATAGCAGGTAAAATAACGTCGAAAAAGCAGTTAAGTTTACCACTGGAATTTTTATTCTACTCACTAAACAATGTTTATAAATTGCACTATTGATAAAAGGAAATATTTTAATACAGGTTGATAAAAACCAACTGCGTTCAACAAAAATGTGAACGAATATTCCCTGAATGGGTTTCCAAGTTCTACAATGGATCGAAGGATGACCTATGCCATATCACATCTATAATCTACGTTTAAATTAAATTTCATAAAAGAGAAAACTATCAAAAATGGTCTACAGTGACCCTCAATTATCTTTAATTACTTATTTAACTTGTCGTAAATCACAGTGGCTGATGTGGCTTCTCAATAATTATATAACAGAAAAATCATCGCGTTTCAGATTTTAACTTCAAGTAGCAAATGTGAATACCATGAGCTTTAATTGACGATCGACATTAGTATTATGCAAAAAGGGGGTGTAACAGATGAGACTTCTGCAGTTCTGAGTGAAGCCTTACGCGCGCAGCATAGCATGCGTTCACTACCTTGTTGTTGGATAGGCAGCGTCAGAGGCGGCGGGCGGCGCAGCTCCACACACACCTCGCCGTCTCAGAAGCAACTCTCTCCTAACTTCTCCTTACTACAATTTACCGAAGTTGGTTTTAAAAAAAGGTGTCTGGCTGTGTTTTCAACTGACCAATCAGGGTCTCAATGTTAACCTTAAGCTCTGCCTACAAAAATTCTGTCTGTCCAATGAGAAACGTTATACTTTTCGTGGTGGAGCAATGTTTTTACCGTTTGCAACGTAAAAGAGACGCGTATAGTCTCACGCTAAAACTTTCAGCTGGTGTGGTCCTTTTAGTGTTATTGTAAGATCTATACTGTTCTTCTGGAGGGATCTATCTTTTAACATGGGCTGGGGGGTGGTCCTGGCGGTCGGTTGGCGACGTGGGTGTCCGTCCCTTATCGTAGGGCCTCCTAGCCTACACGACTCTGCTCTCGGCTTCTGTTCTCGTTTCTTCCCTCGGAACTGCGTCTGTTTCACGGTGGGAAGGAATGACATGCATTTAGGCATTCTTGTGTTAGTCTGTGGTATTCCATTTGCTCACTCGTTTGGTTAATTTAATGTCAGGATTTATTCGGAGCTATGTGACATACTGCCGGATTTGCTATCATGTCAGGGTTTTCATGGAAGGTGTTGGATTTGCCTGACACCTTACAGGACCTTCGAACATCTTGACTCGCAGACTAGACCAAGATTGTTTGGACAACTTCTTTCTAAAATTTCGTTTTTTGGGAGCATTTTACAGCGACTCAACACCTTTCGAAGTGAAAAATAGAATGCAGTTACCAGTATTCGCTGGATATACAGAAGACATCTCCTCGTCGGCAAATGCATTCGTTATATTATGGAATGTACTAGGGCGGTGTCGTCACATGTTTCTCCAACAGAAGAGACTGAGCAGCAGTTCAGAAAGTCCCTTACAAGCGAGTTGAGTATTAAAATGGTCGGAAATATGACTGCTGATTTGGATTGCACAAATTTCAGGGAACAAGAACTTGATATGTTGCAATTTCACAGCAATGAATGAGCAATCACTGATGATTGCGAATCGCTAGATGTTCTGAAATATCTTGCTGGTTACATAGCATTTAAGTCCAAGTACATTGAGAGTTCCTTGCTTCAGTCTCACAGAAACGTCTTCTGGATTAAGCGTGGAATAAGCCTGGATATCAGTAATCTCCAGAGACGGACTCACATCTCCTTCAAATGACTGGTTCAATAAAATACAGCAGTTTGAAGTGATATTTTGCAGTTTTCATGGGCGACATGTAGCTAAGTGTGACAGAGAGATTCAAACGTTAATTTCTATAATAACCTCAAAGTTTCCCGAAAGGCAGCACAAACTGGTTTCTCTCTAAGTAAACACAGGAACCCTCATTAGAGTAGGCATCTGAAAAGAAAACCTGAAACAGAAAACATACAAAAACTTGTCGCGAAGAAAAATCTTGTGGGTTGCATCGTCATCTTCCTGGTATATAGCGAGCAGCCTGAATGCAGTAAGATGTTCTAGCTCTTATTATAGTTTTGGAAGGTGGCTGTTATATAGGTCTTCATATGAAGCCTTTGAAGGTGGCTACTATTATTATACGCAAGTGTTTATACTATTATTTATTTATCATTATTTATATATTATATTTTTAGATTTAAGCGGTACTCAAGAATATGCGTCAGCGCTTAACAATACAACATTTCATGAGGCCGGTGTTAAACTCTCGCGGAGAAACAGCATTCCCAATGACGTCGCACGCTTTAGCCAATAGAAGCGCGACCCCACGGAGTGTCGTACCTCATTCTATTTTAGTTGCTGTGCTTGGTCCCATTGACGGCGGCAACAAATGTGTCTGCATCTGAACCCATAGTCGCAATGCCAGATATCTTGGAGTCACGCCCAACGAACGCCTCAATTCAAAACCTCAAGAGTGCCGGAGTGTAGCTAATTAAGACGTGGTTGTAGCCTCAAAGCTTTCAGGACTACGGAAGTGAATGAAGGGAGTGGATGTATGAATGTGAGTGGATCTAAGTTCTGTAAATAATCTCATGTATATAAACAGGTAACCCAAGCAAATCTTGTAATAAAGAGTAACTATTAGAATTTGGGAGGCATATGAGACGGGCAAATTCTAGTACCCTTTGATGTTTGTGTAATAGACTGCTCAACTAATATTATATACCTTAGGAAGTTTTACCAAACTATATATTTTCTTCATTTCTATCATTTAATTTTCTTTAGTCATTTTGTGCTCTTATGTATGTGAATGTGTGACGTGAAATTGTTATGTAAACTAATACAGATTTTTTGAGTTGTAATATTGTTCCCAGTTTCCCTGTGTATATTGTCTATCTGTCTCTAGAAGATTCGACCCAGTACGGTAAATATCTGTGTAAAAGACAACTGATGAACAAGACACTTGAAGGAGTGATCCAGCAGTGTTAAGACGGATGGCCGTGTTAAGTAGAATTATTGGCAGAGAAGCCAGTTATATCTTGTAAAGAGATCTTGTATATAAATGATATTGATCGGAAGACGAAAAGTCTGAAAGAAGAGAACGCGCGGACACTTGCTGAGCAATTAGTTCAGAGTAGGACAGTGGAAGTGTTACTTCGATCGTTCGCGAGCGCGGTGGAAATGAGTGAAAAATTTCATCAATTTGGGGAGAAAATCGTTGTTTTACCAGTGTTGAAAGACGAAAAGACTTGGAGGAAATTCGAAGCAGACATTTTGAGACGGAGAACGAGATTATTTGCGAGGCAGTGCATGTCGAACGTGGCACATTCTAGACGACGGCTACTGCACTGCATGGCTACAATTTGCTAAATCTTGAAGAGAGAGAATTTACTTGGGAATCGAGAACAGAAGAGGAACCACATCAGGAGTAGAAAAAAAGAAATTAAAAGCGGAAATATTTAGATCATCGCAGAAGACGTTCGGGGAAGATAGCAAATAGCCATATAACATCCTAGAATCAGCCACAATACAGTTACGAAAACCGTGACGTATTGCAAGAAATCTACCAAACATTTACATTATATCAGAGGTCGGCAGAAACAGTGAATTTTATGATTCTACTCCATTTCGAGTGAGAAGAGACTAAGTGTGTGGTTGGCTTACGCTTTTGAATTAATTCGTCCAATGTGTGGTTGGCTTACGCTTTTTTTCAGGCATCGGACTGTGGATAGTTTTGTTTCTAAACTGTGTTTCACAGTATATTGGGGCCAAGCTTCCGATCGTTTATTT
Organism: Schistocerca piceifrons; assembly: GCF_021461385.2. Lineage (NCBI taxonomy): Eukaryota > Metazoa > Arthropoda > Insecta > Orthoptera > Acrididae > Schistocerca > Schistocerca piceifrons. The sequence continues at coordinate 92,326,349 of NC_060138.1, read as the reverse complement.
TGCATGAGAGTGATAAACAAACGACTTGCTGTTACAATACACCGTTAAGCAGACGTCATTGTTGAATGTGAAAATGCAAGTTTGTCATGCTAACCCGATGTATAACATCCCTCGCTATATGGAGACTGTTAAAATTTCTTTGTCATACTGAACCGTTGTATAATATCCCGCGCCTTATGGAGCCTGTTAGAATTGCTTAACAGTGTATTTATCCATAGTGCATCACCTCGGAGCAGCAATAAAATATTATTTTTATGTTTTTGATAAGCCATTTTGTTAATTAACGAGGAAGCTACCGCCATATTTCTCCACCTCAGCGACAGCAAAGAATTGGCACCACATAACCACGCTGTAATTATCACGAGGTAGGCTTCATCTGAGATTCAAACTATCAACCACGTTTGACAGCTGGAGTGACACTAGCGCTCCAACAGGTGACGAAGCATACAGTCACGTGCTTCGTAAGGATAATGTTTCTTTTTAATTATTTTCTACTTAATTAACGAAATGGTTGTTATATTTTGCGTTTCATGCGTCAGTAAGTTACTAAAAGACAAGAATTATAGTGAAATACATTTACTAACAGCCGAATCACAATGATTCAATGACATAAGATACAACTCATTTTTCGAACATATGCATATCTGCAGATTATTCCGCTGAAAGCAAGAGAGTAAAAAACATATTTCATGCACGAGAAGCATATATTTCAGTTGTTTTCTGTTGTTACTATCATAGGCACTTTCTTTGACACTTCAAATTTTTTGTTGAGCCTAAAGATTCGCCTATTCTTACACTATACTCTACTTTCTAACACAGGAATAATTCTGTAAATGTAATTACTTTTGCTTCAAAAGCGAACGTGTTGAAGATTCTTGCCGTTTGTTGTCCATACTTAGCCACATTTTTGGAATTGGTTTCTTCTGTGCTGGGAGACAGTTTTATTGCTTTTGACAATTTATTATCGTGTCTATGTGGTTTTTCCTTGAGCTGCAGATGTGGTGGCTTATTTGGTACGTTAAATAATATAGGTCTTACAGTCCATATAGCTTCCCTGCCTTCCACCTTCATTGATCTGACTGCAAGTACAGCGAACAAAAAACTCTGCTTTGTTGGGAACATATACAATGTCTTTCTGCAGAGGTCAGATTTTGTGGTATTTACTAGCAGTTTTTTTGTATTTAAAGGAAACCGATATTACTCAGCATTTGTCTGTACGTTATAAGAGAATCGCAAATAAACTGTCCTGTAATATGCCAATTCGGTACCTCCCATGGTCCTTAGAAAGGTAAATGATGACAAATGTGGTGTCATTTTTTAGTTATTATCGATTTTCATGGTATTACACACACTCTCTATTGTAAAAGCTATTACAACTGAATATAAGCATTAATATTCTCTATCATGCGATATAATGTTACAAGTGTCGTTTTCTGGCCACTTGGAGCGCTGCTATCGCTGTGGGTAACAACAACGAGACTGACTGTGGCGACTGTTGTGTTAGACTGTGCTATCAATAGTCTGGATGATGTACACTGTATGTGCAGAGCTGGTTAACATCGCAGCCCCAGGAATTTTATGAGACAGCCATGGGACGCGTGTCTCAACAGCCAGGGTCAATACTTCTAACTTACAGGTACTGGTTTCTGTAATTATGCCTCCGGCTCGTTTCTTTTTGAACCCCCCTTATATGTTATTCTTTCTCATAACAAGCATTTCTAAGCAAAGAAGGGAAAGCAGAAAGGTGGAAGGAGTATATGGAGGGTCTATACAGGGTGATGTGCTTGAGGAAGTGGAAGAGGATGTAGATGAAGATGAAATGGGAGATATGATACTGCGTGAAGAGTTCGACAGAGCACAGAAAGACCTAGGTCGCAACAACGCCCCAGGAGTAGACAACATTCAATTAGAACTACTGACAGCCTTGGGAGAGCCACTCCTGACAAAAATCTACCATCTGGTGAGCAAGATGTATGAGAGAGGCGAAATTCCCTCAGACTTCAAGAAGAATATAGTAATTCCAATCCCAAAGAAAGCAGGTGTTGACAGATGTGAAAATTACCGAACTATCAGTTTCATAAGTCACAGCTGCAAAATACTAACGCGAATGCTTTACAGGCGAATGGAAAAACTGGTTGAAGCCGACCTCGGGGAAGATCAGTTTGGACTTCGTAGAAATATTGGAACACGTGAGGCAATACTGACTCTACGACTTATCTTAGAAGTGAGATTAAGGAAAGGCAAACCTACATTTCTAGCATTTGTAGACTCAGAGAAAGCTTTTGACAATGTTGACTGAAATACTCTCTTACAAATTCTGAAGGTGGCAGGGGTAAAATACAGGGAGCGAACGGCTATTTACAATTTGTACAGAAACCAGATGGCAGTTATAAGAGTCGAGGGGCATGAAAGGGAAGGAGCGGTTGGGAAGGGAATGAGACAGGGTTTTAGCCTCTCCCCAATGTTATTCAATCTGTATATTGAGCAAGCAGTAAAGGAAACAAAAGAAAAGTTCGGAGTAGGTATTAAAGTCCATGGAGAAGAAATAAAAACTTTGAGGTTCGCCGATGACATTGTAATTCTGTCAGAGACAGCAGAGGACTTGGAAGAGCAGTTGAACGGAATGGACAGTGTCTTGAAAGGAGGGTATAAGATGAACATCAACAAAAGCAAAATGAGGATAATGGAATGTAGTCGAATTAAGTCGGTTGATGCTGAGGCTGGCTCTGAGCACTATGGAACGCAACTGCTGTGGTCATCAGTCCTCTAGAACTTAGAACTACTTAAACCTAAGGCCATCACACACATCCATGCCCGAGGCAGGATTCGAACCTGCGACCGTAGCAGCAGCGCTTCTCCGGACTGGAGCGCCTAGATCCGCACGGCCACCGCGGCCGGCTTGATGCTGAGGGAATTAGATTAGGAAGTGAGATGTTTAAAGTAGTAAATGAGTTTTGCTATTTGGGGAGCAAAATAACTGATAATGGTCGAGGTAGAGAGGATATAACATGTAGACTGGCAATGGCAAGGAGAGCTTTTCTGAAGAAGAGAAATTTGTTAACATCGAGTATTGATTTAAGTGTCAGGAAGTCGTTTCTGAAAGTATTTGTAAGGAGTGTAGCCATGTATGGAAGTGAAACATGGACGATAAATAGTTTAGACAAGAAGAGAATAGAAGCTTTCGAAATGTGGTGCTACAGAAGAATGCTGAAGATTAGATGGGTAGATCACATAACTAATGAGGAGGTATTGAATAGAATAGGGGAGAAGAGGAGTTTGTGGCACAACTTGACTAGAAGAAGGAATTGGTTGGTGGGACATGTTCTGAGGCATCAAGGGGTCACCAATTTAGTACTGGAGAGCAGCATGGAAGGTAAAAATCGTAGAGGGAGACGAAGAGATGACTACACTAAGCAGATTCAGAAGGATGTAGGCTGCAGTAGGTACTGGGAGATGAAGAAGCTTGCACAGGATAGAGTAGCATGGAGAGCTGCATCAAACCAGTCTCAGGACTGAAGACCACAACAACAACAACAACAACTCAATACATATCTCTTTTAACATGATTTGTATACACAGCAATGTGCTGTTTCTTTTCTTCCTCACAGACGGTGTTCAAAGAATACGACAAAGTTGTATTTGTGACTATTAGCTTACTATTAGAATATTACTATAGAATCCGAAATGCAATAATAGTGAACATAGCTGAAGGTCAGAGAGGGGGGGGGGAGGAGGATATGGACAGACTGAGAAGGTAGTAGGACATGGAGACAGAGGGGGAGGGCAACAACTACAGAGGGAGGGAGGAGGCGATGGAGTGAGAGAAGGAGGAACCGATGGACAAACAGAAGGGACGGGGGAGGTGATGGAAGAGTGACCCGAGGGGGGGGGGGAGGGAGGGACATTAGGACGTACATCCAGTTCCTATACACATTAGAAACATGTGTTTTTCCGCCGGACGAGGTGGCCGAGCGGTTCTAGGCACTACAGTCTGGAACTGCGCGACCGCTACGGTCGCAAGTTCGAATCCTGCCTTGGACGTGGATGTGTGTGATGTCCTTAGGTTAGTTAGGTTTAAGTAGTTCTAAGTTCTAGGGGACTGATGACCTCAGAAGTTAAGTCCTATTGTGCTCAGAGCCATAGGAACCATTTTTTTGTGTTTTTCCTTTTCTTTCTTTCCCATTTAACCAGGCTGAGCCACAGCAACGCGAGGCTCGGTACAGCTAGTACTTTCATAAATTAGTGTTAAGATATCTAGAAACAGTCGTGGTGAACCAGTCTACAGAGGGCAGTAAAGCCAGCGCCGTTGTAAACTGAGTGGAAGAGGGAGAGAGTGATAGGACATCAGTAGATTAATTCTGAGGCATTAGAGAGAGCCGTAGAAGGCAGAAGCTGAAGGAAGACACACCAGAATACATTCCACAAGTAAGTCAGAAAGTTGGCTCGCTGACATCCTATCACTGCTTCCAAAATAGGTCGTATGGAGTTTCTCTCCGTTTCTATCAGTGCCGTAACTAGCTTATTTCCGAATAGCCTCCTCCTCTTCCTCAAGCACTGGGAACGCCAGCGTACAATTCCCCAGCGTGAAGCAGTATCTGAAGGCAGTGCAGAGCAGTCGACCCACAGCGCCGGTAGAGGCTTCGGTGGGAAGCCCGGCAGACACGTCTCGCCGTTTCGAGCCGCCCGTCGCCAGAGGACGTGTCGGCGTCGGAGGCCGGCCTTTACGGCGGTGGTAGGCAGGCGGAGTGCCCCGGCGGCTGCGGCTGCCCGGTGTCCATATTCATGAGTGGTGGGCGGAGCAGCCGCGAGAGCAGCGCCGGCCGCTCATTAACATGTCCGCCGCCGACACTGACGACCGTAGATTTCAGCCAGACAACAGTCCGCGTGTGAGTCGCGGGCACGACCGGACCCGGTAACGATCCTAGCGCTCGACCTCAGCGGCAACTCCATCCGCTAAACGTATAATAACGTGGAGACGACCCCAGCCGTACCTTCTCTCACTCTTACTCTGTTTCAAATCGCAAGACATAAGCACTGGGCAATCGTAGGAGATGGCGAACTGAAACGCCCCCTCTAGAGTACATAATCGTCTCGATCTGGCGAGAAAGAGAGTCCAAAAGTTTCTTCAATTATGCCGCATACAGCCACTCACTGTTGATTAGACATTGCTGAACCACCAAAAGGCGGGGATGTTGACGGACTCTGAGACAAATATAACGACGCACCACTAAGCTATTATCCGAATGAAACCGAAATTGGTACATGTGATGTATCGGGTGATCAAAAAGTCAGTATAAATTTGAAAACTTAATAAAACACGGAATAATGCAGATAGAGAGTTAAAAATTGACACACATGCTTGGAATGACATAGGGTTTTATTAGAACAAAAAACAGTATTGCTAGATGCGTGAAAGATCTCTTGCGCGCGTCGTTTGGTGATGATCGTGTGCTCAGCCGCCAATTTCGTCATGCTTGGCCTCCCAGGTCCCCAGACCTCAGTCCGTCCGATTACTGGATTTGGGTTTACGTGAAGTGGCAACTGTATCGTGATCGATCGATATCTCTAGGGATGCTGAAAGGCAACGTCCGATGCCAATGCCTCACTATAACTCCGGACATGCTTTACAATGCTGTTCACAACATTATTCCTCGACTACAGCTATTGTTGAGGAATGGTGGTGGACATATTGAGCATTTTCTGTAAAGAACACTGTCTTTGCTTTGTCTTACTTTGTTATGCTAATTATTGCTATTCTGATCAGATGAAGCGCCGTCTGTCGGACATTTTTTGAACGTTTCGGTTCTAATAAAACCCCATGTCATTCCAAGCACGTGTGCAAATTTTTACCTCTCTATCTACATTATTCCGTGATTTATTCAGTTTTCAAATTTATACTGACTTTTTGATCACCCGGTACATATATGGGCAAACAAATGACTATTTATTCAGAAGAAAGGGCTTCACCAATTTAGCAACTCGATAACACGTTGGTTCACCTGTGGCACTTATGGAAGCAGCTATTCGGCCTGGCATTGATTGACTTAAGTTGTTACACGTCCTCTTGAGGGACATCGCGTAAAATACTGTCCAAATGGTGCGTTCGGTCCTCAAATTAACGACATGGTTGGAGCGCCCTGCCCATAAGTCTCCAAATGTTCACAACTGGGGCCTTGCAGGCCAGGGAGGCCAGGGTAGGTCTTGGCAAGCACGAAGACAAGCAATAGAAACTCTCGCCCTGTGTGGCCGGGCACGATTTTGCTGAAATATAACCTAAGGATTGCTTGCTCTGAAGCGCAACAGAACCGCATGTAGAATATCGTCGACGTACCTTTGTGCTGTAAGAGTGTCATACGGATGACAAACAGAGAGGTCCTGCTGTGAAATGAAACGGCACCCCAGACCATCGCTCCTGGTTGTCGTGCCGCTGTCCAGGGCGTCTCCAGACACGTCTTCAGACTGGAAGCTCATTGGCTAAGTAGAACTATGTTCAGTGGTGAGACCCGCATCGAGTTCGGCCTCGGTGACTGGCTCTGACGGACTAGTAAGTTGGACAAGTTCATTCACAGTGTGGTCGTCGGCTTCTCCAGACACAATACCACCTTTCGGCCATTCTCTCGAGTTTTCACGTCGGCCCGTCTTACTGCACTGATTCCATGCAATAGATTGAGACACACACATCACTCTCGCTTACACTTCGTAGGGTAGCGGGATAGCGTCCGTAATCACGTGACTGACTGGTACCAGCTCTATACCATCACCAGCGCTCCAAAGCGACCATCGGGTATTTTAAGACATGGCTCATATTTTGTCTGGTGATCTTATTAACACTGCAGTTATTCATCCACCATAATCGTTTTTTCATACTCCGCAAGCTACCGCACGGTTGGTGGTGCAGAGTATTAGAGTACTACTAGTATCACTACTAGTCATTTCCTTTCCTCTTCCATTTGCAATAGAGCGAGGGCAAAAGGCTATATGCCTCCATATAGGCCCTAATTTCTCGTACCCTATATTCATGGTCCGTATACGAAATGTACGTAGGCGGCAGGACAAGCGTTCAGCAGTTAGCTTCAAATGCCGGTGCCCTGAATTTTCTCAGTAGTGTTCCTCGAAAACATCGTCGCCTTCCCTCGAAGGATTCCCTTTTGAATTTACGAAGCATCTCTGTAAACCGGCCGGAGTGACCGAGCGGTTCTAGGCGCTACAGTCTGGAACCGCGCGACCGCTACGGTCGCAGGTTCGAATCCTGCCTCGGGCATGGATGTGTGTGATGTCCTTAGGTTAGTTAGGTTGAAGTAGTTCTAAGTTCTAGGGGACTGATGGCCTCAGAAGTTAAGTCCCATAGTGCTCAGAGCTATTTGAACCACCAACCTCTGTAATATTTGCCTGTTGTTCGAACCGACCGGCAGCAAATCTGGCAGCCCGCTTCTGAATTACTTCGATGTCTTCTTTTAATCCGACCTGGGGCGGTCTCCAAACACTCTAGGAATACTCAAGAATAGGTCATATTAGAGTCGTGTATGTGGTCTCCTATACAGATGCATCACACTTTCCTAAAAGCCTCCCAACAAACCGAAGTCAACCATTCCCCTTCCCTACTACAATCTTCACAGGCTTTTTCCTTAATATGTACTGAGTTTCAATTTTCCTAAAATTGCTACCAAAAAATGCTTAACAAACCTACTGTAAGTTTGTCCTGAATTAAGGAAAAAAGGCTAGCGATCGAAATTCGATCCTTACAGGGAAAACATTTAAAAAAACGTAATTTTTCCAAAACGCGGAGTAATGTTAGCTATGTTGAAATTTATCAATGGTTGTGATTTAAAGATGAAGGAGTGCTTCGGAGACATCACATATGATACCGAACGCTGTCCTGAAGGTTGGAATCGTCAGCGAACTTTGCAGTTGGTCAGACACTGCCACCGGTCTCAGCAGTGTTGAATGTGTCACAAAATGTTCCAGAGGTTTGTACACTATTTCGAGAGACGAGGAAGGTACGTTGTAGGTTAATACAAATCGACCTATGGTAATCAATCCACAACAGGTCCAACACTTGGCCCGTACTGTACTGACTGTGTACTATAAGTGAGAAATATACTTTGGATATATTTGAGTGAAGGATCCTATATATCTTCTGTTTTATACATTCGGGAATCTGATGCTCGCAAGAGCCTTTATTTTTGTTGCCTCAGTTGTCGGGATCGGCTGCATGGGGTTTATTTAAAACGTGTTATACCGGAGTTGTATCTGGCCACATGCCCATCAACAGAGTCTTGCTGTATCGTTATGTTCGATGCACAGTCTTCAAGACATGTTCGAAGTACAGTCGTATGTATATCAGTGGCAGTAAAAGCTTCATATTGTTAGAGAAAACAGAGAGTTATTGCATGGATGTCCACTGAATGATAGAGTCGACACAGATTAAGGGGAAAGGACCACAACACATCGACTCTAGTATTTAGTTTTCCTTTATAAGGATTATTGCCGGCTGGAGTGGCCGTGCGGTTCTAGGCGCTACAGTCTGGAACCGAGCGACCGCGGCGGTCGCAGGTTCGAATCCTGCCTCGGGCATGGATGTGTGTGATGTCCTTAGGTTAGTTAGGTTTAATTAGTTCTAAGTTTTAGGCGACTGATGATCTCAGAAGTTAAGTCGCGTAGTGCTCAGAGCCATTTGAACCATCTGAACCAAGGATTATTACTTTATGCAATTACTGCTGCAGCTGTCACATAAAAAGGAATAACAAAAAGGGTGTAGAAACCTTGTTTTTAATTTATTAATTGTTTTGGCATCAACCATACAGCCAGCCCCAGAATTAGTTTTTGACCTATAAATGTATAACAGCCTGAACAGTTAAAAAAAAACAATTATTCGTTACATTCCTTAAGTTAATGATCCAAGAAAGGAGGGTTAATGCTGTGTGTGCACATTTTGAGATAAAATTTAGTAGCGAAACAATACAGCATTTGTCAGATACTTTTAATGAAATATAAAGCAGAGAGAGAGGGGCAGAAAAAAATGGCTCTGAGCACTATGGGACTCAACTGCTGAGGTCATTAGTCCCCTAGAACTTAGAACTAGTTAAACCTAACTAACCTAAGGACATCACAAACATCCATGGCCGAGGCAGGATTCGAACCTGAGACCGTAGCGGTCTTGCGGTTCCAGACTGCAGCGCCTTTAACCGCACGGCCACTTCGGCGGGCTAGAGGGGCAGAGAGAGGGGGAGAGAGAGAGAGAGAGAGAGAGAGAGAGAGAGAGAGAGAGAGAGATGAAATCTGTAAGTGCAACGTTAGACAATGTGTGTGTGTGTGCGCGTTGTGTTTATGGGTAGCTGTGTGAGTGGGTGGAAGAGCGCTTGCGCTTGCGCGTGCTCACTTTTTTTGACTTGGAAATACAGCAAGTTACACCATTTACTTAGTCTTTCGATAAATAGTACAGGCCGTTCTCACCCGCTTCAGTATGTTGTAAAATTGAGACCGTTTGGATAATTTTGAACATGTACAGAATTCAGTTCGTTCGGACACTTTTGTATATGGTGGCTACATACTGACTGGCTGTTTCGTTTCACTGCCCGGTAAAACACTGCGCTGTTGTGTTTTAAGGAGCGGTACTCTGAATTTCCCCTTCAGTGTGATGTCCTGTAAAAAGGGGGAGGGCTTGGGACATAATGACTATGACGTCATCGAAAGGGATTGTGGCTTATAATTTCATGGGTTGGCCAGTGACCTTCACAAGTAAAATCATAAATCTAAAGAAAATGCGCCCAAGTTTCTGTAGCAATTCACAATATACATAAATGGCCTTGTGGATAACATTGGCAGTTCACTGAGGCTTTTTGCGGATGATGCTGTCGTATATCGAGAGGTTGTTTTCCAAGAACAATACGAGACTGGAGTAGAAGGGAGAACCGATAGAGGTACTCAAGGTACCCTCCGCCACACACCGTGATGTGGCTTGCGGAGTATGGATGTAGATGTAGATGTAGAAAGGAAGATTCCTCTGGGCGGTCGTGTAGTTGGCCACGGTTGTTTCTAATGACATAAAACTTGTAGTGCCACTCATGTACATGAGATCGTTTGGAGCACATAAAAGATTGCTCACATGTCATACCAATACAGACTGTGTGGCAATGAAGATGTGCATGTGACATGATAATGGTCTGTCTCTAAACTTTTGACGTGTTGCCATCCGGCGATGATCTCATGCTCTCATTGACAGCCCAAACTAATAATAAGAAGGTCTTATAACACGCGGCCCATGCTGGACTGTCTTCACATAACTTTCTGACGATAGACGCATCAACTACAGGCGACGTCTGCTTTCGCTAATTTTCTCTCATTAATTTCTGTTGCATTAGAGGGTGCTCACAGTAACGTCTCCTTTAAAACCTATGTCCCCCGCTATACTAGGGGTGGGGCTATCGCCTACACTAGTAATGGCGGTAGTTTTCACGCCCTGTGATGAAGAGATGGGAAGAGGTACCGACATTTCTTCGCATCGAATACTTCCATCTCGGTACTTTTTTTTAATACTCTTAGTCAGATCAGTACTTTATAGCAGGTATCGCATCGAATGATGTTGGTAATGATCTATTACAGTTTTATTATTTCCGTAATAATTTTTTTGGTCACATGACACTTTTAACAACGGAACACGCAATCGCCAACGGATTAACAGTTGCCGGCCGGAGTGGCCGAGCGGTTCTAGGCGCTACAGCCTGGAGCAGCGCGACCGCTACGGTCGCAGGTTCGAATCCTGCCTCGGACATGGATGTGTGTGATGTCCTTGGGTTAGTTACGTTTAAGTAGTTCTGAGTTCTAGGGGACTGATGACCTCAGCAGTTAAGTCCAATAGTGCTCAGAGCCATTTTTGAGTAACAGTTAAACAAGCGGTGTTCGTGCGGGCGAGTGAATTGTGTACGAATGCACTTTATCAGTGAAACGTGTAGATAATATATTGTTTTTGAGTGACTGCATTGAGTAACGGTGGGAAGTTTAGGTAAGTTTTAATTTACTTACTTTTGGGTACTGATATTCGGCTGTTTTTCTTTAATCTGTCCTGTATTTTTATATCTCCTGTTCGAATTTTTTGTAAATTGTGATGTATGATGAAAATAAAAACATTTGTTGATTTAAGACTTCTACTATTCAGTTCTGAAACTTGTGAAAACTCTCTTTCTCTCTCTCTCTCTCATTCTCTCTCTTTCTCTGTCTCTTTTAATAATACATGGCCACACAAAAGCAAGTGAAGCACCTAGCACCTAGAAAACATCTTCTAACTTCGTACACCACATACCAGTGGCGGCTATGTAATGATTGTAGCTGTAATTCTCTGTGACAGGTAGCGTTCACGAGCGTGCATTGGCGCTATCCGTGGTTGGCTTTGTTTCAAGGATTGGCACAGTACACAAAGGTCATCAACACCGTAAGATCTTGAGTGATCACTGCGATCACGTAGATGCCGCGTACTCAGGTGAGACAGCGATGTCAGCACCTGACAGAGTTTGAAAGGGGCCACATTGTCGCTCTCCATTTGGCCGGCTAGTCGAATTGTGCGACATCAAGATTTGTGGGGCATTCGGATGCGACAGTGGCTCGACGCATGGGAACGTCAGGGCAGACATACTCGACGTCGACGTCGACGTCCCGGTCGACGAAGTGTGGCCGCCATGAGCGCGAATGGCCGCCTAGTGCACCAATCACTCCAACAGTAGCAGTTGATGGTTGGAGTGATGACACATTACCTGCGTATCCAGTAATTCTGGCAACTGGTGTGTTATGTATGGGGCTCATATCAACCTGTACCGCATCAAAAAAAGCCTGAAGATGTCGCACTGAAGTGTTGAAACTGGTAGCAACAAAATAAAATAAAATCATAATGTCGGCTGTAGATGTTTTAATTTTTCACGATAGTAAATGACCGTCGTCCCAGAGACCTCATGTCAAGAGGATGCACATACAAAAGCGTGAGAAGGTTATGTTCACAAATCAGCATGGTTTTAGAAAGCTTCGCACGCTTGTACTTTTCTGACATGCTGTACTGCGAAGGCAAAACGCAGATGAAGGGCAACAGGCAGATTATATTTTTCTATTCCCGTCTGAGGTTCGAATCCTCCCTCGGACATGGGTATGTGTGTTATTCTTAGCACACATTAGTTTAAGTAGTGTGTAAGTCTAGGGACCGATGTCCACAGCAGTTTGGTCCCATAGAAATTCACACACAACAACAACATATTTCTAGATTTCCTGAAACCATTTGACACGGTGCCCCATTGCAGGTAATTAACTAAGGTACGAGCATATGGAATAAGTTCACAGGTGTGTGAGTGGATCGAAGATTTCCTAAGAAATAGCACCGAGTATGTTGTCCTCGACGGCGAGTGTTCATAACAGGCAAGGGTATCGTCAGGAGTGTCCCAGAGAAGTGTGATAGGACCGCTCTTGTTCACTATGTGAATGATTTGCCGGACAGGGTGGCTAGCAATCTGTAGTTATTTGCTGAAGATGCTGTGGTGTTCGGTCAGGTGTCGAAGTCGAGTGCTTTAAGGAAGAAACAAGATGACTTCCTGTTGGTGTGATGTAAGGCAGCTATCTCTAAATGTGGAAAAATGTAACTTAATGCTAATGAGTAGGAAGAAATAACCTGTTATGTTCGGATACAGCATTACTAGAGTCTTGCTGGACACAGTCGCTTAAATATCTGGCCTAACGTTACAAAGCGATATGAAATGGAACGAGCATGAGATAACTGTGGTAGGGAAGACGAATGGTCGTCTTCGGTTTATTGGGAGAATTTTAGGAACGACTGGTTCAGCTGTAAAGGCGAATGTATATAGGACGTCTGTGCGACCTATTCTTGAGTACTGCTCCAATGTTTGGGATCCGTACCAGGTGGTATTGAAGGAAGACGTAGAACCATCTCAGAGGCGAGCAACTAGACTTGGCCGGCCAAAGTGGCCGTGCGGTTCTGGGCGCTACAGTCTGGAGCCGCGTGACCGCTACGGTCGCAGGTTCGAATCCTGCTTCGGGCATGGATGTGTGTGTTGTCCTTAGGTTAGTTAGGTTTAAGTAGTTCTAAGTTCTAGGGGACTTATGACCTCAGCAGTTGAGTCCCATAGTGCTCAGAGCCATTTGAACCATTTTTGACTAGACTTGTTTCCGGTTGGTTTGAACAACACGTAAGTGTTACGAAGATCCTTCCGGAAGTGGTAATCACTGGGGGGAAGGCGACGTTCATATCGAGAAACGCTATTGGGAAAATTTAGGCAACCGACATTTGAAGCTGACTGCCAAACGATTATACTGCCGCCAACATACATAGCGCGTAAGGACCACGAAGATAAATCTCGAAAAATTATGGCTCACACGGAGGCATATAGGTAGTCGTTTTTCCCTACGTCTGTTAGCGAGTGGAACAGGAAAGGAAATGACTAATACTGGTTCAGGGTACCCTCCGACACGCACCGAATGGTTGCCTGCGGAGTATCTGTGTAGATGCAGATGTAGACGTATGGGACCAGCTCTGAAGTCAATTCTGTTCCAGCGTCAAATGGCTCTGAGCACTATGCGACTTAACTTCTGAGGTCATCAGTCGCCTAGAACTTAGAACTAATTAAACCTAACTAACCTAAGGACGTCACACACATCCATGCCCGAGGCAGGATTCGAACCTGCGACCGTAGCGGTCACGCGGTTCCAGACTGAAGCGCCTTTAACCGCACGGCTGTTGCAGCGTCAGTATCTGGGATATTCAGGGTCAGATGCAAAAGTTATGGGCCAGCTTGCTTCTGGAGAGGATACAACGCCTTTACACTGAGGCGACAGAAGTCATGGGATAGCGGTATGCGCATATACGTGGCCCTAGTACCGCATACCCGGCCGGTGTGGCTGAGCAGTTCTTGGTGCTTCAGTCTGTAACCGCGTGACCGCTACGGTCGCAGGTTCAAATCCTGCCTCGGGCATGAATGTGTTTGATGGCCTAAGGTTAGTTAGGTTTAAGTAGTTCTAAGTTCTAGGGGACTGATGACCTCAGATGTTAGATCCCATAGTGCTCAGAGCCATTTGAACCAATTTTGAAGTACCGCATACACAAGGTACAACCGGGCAATGCACTGACGGATCTGTCATTTGTCCTGAGGTGATTCGTGGGAAAAAGCGTCCGACGTGATTACTGCCGCGCGACAGGAATCAACAGACTTTGGACGCAGAATGGGACTTTCCATTTCGGAAATCGTTAGGGAACTCAATACTCCGAGATCCACATTGTCAAGAATGTGGCGAGAATGCCAGATCTGAGGTTTACCGCTCACCACGGACAACGCAATGGCCGACGGCCTTCACTTAACGACCGAGAGCAGCGGCGTTCACGTAGAATTGCCAGTGCTAACAGACAAGCGATACTCCGTGCAATACGTGGAGACATCAATTTGGAATGCACAACGTACATATCGGTGAGGACAAGAGGCGAAATTTTGCTATAGCAGCAGACGACAGATGTGACTGCCTTTGCTAACAACACGATATGGCATGCGGCGCCTCTCCTCGGCCCGAGGAAACATCGATTGGATCGTAGACGACAGGAAAACCGTAGCCCGGTCAGATCAAGTCCGATAAATAAATGTCGTGTGGCTGGGGCCTCCAGTCGGGTAGACCGTTCGCCGGGTGCAAATCTTTCGATTTGACGCCACTTCGGCGAGTTGCGTGTCGATGGGGGTAAAATGAGGATGATTGAAATAACACAACAGTCTCTGAGCGGAGAAAATCTCGACCCAGCCCAGAATCGAACTCAGGATTGGCATTATGTCGCGCTGACTACATTTTTTTATTTATTTATTTTATTTTTTTTTTTTAGATCTCACTTTGTCCTATATTGTTCGTTGAATTTGTTCGGGGCGGACGTCCGATGACAACCGTTGAGGTTCTTTGTTGATCTGTTCACTCAGTATTTTTTTATTATTACAGAGGGTAGCTAACCCTCTGACCGAGCACGCTGAGCTACCGTGCCGGCATCCACTCAGCTACCGGGGGGGTACAGGTCCGATTTCATTTGGTAAGAGCTGATTGTAGGGTTCGAGTGTGGCGCGGCGCAAACCCCACGACGCCGTGGTCCCAAGTCGTAAACAAGTAACTGTGCGTCCTCTGGTAAAACTGAACAGACCATTAACTGGAAATGATTATGTTCTGTTACATGGAGATCATTTGCAGCCATTAATAAACTACACGTTCCCAAACATGTCAGCGGGTCACATTTGTTCCCAGCTTCTTTGAAGAATATTCTGGACAATTCAAGTGAATTGTTTAGCCGCCCAATTCACCCGACATGAATGCCATCTAACATACGGCTCTTAACAAGTGAATCAGTCTGTGCGTCCAGGCCAGTGAGGGTGCAACGCGAAACTGAAAAATTGGGTCATATTGAAACGTCATTCGTTAACATGATTCGATTTTGATGCACTGAAATTACATCACAGATCCTCTCTAACCGGGAAGTTTCATTTCGTTTCCTCTTTGTCTTCTATGTACCTTGAACTTTTTTCAGGCAGTGAAGACAGATTTTCGAAACAGATGTGGAGAGACTGGAGATGATAGAGAGTACTTACTCTGAAATCTTTATCAAAAACAAGCTTCGAAACCTCTAGGTATACGATCTTTCTTTTGATACTGTTATGAACAGGATACGTTTCTTACGATAATATCGCCGGCCGGGGTGGCCGAGCGGTTCTAGGCGCTACAGTCTGAAAGTGCGAGACCGCTAAGGTCGCAGGCTCAATTCCTGTCTCGGGCATGGATGTGTGTGATGTCCTTAGGTTGGTTAGGTTTAAGTAGTTCTAAGTTCTAGGGGGCTGCTGACCTCAGAAGTTAAGTCCTATAGTGCTCAGAGCCATTTGAACCATTTTACGACAATATCAAAAAATGTTCAAATGTGTGTGAAATCTTATGGGACTTAACTGCTAAGATCATCAGTCCCTAAGCTTACACACTACTTAATCTAAACTATCCTAAGGACAAACACATACACCCATGCCCGAGGGAGGACTCGAACCTCCGCCGGGACCAGCCGCACAGTCCATGACCAATTATAATATCCAAGGGAAAATCATCGCTCGATGCCTCGTCCCTACGTACACTTGCACGAACGTCGTAGAACTAAAGCGGCTAGAATCCTGCGATGTTTTTATTGTATAGACACGTCTCTGAAACCTTCATCTGCAAATTAAATGTTTCAATATATATTCATGGACTGAAATAGCTGAGAGCATCCACAGAAACGTTGTATATGCTATTAAAAAAAAAATACTAGGAAGTTACAAACGAAATTTACGCCTCCCGATGGCGCGGAATCCTCTGCGGGCAGGCACTAAAACAGATAGGGGTCCGCCGCTTTACTTTGCGATCCCCTCCCACAGAGTTCGAGGAAGGTCCCCCCGCCGTGGTAAGCATTGCTTGTTCTGGCAACCTGCCGTCCGCCGGCCTGCGATACCGCCGGCGCAGGCAGGCACGAACCTGCGCAGGCGTGGTCGCTGTGTACCGTGCGTGTCGTTTTTCCTCGCCAATATGTGAACGCGGTGCCGTGTTTAACCTCGCCGCGACGACAATATACGGCGTTGCGAGTCACGCGCGCAGTTTACTTTATTACTTCTGGGTTCTGAAAATGAGAGGAAAAAGAAGGGGACTCGTCCGCGGACATTATTAAGAAATCGCTTATTTCTAACTCTGGTGAAGATCTCGCACGGTCTTAAAAGTCACCGGCAGAGCGTTTACCCGTTGCCGGGCGACTAATTTACGCGTCGGCGCCAAGCAGAAACACAAACAGACGTTCCGATTCGCCGAGCAGCGAGCGCTACGCCGGCCGGGGTATTTACCTACGGCGACACGCAGGCGCGCACCAGTTTACTGGCGTCTCTGTGGGCTGCCCGATCCACTTTATGGCGGGCCGGAACACCGCGTCTGCGCCACGGCGGACGCCGGAGGCTCGTAAGGTCTGGCTGGCACTAAAGCCTCCGCAGCATCCACTCGCGACGGCTACGGGCGCACACGTTCTGTGCGTTCCAGTCCGTCACGGCACTGAATTATTCTTCCGAGCCCGTTTTCCACACACTGGACGAGAAGAAACGAGAATTTCTCGTACTTCGCTATCTTTTTATAGGTAATAAACACGCCGGCTTATCAGATGTGGAACTGAACGCAGTGGTTTTGTTAGGTCGTAATCCTGATATTTCCTGTTCTCCGTCTGTCCTTTTAGTGGTCGCAAAGATCCGTTTTCCACAAGATACCACTTCGGAGAGAGGATGTAGAGACAGCTATTCAGCAGACAATAACAACCTCTTTCGCCCTGACGACTGCGGCGTCGCGTAGTTGCGAACAAATTCATTCCTGTACGATTACAGATTGCAAGCAGTAACTACCATAAAATACATAGGAGCGACCTAAAATACAGGGCGTATATATATGAATATCGCGGTTTTACCGCTTTATAATATTTATTACATTAAACTTACAGTTATAAATGATATGTCAAATGAAAGAGCAACTCAAACAATTTCACCAAGAACCTTATAAATGTTCATTGTGAGCACTGGAATAGCGAAGTACGCGACTGGTTGAACTTCACTGTGTTCCCAAGCGCTGGATAGGCCGCAAGGGGCCCAATGACAGGGCTTGCTTTGCATGGCCTCCACGTTCACCGCCGGCCGCGGTGGCCGAGCAGTTCTAGGCGCTTCAGTCCGGAACCGCGCGACTGCTACGGTCGCAGGTTCGAATCCTGCCTCGGGCATGGATGTGTATGATGTCCTTAGGTTAGTTAGGTTTAAGTAGTTCTAAGTTCTAGGGGACTGATGACCTCAGATGTTAAGTCCCATAGTGCTCAGAGCCATTTGAACCATTTTTCCACGTTCACCCGACCTAACGCCATGCGATTTTTTCCTTTGGGGCTTCATCAAAGATCGTGTGTACGTGCCTCCGCTACCAGCAGACCTCCCTGAATTAAGAAACCGGATTGAAGCAGCTGTTGCTACGGTCACTGAAGACACAGTTATCAACGTTTGGGAATAACTCGGCTACAGACTTGATGAGTGCCGTGTGACAAATGGTGCCCACATTGAACATTTATAGGGTTGATGGTAAAACTGTTTGAGTTGCTCTTTCATTTGACATATCATTTTTAACTGTAAGTTTAATTTAATATAATAAATATTATAAAGCTTTAAAACCCCGATATTCATTTATAAACACCCTGTAGAATGTCCATACAAAACAAATAACGGTCTAGTTACATTAATGTGACCACTGTTCGCCTGCATAGCTGATAACGTGTTTTCCCTACCATGCAGCGTGTCCAGTTTCGATTCCCGGCCGGGTTGGAGATTTTCTCGGCTCGTGGACTGGATGCTGTGTTGTTCTCATCATTCTTGATCATCGTCACCGACGCGCGTCGCTTGAAACAAGCCTTGCGCCGCCGAACTTACTTACGAGTGTTGTAACTTAAACAGTGGCAACTATTTATTCACAACCGACACAAAAGAGTTACATGTTTGTACCTCTTACTGTCCTTCACAGAAGTCACCAGCGTTGTGTAGAGCCCGTTGCCAGCGATGTGGAAGACGTGTTGATGGTGCAGTGGTATAAGGTTATGGTGATTCTCGTGTACGACTGCGATGATGTTATGCAGACCGTCAATGCACAGTATTACTGTTCGTTTTTGGAGCTTCACCTGCGACCAGCTTTGCGAAATAAGCGGTGACATTATCTGCGCAACCCACCCATCAGTTTGCGCGACAATGCGCTGGCGCATACAGCGCAAGCTGTGGTTGCTCTGTTCGGCCGATGGGACTGGGAAGTACTGTACCATCCACCATACTCCCCAGACTCCTGCACGACGACCTTACGCAAATACAAATACGACCAGTGCGAGTCGTGCAGGAAGAGGGTCAGAGTGGTTCTGGAAGGTAACAACAGCCGTGGCGACTCCAGTACCGTTGCCAGCTCCGCGAGGTTTCTTGGTTGGACATCCATGGTGCGACCAATCCGATCGTGGTGGTCTCACAGATTCTCTATTCGGTTTGAATTCACGAGGGGGGGGGGAGGGGGAGGGCGTTAGTGGCCAATGGAGTACGGTAAACTGATCCTGGTGCTCTCCGAACCACGCACATACACTGTGAACTGGGAGACACGTTGCATTGTCCTACTGGTAGATGCCATCTTGCCGAGTAATAAGAAACTGAATGTAGGGGTGGACATTATCCCGAAGCATATATGCATACTTGTTTGATCGTTTGTGCCTTCTAGAATGAAGCGATCATCCAGGGAATGCCAAGAACACATTCCCCAGACAGGACTGCTCCCTCCCTTCCGACGATTGTTGCAGGGCATTACACGCTAAGAGCTATTTGTCCAAAGGAGCATAAAACGTGAATCATATGAAAAGGCTTTCTGTCGCCACTCAATGGACGTCCAGTTGAGGTAATATTGTGCAGATTCCAGCCTTCGTGGCCGATGAATAACAGTCAGCATGGGTACATGGTCTCCTGCTGCAAAGGCCGGTACTCAGCAACGTTCACGAATGCTCGTTGGGGAGACATTGTTGGTAGCCCTTTGGTTCATCTGGGCAGTCAGCTGCTCAATAGTTGCAAGGTTATTCGTCGGGTACATATCTCTACAGCCATCGTTCACTCCTGTCATCTATGACCATTGGTGAACCACGTTCGCGTTCGCGCCAGTTTTGGCTATCGCAGTATACTATAACCACTGCGGCATGAAAACAGTTTATAGACTTAGCCATTTCGGAAATACTTCTAGCCCTTTTGGGCGTCAGATAAACCGTATTACGACAACGACTGCACCGTTGTCCCGCTTCCCCCGCGACACACATTGTATACCCTCTACTGTTAATGCTGCCACCTGTCATTTGCGATGGGTTCTGGCACTTTGACGTCGAAACATAAGGCGGCAACGTGTTGTAGGAATAGTAACAGAAGATGCCAGGCTGACATTCACTGGAAAAACTAAGGAAATGTACGAGTAAGTCATTCACGAAATAACGTGGGTTATAAAACACTTGTTCGAACGATCCTTGAGTATTTCGCATCGTTTTGGCACCCTAATCAGGTTGGATTAGCAGAAGAGATAGAGAACATCCAAAGAAGAGCGTCGCGTTCCGTGACTGGATGGATTACTCTGCGCGAAGACGAACTCCAGTGGCAAACGTCACACGAGAGGCATTGTGAATCATTGACAGATTTACTGCTGAAATGCGGAGACAGCACATTCAGGGCACAGTCCAGCAACATTTCACTTCCTGCCACAAAAGTCTCAAGAAATGACCACAACGAGTAAATCCGGTGGTTTACCGATAAATCATTCTTCCCACGCGCCATTCGCAAATAGATCATGGAAAGGGGGCCGTGGGGGAGGGGGGGGGGTCAGATGATGGTATCATACGTGCTGTCCGCTACACACTGTAAGGTGGCTTTCGGAGTATAGACATAGAATCAGGCTTCACACGATTAGGCAGCGTTGGCACCTAAGGTCAGGTACTGCAACGACAACTGCCTCCAACCCACGGAGATAATCTTAGATTAACGCTTGCTCCGACGCCTGAACGGCTCCCTCGATAGTGTTCTAGATGAGATCCACAGAATCGACGTCACTAGAGACGGCGAAGCAGCTGGGATATAGAAAAGATGACAATGGAAATAGGCGAAGGAACTGCGGTACCATAAGAGGTGTGCATTGCTTTGATGGAGGTCCTGTTCACGGATGCACATATTTAGACAGTAATCTCCGGTATCGTTCAGCTTGGAGAGACGGTGTGGAACAAATTTTTCTATTTGATTAATTACTTATTTTGTACATGTAACAAATTCATATCTTCGGAATTATGTTTACAAGTGTTCGTTTTGTAGACTTGTGTGGTAAGTGTTTAGTGTTGGCCAGCCGACCCGACTAATCAGAGAGTAGGTCGGAGTTTCCGAACAGAGCTTCCGATACAGTGTCTGAAGCACTACCGTAGGAGGCGGTGAGGAAGTCGAAGGCTGGACGGAGCAGACGATGTGGTCACCTGCCCGGAGCACAGCAGAACATTGCGTGCCAAAACTCACCAACTAGTGTGCTCTGAGCGGCTATCAATAAATGAAAGTGAAAATAAACGAAGAGACTTTAGCACTGTTCGTTGTGATACACCTTACGTATCATACAGGAAAGCGTTTCCTATGAAAATGCTAATACGTTTGCAGTTATGAGTTATATCATATTTAGATAAAAACAACAGTATACTTAGGTTGGTCCAGACCCACCATGAGGATGAAAACGACTTTAACTTTTTAATATCAAATCCATGATCAGACTTGTAACAGTATTAGAAAGCGGATCAGCCAAAACTTTTCATTTCTTTCCCTGTATGAAAATGACGATTATCACTGAGAGTTTAATGATTCGAGTGCCAGCCGCGGTGGGGGAGCGGTTCTAGGCGCTTCAGTCCGGAACCGCGAGACTGCTACGGTCGCAGGTTCGAATTCTGTCTCGGGCATGGATGTGTGTGATGTCCTTAGGTTGGTTAGGTTTAAGTAGTTCTAAGTTCTAGGGGACTGTATTTTACCCCTGCCACCTTTAGAATTTGAAAGAGAGTATTCCAGTCAACATTGTCAAGAGCTTTCCCTAAGTCCACAAATGGTAGAAACGTAGGTTTGCCTTTCCTTAATCTAAGATAAGTCGTAGGGTCAGTATTGCCTCACTTGTTCCAACATGTCTACGGAATCTAAACTGATCTTCCCTGAGATCGGCTTCTACTAGTTTCTCCATTCGTCTGTTTAGAATTTGTGTCAGTATTTTGCAGCCATGACTTATTAAACTGATAGTTCGGTAATTTTCACATCTGTCAACATCTGCTTTCTTTCGGATTTGAATTATTATATTCTTCTTTAAGTCTGAGGTCATTTCGCCTGTCTCATACATCTTGCTCACCAGATGGTAGAGTTTTGTCGAGACTGGCTCTCCCAAGGCTGTCAGTAATTCTAATCGAATGTTGTCCACTCCCGAGGCCTTGTTTCGACTTAGGCCTTTCAGTGCTCTGTCAAACTCTTCACGCAGTATCATATCTCCCATTTCATCTTCATCTACATCCTCCTTCATTTCCATAATATTGTCCTCAAGTACATAGCGCTTGTACTTCTTCCAACTTTCTGCTCTCCCTTCCTTGCTTAGAACTGGGTTTCCGTTTGAGCTCTTGATATTCATACAAGTGTTTCTCTTTTCTTCAAAGGTCTCTTTAATTTTCCTGTAGGCAGTATCTATCTTACCCCGAATGAGAGAAGCCTCTACATGCTTACATTTGTAATCTAGCCATCCCTGCTTAGCCATTTTGCACTTCCTGTCTATCTCATTTTTGAGACGTTTGTAGTCCTTTTTGCCTGTTTCATTTACTGCATTTTTAAAAGATACTAGATAAAAATCTTCAGCAAAGTCCTTTTCTGAAATACTTGACAATGTACTAGAGGTGCTTCCATAAGGCCTTATTTTGATCTTTGCTAATAATTAGGTCGTAACCGTATGTTTCGTAAAAATACGTTGTATACTTAGCGATTCTGTGAACGTTTGCAATACTAGTACTAAGCTACTACTGCTACTGCACAGACGGTTAAGTGTTCGGCGTTCAGTCTCAAACAACTACGACGAAAAATTTTAATGTCTATGGTTAAATGTCTATGGTTAAATAAGATTTTTTAAAGTTTACTTAGTCTGTGTAAAAAGAATATATATTGTGGGATGATGGCACTCCTAGCACTCATGGGTATCAAGGTGAGCGTATGGGGGCGAATGAGGCTATACGTAAATATAACTTTTCAAATAACGGAAAATTTTCAGTCAACCATAGTACAGATATGGCTTCTTATTTAGGAAGAAATACAGTAGGGGTAAGACACCCCAGCACCCTTATTTATGGAGCTGTGACAGAAATGGTGACATACAAGAACAACTGTGGAAAGCCTGAAAGAATTTCACTTAAACTTGGTACATATAAATGAGTTATTGCTGTAGTTTTCAGTCCGAAGACTGCTTTGATGTAGCTCCTGTCACTATTTTAACCTTTTCAAGCCTCTTGATCTATACTATACTGACGACTCCTTGATGCCTCAGGAAGCGTCCTATCAACCGACCATTTCTTTCAGTCAAGTTGCGAGCGTACATTTTGTATTTCATCATTTCACTTCAGTACCTTTTCATTTGTTACCTGAGATATCGGATAAGGCTACACTCCAGACCAATCCGTTCAGAAAATACTATTCAGCACTTAAATTTATATTCAATGCTAAGAAATTTCTCTCTTTCAAGACCTTTTTTCTCTATTGCCAGTCCGCATTTTACATCAGCTCTGCTATACCTACTATCAGTTGTTTTGTTGCTCAAATGGGAAAAATCGTCTACTACCTTTAGTGGCTCATTTCCTAGTGTAATTACCTCAGCTCCCTTGATATGAATATATTCGATTACCTTTGTGGTGTCACCGCCAGACACCACTCTTGCTAGGTGGTAGCCTTTAAATCGGCCGCGATCCGGTAGTATACGTCGGACCAGCGTGTCGCCACTATCAGTGATTGCAGACCGAGCGCCGCCACACGGCAGGTCTACAGAGACGTCCTAGCACTCGCCCCAGTTCTACAGCCGACTTTGCTAGCGATGGTTCACTGACAAATTACGCTCTCTTTTGCCGAGACGATAGTTAGCATAGCCTTCAGCTACGTCATTTGCTACGACCTAGCAAGGCGCCATTATCAACTGCTATTTATCTTGTGATGCATGTACCGTCAGACCGATGTTCACCAATTATGGATTAAAGTTAAGTATTCCAGAAGCTACGCACTATTTTTGCTACTATAAAGACCTTGTCCTGTTCCAGACCTCACGCCATCCTGCGTGAGCTTAAACGCGTGCCCTTCGGCCTCCCGTCCTAGTGGATTGGCTGTCTTGCCAGTCCACAAGAACCTTGTTTTATTTCTCCCGATGTTCAACTTGTAATGAATATGCTATCCATTCTGATCTACCAACCTTCCAAGTCCTTTTTAATCGTTGGCAGGATTGCTATGTTATCGGTAAGCCTCTGCTGTTTTATTTATTCTATATGAATTTTAATTACTTTTCCAGGGTTTTCTTCGATTTCCTTTGCTGTTGGCTCATTGCACAGAATGAATAACAACGGGAATAGGCTATATCTCTGTCTCACTCTCTCGAGAATCACCGCCTCATTTTTGTATTTTCGACAATTGCAACACAGGTGTTGTTCCTGCCCCGGTTCTAGATAACGTTTCTCTGCCTTTATCTATATCTGCGGTCAACAGAATGTCAGAGGATGTATCGCAATCAGTAGTCAAAAGCTTTCTTTAAGTTAACAACGGAGCTTTGGCTTTCTTCTGTCACTGTCTAGTACGTCTTGGCATGCTTTGCCATTTCTTCGTAACTCAGACTGACCTTTCCGGAAGTCGGCTGTTACCAGTCTTGGCGTTATTTTTTTGTAAATAGTGCATGTAAGTATTGACTTCTTAGACCGATAGTTCGGCAGAACTCCCAACTGCCAGTACCTATGCTTTTCTTTTTTTTTTTTTGGCGAGGGAAGGGGGGGGGGGAGTGTTGGGACTTGGAATCATTACATTCTTCTTAAATCTGAGGACATTTCTCATACCTTGCAAAGCAGGTGTCACAGTTTTATTGTGATATAAGTTCGTTGGCTTCCTCGGGCAATCTCAATTTGAATAAATCATTTGGGTTTTAGACCGCGTCATTATAAAACACTAAAACAACTATACCACCGATGTTACGACTGTCTTCGCAACAATTCTCTTATGGATAATTAACTGCTACATTATGGGGATGATACTGCCTGTATACCGTCTGTTTCGATTGCCAGGTGGCTAGCGACTATGGGATGCCTCTGGTCAGTTCGAAGTAAAAGTCCCTATGGATAGTTGTATGGTAAGCTCCTGTAGTAGGTGATAGGTCGGCATAGCGAATCGGCAACTCGTACCTCGGGGTAGTGTTTTCCTGCAGCGAGCCGGTGGCTATGCATGGCAGTTCTCTTGTGGTCGCTTGTTTGTACTGTTGAACCCGGGCCATGTGGAGCCGCTAGCTGGCGAACAGACAGGGCAGTCTGGACTGGGAGCGCCGGTAGCTCGGCAGTCGACAACTTGTTGTCGTCATCCACCATGTTGATGCTTTTCGGGCGTTTAATTATTTCGATAGTCTCTCTTATTTTTCACTACTGCATACACGGCAGCCGAGTATGCACACGAAGTTCTTGAATAATGAAAGATCGGTCACAGTTCCGGTGGTATTCAGTTCTAGCGATTGATTGTTTTACGCCAGTTGCACGTAGCGTTCGTGCTGCGACACGCCGGTACTAATGGGTGTCCTTGTTTCACCAAAGTAGACTTCGCCACATAATCATCATATTTCGAAGACACCTGCAGTGTGCAGAATATCCTTTGTTGTGCTCAACAGACCTTGCGGCCGCTCTACAGCATTGGTTTAATTCCTCCTCAGCGCAGTACTTCGTCCACGTGGCCGCTTGAGCCTCTCATTTACGGTAAGCAATCAATATGAAGAGATCCTTCCGTTGACCTCTCTGCTTTTTCTTTACTGTACATCATACCTCGTTGTATGATGTTATTACACTGAAGAGCTAAAGAAACTGGCACATCCGCCTAATATCGAGTAGGGCGCCCGCGAGAACGCAGAAGTGCCGCAACACGACGAGGCATAGACTAGACTAATCTCTGAAGTAATGCTGGGGGAAATTGACGCCATTAATCCTGCAGCACTGTCCATAAATCCGTTAAGAGTACGAGGGGGTGGAGATCTCTTCCGAACAGCACGTTGTAAGCTTTCCAGATATGCTCAACAATGTTCATGTCTGGGGAGTTTGATGGCCAGCAGAAGAGTTTTAACTCAGAAGAGTGTTCCTGGAGGCACTTTGTAGCACTTCTGGACGTGTGGGGTGTCGTATTGTCCTGCTCGAATTGTCGAAATCCGTCGAAATGCACAATGGACGCGAATGGATGCAGGTGATCAGACAGGATGCTAACGTACGTGTCACCAGTCAGAGTCACATCTAAAAGTACCAGGGGTCCCATATAACTCCAGCTGGACACGCCCCACACCATTACAGAGCCTTCACCAGCTTCAACAGTTCTCTGCTGTCATGAAGGGTCCACGGATTCATCAGCTTATCTCCATACCCATAAACGTCTATACGCTCGACACAATTTGAAACGAGATTTGTCCGACCAGGCAACATGTTTCCAGTCATCAACAGTCCAATGTCAGTCTTGGCAGTCCAGGTGAGGCGTAAAGATTTGTGTCGTTGCAGTCATCAAGGGTACACGAGTAGGTCTTCGGCTCCGAAAGTCCATATCCATGATGAATGTTTCGCACGTTGACAATAGTTGATGGCCCAGCATTTAAATCTGCAACGATTTTCGGAAGAGTTGCATCTCTGTCACGCTGAATGATTGGTCCCTTGATACTCAGGGCACACTCGCGAAATGGTCGTTACAGATAAATCTCAACTTCGTTGCTACCTCGGAGATGCTATGTCCCATCGCTTGTGCGCCGACTATAACACCACGCTCAAACTCACTTAAACCTTGACAACCTGCCATTGTAGCAAAGTAACCGATTTTACAACTGCGCCAGGCACTTGTTGTCTTATATAGGCGTTGCCGACCGCTGTGCTGTATTCTGCCTGTTTACATATCTCTGTATTTGGATACCTATGCCTATACCAGTTTCCTTGGTGCTTTAATGTATGTTCTTATATTATAGCTACTACCACTGAATGTCATCCGGAGTCCGTTTGGTTCATGTTGGATGTTGACAACGTCGAAAATCCGGTGAGTTAGCGGTGTCAGCGTACGTAGCATGGCGTTCTTTTCTGATGGCTGGTGGACTTCACATGTAGACATCTGTAGATGTGCGTCGGTTTTCTGTATATCTTACGTCCTAGTTTGACACTGGATGGTCTGCACAGTTCTACATACAAGAAACCGATGCGAACCGCTCTTCTGGATTTATAGTGTGAGGTGTTTGTAAGCTGTTCAGGTTGTGATGAAATCTCCATAGTGCTGCTCCCGTATGAGATCATATAACGAACGTGACGTTCGAATATCTCGTAAACAGCAGCGTAGAACTTAATGCTGGTTGCCCAAATGCTTCGGTGACTACGTGAGATGTTACAAGTGATAGGGTGGATCCCGTTGGTAATCCGTCCTTCTGGGTATAGAATTTGCCCTGCCAACTGAAATATTTTGCTGACAAGCACAACTGCAACAAGTAGTAGAAGTCTGGCAGTATTTGCGATTGTATGCTCCTAACGGTTTCATCTATACTCACGTTAGTGAACAGAGATTTTACTACAGTGCTGAGGATTAAATCCATAGATAGTACCTGCTGGTTCCACATGAGCTGGAATCCTTACTCACACAGTTTTGTCATGGTCTCAATGAGATTGAGGGAATGTCACCTACTTGCCTTGTTTCGACTCAAATCTTCCAGCGCTCAGGCAAATTCTTCTTTCAGCATAATCTCTTCCATCTCATATTCATCTTCTTCATTTTTCTGTGATATTGTCTTCATTTTCATTTTAGAGCCCTTCGATACGTTCCTTCGAAATTTCGGTTTTTCCTTAGTTGTTTAGTACTGGTTTGCATCTTTTCGCTAAACGTTTCTTTAAATCTGCTGTAAGTGTTACATATCTCTGCCGTAGTCATCCATGCATTTATAGCTTTGCATTTCTGTAGTATTTCTGCTCAAGTATTATATATTTTATATCAATCTTAGCTGTAGACATAAGTATTCTCTTTTCCCTTTTTCATTATCTCGGGAGTTATTCAAGTTTTTGTAGTGGGACTCACTTTTTGACTTGTTTGATCTTCTGCTGCCTCCGATATTTCATCTCTCAAAGCTACTGATAACCTACTTCCTTTGGAATACTTTCGATTTATTCTGGATGAATCTCCACAATTTCATAGTTTTCTGTATTTTCTGCAGTTCATAGCCAATAAAGCGTGCTCACAGATTACCATCCTGAAAAAAAAATGCTGTAGAGGTAAGACACTGCTAGAATCCTTAGGGATGAGACTTGAGGACTTGGTGGTCAACATACAGAATTAATCTAAAACCAACAATATCCAACATCTGTGTCAAATCCACAGTTCCTGGCGTCACTAGGATGATTGGTAACACTCCTGCTACTATTAAATGCAAGACTTGGGTAAACAAATAATCGGGAAACGTAGGGTAACTAGCTACTATAATACCAGAAAAATGCATTCTTTTGGTCCTCTGATGAGCCTGTTTAACATTTTCCACAGTACTGACGCTACAAATGATTTAAGTGTTATAAATCTGGTGTTCTACCTTGGGCGGCCTCCAAAATAAATCTATAGCTCACTGCACTTGACACACTGCCCTTAAATGTTCGATATCGTGGTTTTAAGATTTGATGCATGACTTCAATAAGTCCACCCTAAACAAGTTAACTTACGGATCAAGGTATGTCACAACAACTGCAGTTCACTGGTGTTACCATGGGAAAACACTGCTGTATGAGTCCTTTATGCAGAAAACCTGACACACCCTAGAGGTCATTTATTAGGCCCGCAGTCATTATTGTGATAGTTTTGAGGTGCCTTTAATGATGATGTCCACACATCCAGTGTAAACTGTTATTGTGGACTTTGAAATTCGTTCTTTAATTGACACGATATACAGCGCTATGTTATCCTACGTGGCGTCATATAAAGCCCTCGTCATGGACAGGCGGACTAGATTTCACATGAGGTATATAGTTTCGTACCACATTTGAACACTTTAATTCATCTTGGCTTGTGGGAATACTCGTACAGAATCAGTAATTCACTACATTACGTCTTCATTTGAAATATGCATTGCAAGTTTCACTGTCGTGAATGCTCCACATGAGCAGCCCATATTGTTATAACACTATCTGCCGACGACCACACGATTCGTCATGTGGTAAGATCCAGAAACAGCCTAGTTTCAGCAACGCCATTCGAGAAGATGGTAAAGGATTGGAGACAAGTTTACTAAGATGTATGATGATGACGTTGCAATTTAATATTGCAGCGTAATAGAATCTATTCATAGACGGTATTTTAATAACGACTGTAATCCGAAGAATGATGCTAAAATGAAAATCTTTTCCTAGCTGGCGTCCTTTATCTAAGTTACAGAATTCATGGATACACATGTGTAGTGAATCACTCTGTTAGCTGTGTTTTTCTTAACTGAAAATACTAACTTCTATCTTCTCCACAACTGAATTTTTACTTTCTACTACTGTTCCAGTCTCGTTCATCAGCACAGTATTTCTGAACGAAGAGTTGCTAACAAAGCCACCAAAAGCGACGATCCGTCTGCTTGATACGACACTTTTTGCAAATAAATAAATTAACTTAATTAAACTTAATTATAGGGCGACCCCAACTAGGTGGCAGTACATGTTTGTGGGTGCGATACAGGAGCACAATCTGAATGTTCCTGCGACGAAAACGAAAATTATGTAATAAAAAGTAGTGAGATTATCTCTTTTTAAGTTACTAGACAGCAAAACAGCATAACATGTCAAGCAATTTTTTTGTCAAGTATGCAATATCACTTACACATCCAATGTAAGAGAAACAGAAAATCCCAAAACTATCCGTTTCTGAGTGACATAGCAGAAGAGGTTTGAAAATAATAGATGGAATGAAAAAAACGATTAAATGCTATAAAGCAACGACGTGTCAACATTACTCTGTGAGTATGAATGTCGAACTCTAACAGAACAACACTCTAGCATATAACAGATAACAGAGATCAAATTTTATAAATGGCATACAAAACAGTGTATGGGAAGCAAAATGGAAACTTCAGAAAAGATATGACTACCTTCAATTAGTATGAAGCAACTAGAAAATACCGTAATATATTGAAGCAACTCATAGTAGAGATGGGGTCCCGTACATTAAGAATGACGAAGGTAAATGGAACGACAGAATTTAAACTCACTGCACCGATATTTCTGAGAATGCTACAACCTAGGAATGTATCGACCAGATACTTTGATGATGATGGGTAAACTCATGGACGCTTTTTCAGCTCGGGCATTGTGACATGCTCGTTCAATCAGGAATGTCTGTTACGACGTATCCACTGCACTCCGGATATTCGTCATTTCTGAGTGAAATGGAAAGTCACGCACCATTTTATAAAGTTAAAATTTTGTAATTTGGTTGATTCTTTCTCTGGCCTCATTGTATCTTCCCCGGCTTTTCCCACTAGTACGAAGAAACTGTACTGCTTATCCTAGCAGACTCTGAGCACAAAGAACATCTCACTTTAATATAGGTGTGTTGATGGGGGGGGGGGGGGGGAGGGAGTAGCGCAGTGATTAGCAATTGGACTCGCATTCTGGAGGACGACGGTTCAAATCCATGTCCGACGATCCCGATTTAGAGTCTCCGTCATTTCCCTGAATCGCATGAGGCAAATGCCGGAATGGTTCCTTCGAAAGAGCACGGCCGTCTTCTTCTCCATCCTTACGTAACCTGAGCTTGTGCTCCGTCCCTTACGACCTCCCTGTCGACGGACGTTAAACACTAATCACCTCCTCCTCGTTATCTCATGTGTATTTTATAGCTACTCTTTAACAGTAAAACACATCACATCTCTTCATTACAATTCAAGCTCCAAGACTTTCTGTCTTCCTTTTACAATAACTATAGCACAACGTCTCCTTACAACAATTAACACACAGCTGCCATTTGCCTTCCCGCCGCTCGCGAGAATCGGGGCAGAGGTAATAATATACATGCAGACCAGATGGTACAGTTTCATAGCCATTCCACAAAAGTGTTTAAATGGTTCTCATATAAACTGACATGTAAATAGTATAAAATTTTATAAAAACAACCATGCGAACGACTTTATAGAATTGGCATGTTTATGCCTTTAGTAATTTAACCACACAGATGTCAAAATTGAATCCAATAAAATGGTAGTTCACAAGCTATATATGTCGATTTCTACGTAACCAACTTAAAAGCGCCATTTCGTATGATGGTCTTAAAAATATATGTTTAGTCATTCTCCTAACAAGAACCCTGGAGAGGTGTGAATGCAACCAGACTGGGAGAAAATTATGCTAAGCCTAACTATGAAACAGTATCCCTAACAAATGTCCTTACACATCACTCATCTTTCCGGAAATAACCGACAGATACCATGAGCAGAGAGCTACATACGACAATAAGCAGCTGGTGCGGTACGTAAATGTGGACAAGATGTGTCATGTCGACTTTGTGTTCAACAGTTGACCCATACAGACAGCTCACTAACAAACAGTGAGGAGCTTAAGGCAGTGTAATACGTGGTCATACAATGAAAGGGCCTCTGTTTCTTACGACAAACAATTGGTTTCTCTATATTTTCAAACCCAAAGACTATTCTATAAAGTGTTAATTTCTGGTTAAATCATTACGCAATTAATTATTAAATTTTATCCACGTGTTATAATAAATTAGTGAGTAATTATTGAATAATTTATGTTTGACTGCTTGACTGATGCCTTACAGAACTCTCGGCAGCTGTCTCAGAACGAGCTTGCGTTACATGTGTACGTCACGTGGAGCATTGTAAAATGAGTACTGGTTTTATCGACAATTAGTTGCCCATTCTGATCGAACATGGTCGGGACAGTACGAGTGAATTATAAGATGAATAACATGACACAAATATACTTCTAAAGGGCACAAAAAGTGCAGAACATAGAAAGCTAATCGCTAACGTAGGTTAACCGCCAGTTCCGAATTGCCCTCATGACGATTCTTGCGCTGATAACTACATCAGTTCTTCCTCTGAAAGTTTACTTCCCGCTAATAAACATACGCTAAATTATTATAATTAAACGTCGCCACACAAAAAGCATGAAAGATACGCTGCTAGATACGCCAAGTTTTTCCGTCAGCGCTCATTTGCATACCGAACACCTACTCGCTTTATATTCTGTTCGAGGAGCACTCCGTTGATTTTTAATTTCCTTATGAGATGTAATACGTACTAGAAGGCAAGCGGAATGAGTTATTAACAAAATGTCGCTTTGCAGAGGCTGGTCGTAGGCCTGCACCCGATTGCATTCCTTCACGATATTCTTATCTCTTCTTCCATGCTAAGTCCGTAGCTGACCTTGATTTCTTTCTTTTGCACTTCCAGCCACAACCCGTTTCTGAAGAGCAAACCAAATAACATAGCAGAGCAAGTGGGATAAATTAGAGCCGAAGTTGACGTTTCAGTATTAAGCTCGAGTACACAGTTTTAGACTATCCGCTCTTCTGAGTGTGAAATTTCGTCTCTAACTCAGATGCTCAGTTCGTTAATCTGTCTACTGTTAATTACGCTGGAACGAAATTGCAGAACTAATAACATCCTACGCATTCGGATTTTCCAAGGTCCATTCCGATATCGATATTAATTTTAGTAATTTCAATTCCTCGCTATTTAATTAACGACTCTGTAAATTTCTCCCGTCACAACACGCTTAAGACCGTTGTTATATGAATTTCGTTGAGAAAACTGCCATAGGTATATTTTATCATTAAAGTGTCAAAGCGATTTAGTTAGTCTACTTGTGTTTTTACTTAACATTCTCTCGAAATTCACCTTCAACATTAATGTAAAACCCACAGTTACCTAAGAGCTGGAAGTATTTGTGCCTGAATATTCGGCTTCATGTTAGATGCTGGTGAAAGACATGAAAATCCATTGTCATTGCCGTTTTGTTGATTGATCACAAATAAAAATAAATAAAAAGAATTATAAATGATATGAAATGTAGAAAATAAATTAATAAATTAATTTGGGATTATCACTTTAATACAGTCTTATTATCTTGCAAATGCTAACACGAATTCTTTACAGACGAATGGAAAAACTGACAGAAGCCGACCTCGGTGAAGATCAGTTTGGATTACGTAGAAATGTTGGAACACGTGAGGCAATACTGACCCTACGACTTATCTTAGAAGATACATTAACGAAAGCCAAACCTACGTTTCTAGCATTTGTAGAGTTAGAGAAAGCTTTTGACAATGTTGACTGGAATATTCTGTTTCAAATTCTGAAGGTGGCAGGGGTCAAATACACAGAACGAAAGGCTATTTACAAGTTGTACAGAAACCAGATGGCTGTTATAAGAGTCGAGGAGCATGGAAGGGAAGCAGTGGTTGGGAAGGGAGTAAGACAGGGTTGTAGCCTATCCTCGATGTTGTTCAATCTCTATGTTGAGCAAGCAGGGAAGGAAACAAAAAAAATTGGAGTAGGAATTAAAATCCATGAAGAAGAAACAACAACTTTGAGGTTCTCCGATGACAATGTCAGAGACAGCAAAGGACCTGGAAGAGCAGTTGAATGGAATGTACAGTGTCTTGAAATGAGGATATAACACCAACAAAAGCAAAACGAGGATGATGGAATGTAGTCGAATTAGATCAGGAGATGCTGAGGGAATTAGATTAGGAAATGAGACACTTAAAGTAGTAGATGAGTTGTGCTATTTGGGGAGCAAAGTAACTGATGATGGTCGAAGTACAGAGGATCTAAACCAAAAGGCTGACGAATAACTACGGAGATCTTCGGATCGCGCCTAAGTTGGATGGCGGGCGAAGTGGTTCGGCAGTCTCGGAGGAGAGACATATTGTCTGCCTCAGTCGGAATCGGTTAAAGGCTTAAGTAGAAATTTCTAGATACTTTGACCTATAACTGAGAACAATTTGATGGTAACTATGCAAATATACAGTTCATTGTTTTATTTCCTACAAAAGTGTGAAGAAGAAACTATTTGTGATACATAAAGTGGTTTGTAATAGTGCAGTTTCTCGTCTTCTGCTAATAAAAAAAGCGAGTGCCATTCCATACGAACATACTGATTGAAGATTCAATTCTTTTTACAATATCAGTTCCTCGCTAAGAGGTTATTACAGCCGCAAGACAACTTGCTGTTTTCCTGCGCAGGGGCCATGAATTATGGAAGACTGCGGGTTTGTGAACATTTATTAGCACTTATGCATTTCACTGAGGGGAGGGGGGGGTGGAAGAAAATAGGCACACCGCGTGTACTACAATCTTAGAGTAAATGAGATAGTGCTCGTCATCTGTGGTAACACAGAGGAGGTATGAAGGAGGGAAATTTTCGAGGAAAGTGGTTTATGGGGCATATCATACACACGTACATATCTGCCTCTCTTTCTCTCTTTGTTTTTCAACTTGCCGTAAACTCTGTCGGTTGCCGACAGCACTTTGTTACACGATTACGCGACATCTCTGTGTCCTTCACAGGCCGTTCTACCTGTCGCTAACAAGGGAACCTCCCCATCGCACCCCCCCCCCCCCCCCCCTAGATTTAGTTATAATTTGGCACAGTGGATAGGCCTTGAAAAACTGAACACAGATCAATCGAGAAAACAAGAAGAAGTTGTGTGGAACCATGAAAAAATAAGCAAAATATACAAACTGAGTAGCCCATGAGCAACATGGGCAACATCAAGGATGATATAAACATGGGCGCGACGTGGTCCTATGGTTAGCGTGAGCAGCTGTGTAGTGAGAGGTCCTTGGTTCAAGTTTTCCCGCGACCGGAAATTTTACCTACTTTATTTTTGCAAAGTTATGATCTGTCCTTTCGTTCATTGATGTCTCTGTTCACTGTAATAAGTTTAGTGTCTATGTGTTGCGACCGCACCGCAAAACCGTGCGATTAGTAGACAAAAGGGCGTGCCTCTCCAATGGGAACCGAAAATATTTGATCGCAAGGTCATAGGTCAACCGATTCCTCCACAGGAAAACACGTCTGGTATATTCTATACGACACTGGTGACGGCATGAGCGTCACATGACAGGAATTTGTTGCCGACCCACCTAACTTGCACACTTGACGAATGGGTAAAAACATTCTTCTACCTTGCCCGATTTAGGTTTCCTTGTGGATGTGATAATCACTTCCAAAAAAGTGATGAAAACATAAGAGTGTGTCACATAAACTGCAACAAATGAATGCAACACTTTCACAATCGCACAGTTTTCTCTGTGCTCTGTCAAAAAATATGTTTTTAACGTTTTCAAATTTTTCCGTGTGTAGACCGTCAAATCCTGCATATGTCCAAGCAAATCTGAACATGTCCTAGAATTTCGGAGAGCGAAGTTGATTATGTGTGAGTGCCTGAACTTTGATAATTGTCTGAAAATAAAAAATTAAAATTATCACTCGAAGGAATACTTGAACCAAGGATCTC
Organism: Schistocerca piceifrons; assembly: GCF_021461385.2. Taxonomy (NCBI): domain Eukaryota; kingdom Metazoa; phylum Arthropoda; class Insecta; order Orthoptera; family Acrididae; genus Schistocerca; species Schistocerca piceifrons. Next base: position 92,291,016 of record NC_060138.1, on the reverse strand, counting down.
TCATTCCGCAGCTGCTCACGCTAACCACGGGACCACGGCGCGCCTGTGCTAGTATAATCCTTGATGTTTCATATGTTGCCCATGGACTACTCAGTTTGTATATTTTGCTTATTTTTTCATAGTTCCACACAACTTCTTCCTGTTTTCTCGATTGATCTGTGTTCAGTTTTTCAAGGCCTATCCACTGTGCCAAATTATAACTAAATCTGAGGGGGGTGCGATGGGGAGGTTCCCTTGTAAGAATTGCATCTGCAATCATTTACATACCTGCTGATACGTGTATGTGTCCGAAGTTGTGTTGACGTCCGGCCCTTCACGTTTTTCGTTAGGCAATGTAAAATCCTTGTTAGGCAGGGGATGTTGTGCAGAATACAACTGTTTGTAAAAATAGACAAGAAAGACTCGCACAGCGTTGATAATCGGAAGACTACGAGGGGTGGAATCAACCGTCAATTGGGAAGGGTTTGTTCTTACTGGCACAATACGTGCTTTCTTCTCGATGAGGGAGATTTGTGCCCCAAATATCTCCGTTGAGTGATCTTGACTAAAGTTGATTTGTGTGCAGTGTGGTGTCATGTTTGTGTTGAACGGTGATAAGAGAAGGGAAAGAGTGAAACGCAGTGCTACCACACAGCTTACTCCTCTCGAAGTTTCTTGTTCGCTAACGGCATTTGTTACATTAAGTGCGTTATTATAAAATTTTCTTTTTATTACTTGTGTTGTATATCGAAGGTCTCCGCAACGAGGGTTGTATATATGTAACTTGCAGAAACTCGCATTTTTGATACTCAATTGAAGGGGAGAAGAAAGAGTTTGACCGTACTGGTAACAGATTTGCAGCCTTCCTTTGTACTGTCTCCACGAGCCGCCTCTGTGGAGTAACTGAGGGCTCGCAAGATGACAGTTGTGTAGCACACTGGTGTGACTAACATAAATAAGTTCTAAAATAATATCAGTGTTTCATTCACTTTTAATTAGTACGATACATTGGAACGACAAGTTTGGGCAGCATGCAGCACCAGACGGTTTACAGTAACTTCTACATCAGTTCTTAATCACAGATTCTTCTGGAGTGTGATGAGATCTTTCTGTGGGGTGTGGCAGTAAGGTTACGTACCGAAATGTATCCTTGTACAGAAAGACAGATATATTTCAGTGTATACTTCAGAATATTTCATTTTACTCCTCGGGAGTTTATTACCCCAGGTTGGGACCCATTGATCTAAAGAAACTTAGTTAACTGGGAAAACAGATTATTTTAACAATATTGATTAACTAAGAAATACTAAATAATGAGACTATAGCATACTTTCCATGACATAATAATTATTGTGCAATTCAAAAAGATGGTGTTTTTATTGAATTTACTATCACAGCAACATAATTGAGGTTTATCTTAGCAGTTAAGGAGCTTAGGAATGTAAGTGGATGAGTATGAAAGTGTTACGAGGTGGCATTCAGTTTCTTCTTGTCCTCTGTGTGCCAAAGAACTACAAAAAGAATAGCAAAAATATACGATAAAATCATCATTGAGATGATTTAAACGTATAACTCACTTAAACTACGTTCTGAAATAAATAAATCATTATATCTGTGGATAACTTCTCTGGGATACGCAGCAAACAGAGTTCATCACCCTCCGAAAGAAGCCGGCCGGTGCGGCCGAGCGGTTCTAGGCGCTACAGTCTTGGACCGCGCGACTGCTACGATCGCAGGTTCGAATCCTGCCTCGGGCATGGATGTGTGTGATGTCCTTAGGTTAGTTAGGTTTAAGTAGTTCTAAGTTCTATGCGACTGATGACCTCAGAAGTTAGATCCTATAGTGCTCAGAGCCATTTGAACCTCCGAAAGAATCTAGCATTAACAACTTAGGATGATATTTTTTAAAACATCGGAAATCCGATGTGCCGATATTTAAAAAGATTTCATTACCGGTCATCGACAAGTTGAAAAAAGATTTCGGTGTCTCGCTGGAAAAAATACCGACGTACCACAAAAAACAAAAATAATCGTCAGCATGAAAGTGGCACAATAAAAGTTTACCGATGGGTCTGCCGGTCGGTTTCGTCACATTTCGGATTTGTGTGCAACACTTCATGTAGACTTTCCTGTTTTTTTCATTTCTGGAAATGCCAGCGACCAAGCAGTCGTAGAGTCAAAATAGCGCTGTGAAGTTAAACGTTGCAGTTTGTGTTGGTAGCGCCGATTACGTCATAATTTCCCTCACACGTCTCCGCCCACCGCAAAGACCAAACTAGCCATTTACATTTTTTTCATCATTTGGAGCAACTGTTTTTGGAGAATGCTGATTTGAAGAAATAGCACATTACTTGCGTTAAAAATTGTTCTTTAATGCAATTGGTGTGCCATTCCTTCAAATAGGATATCTTGTTATTCCATTCAGACAACGCCTCCCCCGCCGGCCGGAGTGGCCGTGAGGTTCTAGGCGCTACAGTCTGGAACCGAGCAACCGCTACGGTCGCAGATTCGAATCTTGCCTCGGTCATGGATGTGTGTGATGTCCTTAGGTTAGTTAGGTTTAAGTAGTCCTATGCGACTGATGACCTCAGAAGTTAAGTCGCATAGTGCTCAGAGCCATCTGAAACATTTGAACCAACCCCTCCCCACCCCCCCCCCCACCCCCAAAGTGCAATCACACTACTGCTTTGTGCCATCTATATGTGTTTCCCACAGTGAAAGAGAATGACTGGCCGTAAGTAGTAAGACTCCTTCATACAGCCAAAGTAAAGTTATGTTCTACTACAGTTTCAAATATATACCGAAACTTGAAAGAAAATATATGAAATAAAGATACGGCACTCGATATTGCCATTTCGATATCGATATACCGGTGAATAGATATAGACGATACATATGGACACTTTTTTGAAAAAAAAAATCGATATATCGTTATTCCAATCCCAAAGGATGCTGGCGTTGACAGATGTGAAAATTACCGAACTATCAGTTTAATAAGCGATGGCTGCAAAATACTAACGCGAATTCTTTACAGACGAATGGAAAAACTGGTAGAAGGCGACCTCGGGAAAGATCAGTTTGGATTCCGTAGAAATTTGGGAACACGTAAGGTAATACTCACCCTACGACTTACCTTAGAAGCTAGATTAAGAATAGGCAAACTTACGTTTCTATCATTTGTAGACTTGGACAAAGCTTTTGCAATGTTGACTGGAATACTCTCTTTCAAATTCTGAAGGTGGCAGGGGTAAAATACAGGGAGCGAAAGGCTATTTACAATTTGTACAGAAACCAGATGGTAGTCATAAGAGTCGAGGGACATGAAAGGGAAGCAGTGGTTGGGAAGGGAGTGAGACAGGGTTGTAGCCTCTCCCCGATGTTATTCAATCTGTATATTGAGCAAGCAGTAAAGGAAACAAAAGAAAAATTCGGAGCAGGTATTAAAATCCAGGGAGAAGAAATAAAAACATTAAGGTTCGCCGATGACATTGTAACTCTGTCAGAGACAGCAAAGGACTTGGAAGAGCAGTTGAACGGAATGGGTAGTGTCTTGAAGGGAGGATATAAGATGAACACCAACAAAAGCAAAACGAGGGTAATGGGATGTAGTCGAATTAAGTCGGGTGATGCTGAGGGAATTAATTTAGGACCTGAGACAGTTAAAGTAGTAAAGGAGTTTCGCTATTTGGGGAGCAAAATAACTGATAATGGTCGGAGTAGAGAGGATATAATTTAGGAACTGAGACAGTTAAAGTAGTAAAGGAGTTTCGCTATTTGGGGAGCAAAATAACTGATAATGGTCGGAGTAGAGAGGATATAAAATGTAGACTGGCAATGGCAAGGAAAGCGTTCCTGAAGAAGAGAAATTTGTTAACATCGAGTATAGATTTAAGTGTGAGGAAGTCGTTTCTGAATGTATTTGTATCGAGTGTTGCCATATATGGAAGTGAAACATGGACGATAAATAGTTTGGACAAGAAGAGAAGAGAAGCTTCGAAATGTGGTGCTACAGAAGAATGCTGAAGATTAGATGGGTAGATCACATAACTAGTGAGGAACTATTGAATAGGATTGGAGAGAAGAGGAGTTTGTGGCGCAACGTGACTAGAAGAAGGGATCGGTTGGTAGGACATGTTCTGAGACATCAAGAGATCACCAATTTAGTTTTGGAGGGCAACGTGGAGGGTAAAAATCGTAGAGGGGGACGTAGAGATGACTGCACTAAGGAAATTCGGAAGGATGTAGACTGCAGTAGGTACTGGGAGATGAAGAAACTTGCACAGGGTAGAGTAGCATGGAGAGCTGCATCAAACCAGTGTCAGGACTGAAGACCACAACAACAACATCAGTTTAATAAATCACGGCTGCAAAATACTAACGCGAGTTCTTTACAGACGAATGGAAAAACTGGTAGAAGCCGACCTCGGGGAAGATCAGTTTGGATTCTGTTGAAATATGGGAACACGTGAGGCAATACTGACCCTACGACTTATCTTAGAAGGTAGATTAAGAAAAGGCAAACCTACATTTCTAGCATTTGTAGACTTGGAGAAAGCTTTTGACAATGTTGACTGGAATACTTTCTTTCAAATTCTGATGGTGGCAGGGGTAAACTACAGGGAGCGAAAGGCTATTTACAATTTGTACAGAAACCAGATGGCAGTTGTAAGAGTCGAGGGACATGAAAGGGAAGCAGTGGTTGGGAAGGGAGTGAGACAGAGTTGTAGCCTCTCCCGATGTTATTCAATCTGTATATTGAGCAAGCAGTAAAGAAAACAAAAGAAAAATTCGGAGTAGGTATTAAAATCCAGGGAGAGGAAATAAAAACATTAAGGTTCGCCGATGACATTGTAATTCTGTCAGAGACAGCAAAGGACTTGGAAGAGCAGTTGAACGGAATGGATAGTGTCTTGAAGGGAGGATATAAGATGAACATCAAGAAAAGCAAAACGAGGGTAATGGAATGTAGTCGAATTAAATCGGGTGATGCTGAGGCAATTAGATCAGGGACACTGAAAGTAGTATAGGAGTTTTGCTATTTGGGGAGCAAAGTAACTGATAATGGTCGAAGTAGAAAGGATATAAAATGTAGACTGGCAATGGCAAGGAAAGCGTTTCTGAAGAAGAGAGATTTGTTAACATCGAGTATAGATTTATGTGTCAGGAAGTCGTTTGCGAAAGTATTTGGATGGAGTGCAACCATGTATGGAACTGAAACATGGACGATAAATAGTTTGGACAAGAAGAGAATAGAAGCTTTCGAAATGTGGTGCTACAGAAGAATGCTGCAGATTAGATGGGTAGATCACATAACTAATGAGGAGGTTTTGAATGGAACTGGCGAGAAGAGAAATTTGTGGCACAGATTGACTGGAAGAAGGGAGCGGTTGGTAGGGCATATTCTGAGGCATCAAGGGACCACCAGTTTAGTATTGGAGGGCAGCGCGGAGGGTAAGAATCGTAGAGGGAGACCAAGAGATGAATACACTAAACAGATTCAGAAGGATGTAGGTTGCAGTAGGTACTAGGAGATGAAGAAGCTTGCGCTGGATAGAGTAGCATGGAGAGCTGCATCAAACCAGTCTCAGGACTGATGACCACAACAATATACAAAACCGGTCTCGATATTGCGATCTCGATATCGATATGCCGGTGAATAGATATAGACGATACATATGGACACTATGTGAAAAAAATTCGATATATCGATATTTTACCAACGCTCTAGTGCACATAACTGTCATGCACCTGATGATGGCAGCATGCTGCCGAAACGAATGGCATTATTAGATGTTGCTAAATATAAGCGACTGAAGCAGATATAGTATTTCACGAATTCTGCAATACAGTGCTGTCATTAACAAATTCTGTATAACATGGATAAGTTTACCGATGAACGATGTGCACAACTTGGAACTGACTACGTAAAGCTGTGGTTGGCCCGCTTCCCACGGCGCAGCCAGGGCGCGCGTGCGGCTCGTCCGCCTCCGCCTGGCGACCGCAGCCCTCGGGTGACAAATGGCGGCCCGCGGGGCTGGGCAGTCCCAGAGACTCGGCGGCGCCGGCTGGGCCGCGTCGTGAGAAGGCGCGGCTGGGTCCGGCTTCCGGGAGGACGGCGGGCAAGTGGCACGCGACGGCGACGGCGGCAGAGGCGCGCCCCGGCCCGTGGGAACCCGGCGGCCGCCGCGCAGAACGCCCCGCGCTTGCGCGCCGCCGCCAATTTGCTGCTCTCCTCTTCCCACGTCCCTCTCCGGGCGAAACCCGCATCTTCACCTGGCGGCGACACCGTGGGACGATTGGAAGGCGGCGAGCCACAGGAAATGCGGATTTTTACATCTCGCTAACCTCAGTGTGTGTCCTCCTTTCCCTACACTCTGAGAAAAACTTGCGGGTAGAAAGTGACACGCTGCTGACACGGATACAACGTACCAGAAGACGGGAAACTTTGTGATAATACGGACTTTCACGCGTTTCCAACAGGAACGATGATGGGTTAACAACAAACGGCGTCCGATACGATGTATTTGGTAGTATATTGGAACAAATAAGCCCTCGGTCACAAATATTAAGTCAAAATTGACCTGGTTTCGACGCTACTATGAGCGTCGTTTTCAGAAATAGACTTACTGTTCTAAACCATTTTAGGTATATAGTACATTAATAAAATTAAAGTTTGTACTAGCTGGAAAAGATGCAGTACTTACAAGTCACATATTAAAAAAGATCTAAGCCGGAAAGTCGACGTCATGAACAGTTGTGAGATGGCGAGCCGCTAAGGGCTGCTCGTACTGTGAACAAGGGTTGCAACGAGACTGAGGTGCCCACTTTAGAAAGTGTGGGCAATTAAACATGGTGTTGCTACGAGCGCCATCTAGCAGCCGCAGAAACAACTAGGCTACTGTACATGCAAAATTAGACACATGAAATTGTGATACAGCTGATTCAGGCATAACGTAAGCATTAGTAATAACAGGATGAAGTTATAATGAATTCTACTCTGCTTTTGTAAATGATGAAAGTCTATGTGAATGCAGCTTGCCGCTAACTTGGTGTAATGTTTTGTCTGTACAGAAGTGTATCTGTCGCCTTTATCGCTCTTTCCCTCTCACACATAAATCGGTACAATAAAGTCAGGGCTTCGTGTTTTCTAGTTAGGCTGATCCGTGAAAAGACAGAGAAACAATTATGCTAATGGAGGATTCTCTCACTGTCTCTCTCTCTCTCTCTCTCTCTCTCTCTCTCTCTCTCTGTCCTTTATCTGCGTACAGTTTAAATATATTATTTACGTGAAATCAGCCTAGTAGAATCTCTGGTGGAGTCCTTCGTCTTAATATTCAGCGGCTGGCTTGCTACAAAAGATCGTTACATTTGTTATTATCATTAAGCGCTGCATTCAGTTGGGAAAATCGATCGTTTGAACAATTCGTTCAGTTTACGACAGATCTAAAATTTCAGATGTGGACGAAGCCTTTTTGGACGATTTCAAAAAACTCAGAGATTGCAGGCTCTCTTCGTCACAGCTGAAACTTCCCAATTAATTACAGGGCCCAGACAATCATCAATGGTTCAGACAGAGAACTCATTCGTCATTCACTCTAGAATAAAATGGTCACAAACCTTATTTCTGAGGAAAATTGTATATTGAATCCATTTCCGTACATTTTCCGTTTTCTGTTGGTTCCAAGTCTCATGTAATTTTCTTGTACAGGTTTTTCTTTCTCTTTATCTATCACGCTAGCGGCACAAACTTTCCTAGCTCGCTTTAGCGCGAAGAAGAGTAAATAAATCTCCTTTATCAATCCGACAATCTTCCAACCGAAACTTCCGAAGCTGTTCCTCTCTCTCTCTATAATAACCATGGAGCATACATTTCTGTACCTCTGTTGTTCCAAAGAATAAACGTACTAGAAAAATACCTTGGCGTCGACGAGCTGTCGGCGCATATATTACTAGAAAATCTGATCAGATACTTTTCAAACGTAAATACATGTGGATGATTTGGTTGACCATTATTAATTATTGCGTGGTAGAGGGTAATTTTCCGTGGGGAGATTACAATGCCCCTCGCAGCGAGCGAAGTTTGTGAGCTCAATTTTGATTCACCGAACACACTTCGCGAGCTATCTATTAGCGTGGATAACCCGGAAGTGATGATTGTCAGTCCTCCGACTGAAAAAGAATATTATATTTGAGACAGACGAAGAAAAGAAATGTTGAAGACAGAAGAAATGAAGAGACCGGTACCGCGGCTGTATTGCTTTTACGTGCATCTAGGTGTTATATTTGCTGTGCACAACCAAGGAAGATGATCTTTCATGAACTGATGTCAGGGTCTACCCATTCGGGAACTTTCTTAAGCAGGGAAACCTTGGAAAACCTCTTAAGCCTAGACCCCCAGCCTACGGTACATAGGAGATAGGAAAGCCTATAGAAGAAAAAAAATATATAATTTTGAAATAGATCTCTAAAGGAAAGACAGGGATCAATTTGTATCACGATTTGGAGAAGAGTGGTTTGTGCCTCTAGCAAAAAAAACGTTTTACAATAAATAACGTGAATTCTCGTTTTACAATCTTGCCCCTGGGACAATATCTTGCGGTGCTAAACTCCCCCGGGTCTTGCATGTCCCCGACGTCCACATTTGTAGTCGGTCTTCTACGCGGCCCCCTCTGTAGTTGATCTTCTACGCGGCCCACAATGGGAAGAGTAGAAGGAACAGGGATACTCGAATTCACATGCAACATTCATTCCAAAAGAATTAGCAATGACCAAAAGGAAAACTCTTCCTGTAAGAGAACTGATTAGGTTGCACCGTCCAAGATTCTCCTTTTTGAAAGCAAAATCCTTATGGCTTCATGGATCCTTTTTGTTACGACGTACTTCAAGGAATTCAACCATTAACTAATGATGTTGCCAAAAGCATCATCCGATTTACTCCCTTTTGAATACTCCTTTTGACTTTGCCTCCCCACTTGTGCTTCTAAGTCCAAAAGTTCTAACACATTTTCTATCACTGATTTGTTCTTCGTAATTTAAAGGATTCATGTAACTTACTATAGATTTTGGATTCAAATCATCGAATAATGGAAAGTGTAGTTCATTTTATACCAAGACATCATCCATATTTCCTTGATAAGTCATATAATTTAGCTATACTCAAAACCTTTTATTCTAAATACATATATTTCTTCGCTTGAGTGCTGAAATGTAAAAGTTATTAGCATTGAGGAATGCGGATTCGCTTCTTTCAATTACTCTCTGATTCATACGGTGTTCATCCATGCTCATATATGGAAATGGATTTTTCACACAAAATTCCCAAACGAACACGAACCATTAAATTACTACTGAATCTATGAATATTACTTTCTTTAATCATTCATTAATAAATTAAAAACTCTTAACTTCTAATTATAACACCTATTCCTTTTACAGTTCAACATGAATCAGTTTATCCTCGCGTTTGGTGCGAGTCTCTTACAAAGCATATCTGTATCGTCTATATCGATTTTAATTCTCGCGCCGACTTCAACTGTTTTGCGCGGGAAATTATCTTTGCGGCGTTAACCGTCACTCACGATTCACTACCACAACACATCCCTTCACACGTTTACACATGTAAGCGTTTACATGAGATTATATATGAATATTCACTCGGAACCTCTTTTGATTATTCCGCGTCATTTGCGGGAAACATTTCATTCTTCTTGAAGGTCAGTTAGATCCTTAATCATTCTTGATGACATTAGCAATGCTAAAGTTCTATGTTCACCCAAACCACAGGTGAAGCCTATCTCCACTATCTTCTTTACAACACTTGATAATAATAGTTAGTCACTATTTCTATACTCTATGTCACTGATTAACTATTTCAATTTAAAGGTTTCCATCACTACACACACAGTTTATTGTTATGTTTTTTACGAGCGTTCATTTCTGTCACTCGGAACACCATTCCTCCCTATCTTCTAATCTTCATTATACTTTTTTAAGTCGTTATGAGAAAATAACCCTTTTATTTTGTTCGATCCCGGGTATGCTAACAGATAAGCCCCCGGATTCGGAATTTGTAGGATAATGTATGGTCCAGTATATAGTAACTCCCATTTCTTTATACTTTTCTTTATTACGGATGATTTGGTATGTCGTTTAACTAGTACCTTCTCTCCGACATGGTATGTCTGTACCCTTTTGATTAATTTGTCATATCGTTGTTTTCTTTGATCAGCCTTTTTCGTCATATTTATGATAGCTTGTCTTATTTTTTCTTCCCAAGGCATCTCAGTTTCCTGAGTTTTGGGGACATGGTCAGTCCAGAAGTTTTCCTCTTTTGCTCCGAACATCAATTCACAAGGTGTATATCCAGTTGAGGAGTGGGGCATGTTATTGTATATCTGCTCAAACTCTTCCACATAATTTGCCCACGCAGTTTGCTTATTATGGCAATACGTCCTCATAAATCGATTGAATTCTCTAAAAATCCTCTCAACCAAATTGCCTTGTGGGTGGTAAAATGATGTTAGTATATGTTTCACACCGACTTGAGACAAAGTCTGCTTCCATCGGAGTCCCGTGAATATTTTAGCATTGTCTGTTATGATCGCCTTAGGTGTACCAACATGTGGAAGATAATCCCTTATCAATCTTAATACAATTACTTTGGCTGTAGCCGCCTTTATCGGGTATAGCTTTACGTATTTCGTACACACATCGAGAAATGCCAACACATATTTAACACCACCTCTTGAAGTAGGTAACGGTCCACACAGATCGCATGAAATTAATTCTTTTGGTTCTTGTACTAATATTGAGCATAATGGGTGCTTAGTCCCTTTTGAATCCGGCTTTGTTTTTTGACATATTATGCATCTCTTTAAGACCTCATGCACTCTGCGCTTTATGTTGGGAAAATAACAGTACCCACTTATTTTGTCTGCACATTTTGTCGCACCGAAATGTCCCCAGGTTAAATGAGTGAACCATACAAGTTTCTCTATTTGTGCCTCAGGTATACAAACACACCAACGGACTTTGTTTGGCCTTCCACAGCGGAAAAATAATACGCCATTTACCAGCTTGTAATAGTTTGCCATCTGATCCGAAGGTTGCTGTTGTAACCTTTGAATGACACTTCCCCATTGAGCATCCTTTTTCTGTAACTGGGCCATATGCACACACAAATTGACGTAGTACGTCTTAAATGGATTTTCCTGCAGCAGCAATACAGAGAATTCTGAGGAATTATTTATTTCAATCTCTTTTGTTAAACCCTGCGGTGACCTTGATAGAGCGTCAGCAATAATGTTTTGCTGCCCTGAGACATGTACGATCTTAAACTGGTATTGTTGCAGAGCGAGCGTCCATCTAGCCAACCTGGGGTGTAACAGTTTACACGTTTGTAAAACCGTTAATGATTGGTGATCGCAATATACGATAGTCTTCGACCCATATAAATAATAATGAAATTTTTTAAATCCCCAGACGACCGCAAGAGCCTCTAATTCTGTCGTCGTGTACGCTCGTTCACAGTTGGACAAAACACGACTAGCAAACGCAATAGGACAAAAGGTAAGCTGTCCATTTATCTTGCGTACTTGGAAAAGACACACTCCAAGACCCACATTTGACGAATCTGTTGACAAGTAGAATTCCTCTTGCATGTCCGGATGGTACAAAAGCGGTGCATTTACTAATTGCTTCTTTATCTCTTCAAATGCTTCTTGACACTCTAATGTCCAGAGCCAGGGCACATCCTTCTTCAGCAAACTATTTAGAGCTGCTGCATTCATGGCCTGATTGGTTATAAATCTTCTAAAAAATGAGGCAAGACCCATAAACCCTTTTAATTGCCTCCTATTTCTCGGTGTTGGAAACTTACTAATCGCAATTAGCTTCTCCTTGGTCGGTAAAATTCCCTTTGCGTCAATTATATGCCCCAGGAACTTGATTCTGTTTAGTGCAAAATGGGATTTCTGTAGGTTAGCAGTTATTCCCATGGTTTTGAACACGTCCAACACCCGACTCAGTAAGGTAATATGCTCCTCCCAGGTCTTCGATGCAATAAGCATATCATCAACAAATACTGTTATCCTGCTTCTTAGTTCTGGGCCTAGAGCATAATCCAGAGCTGCTATAAAGATTCCAGCACTAATGTTGAGTCCGAAAGAAACTACAGTAAATGGGTAACTTCTTCCGGCATAAATGAAAGCTGTATATTTCCTTGATAACTCATCCAGCTTGACCTGCCAATACGAACTCCGCAAATCGATGCTCGTCAAATATTGGACATCCTGGAACCGTTGTATCAGTTCGTCTATGTTTTCCGGATGTGTTCTCACTGGAATTATGATTTTATTTATTTCCCTGGCGTCGAGTACCAGTCTCACAGTTCCATTTGCTTTTGGCACGACCAACAATGTGGAGCAGTATGGGCTTGTAGAGGGTTCGATCAAACCCCATTTCAACATGCGATCTATTTCTTTTTGAACTTGAGCCTTTAACCTCCAGGGAACAGGATAGAAAGTTCTACAATACGTTTCGTGTGGCTTAACGTAGAGATGGCATATGTATCCCTTAATAACTCCTGGCCTTTCGTCAAACACGTTTTCATACACTAATAATAATTCTTTGAGCTGCTTCTTCTGCTCTTCAATAATGCAGTCGGATTCATTTAACTTCTCATACTCTAATTGACCGAAGTCTCCTTTGACTTGGAACTCATTATTTACGTGCTGTTTAGAATTTTGTGCAGTCCTGATTACTTGCACACTGATCCCACTATTATATTTTCTGGTAAGGCTTTCCTTTTTCGACAAGTCCAACTCAATTTCTTGTTTATTTACATTTAACCAAATTTTTCCTGTTTTAAAATCTATTCTGCATCCGTATTGACGTAGGCTGTCGACTCCTATAATGCAGTCTACCACCAATTTTTTTACAACAAGGAATGTGCTTAATATTGCTACATTTCCGACTTCTACACTAAGTAGTGACTGCACTTTTACATTAGCCGATCTAGCCCCAACGGCGCCTATTATTCTGCAATTTTGAACTGGAAAAATTGGTACTCGTCTTATATTTCTGATCTTGTTGAATAGAGCCTCCGAAATAACATTCGTGGTTGCAGCTGTGTCCAAAACCGCCACTATAGGTACAGTCTCCAAAATGACTTGCACTTCGGCTACTGCCACCTGTTCCTTATCCTCATCTTGGAGTTCTAAGTCCTCGGTCAATTCATCTGCCAGTAATCGTCCATCATTATACGTTAGCATGGGTACACATATCCTGTTGCCCCTCAACCAATTGTTGACCGCTCCTCCGGGGCACGAGTGGGTCCTTACAAGTTTGTTGGATTTTGATTCGCCTGGTGGTTCACATCGTCCGTCACTTCGGTAACTACCGGTTGATTCGTAGATGTCCGTCCCCACTGATGTTGGTTATTTGAATCTATTCCCCCCGGTTGATTCCATTTTCTATTACTGTTATTGTTCCAGGCTTGCGGTCTGAAATTCCTTTCGTTCCCCCCGTACGGGATTGTATCGTTTCCCATTCCTGTTGTTCCTTGGATAGCCCCTCGCAAGACTATTGCCGGTATTATTATTGAGATTTTGAGGGGTTTCTCCACTATTTATCGATCTCTGTGCGTTCCCTTGCCTACCATTTGGCGGAGGTTCTATCTCCCTATATTGGAATCTGTTGTTACGGGCTTTCTGGTTGCTCTCTTCTATAATGTCTATATGATCTAACGTCGTGAGGAACGACTCCAAGTCTTTATCGTTCCCGTAAATTAATTGATTCCGGATGATAGTTGGTAATCTTGCCTTAAGTATGTTTATTATGTCTGGCAAAGGCATAGGTCTGTCCCAATATCTAGTTTTGTTTATATATTTTTCAAAATACTTCCTAAGGCTTCCTTTTGAAAAAGAGAAAGGCTCTGGGTAGAGCACCTCCTGCCTTAGGCCTTCCTGTACCCCTTCTGACCAGAATTTTGCTAAAAATGCTTTCTCAAAATCGTCATATGTCGAGCAAACAGAAGTCATGTCCGAGGCCCAGATCGCCCCCGAACCTTGTATATACCCAGTCACGAAACTGATTTTCTGCCACTCCGACCAATTTCTGGGTAGCACTCCTCTAAAACTTCGGATAAAAACAATCGGATGGACCCCCCTTTTGTCAGTGTTAAAAATCTGGAATTGCCGATGCTTTATCATTTTTTCCTCGGCATGGCAAAGGCTTTCGTAATCTCCGTCAGATAAAACTTCACGCGAACAACTAGCTCGTGGCAATTTAATATTCGAGTTACTCACACAAGTCGGTATCGTGTGCGAATGTGCAGTAACTGGCTCTACAGACGCTGCCAACTTCTGCTGCTGGCCGGTATTCATTTGTTCTGAGCCTTGTTGTGAAACGCGTATCGACTCTTCTATCGTTTGTTTCCAATGCTCGAAATCAGCACCTAACTGCTGTCGCACTTCCTCAAGTCCTTTCGCAAACAAATTCTCTTCCTGTTTGCCGCATAGACTCTGGAATGCTGCTTTAACATTTTGCTCAACGTTTTCACACATTAGCCTTTTGTTTTCTAATGTGATTTCGGATAATTTACCCGTTAATACATTAATTTGGTGGTCTATAACGTCTTGACGTTCGGTCAGATGTTCAACACTTTCCTTTAGGTTCGTCTGCGTACGTGCCAATTCAGGAAGTTGCGCAATTGCACATGACATGGCATCTTGCTTTTGTACTAATTGCGGAACCATTTCCACCTGTTCCCGTACGGTATCTATCTTAATAGCCACATACTCCTTCATTTCTACACGTACGCGTTGAGTAGATTCCTCACATTGAGCTTTAACCAATTCTATTTGTGCAGTTAATTTTCGTTCCGTCTCTTCGGCCTGATCTTTAAGTTCCTCTGTCTTCGCCTCTATCCGCTGCTCTAATTCGGAAAAACTGTCATGTAACTGCTGCTTAATCTCAGCTTTCAGATTTTCCTGCCCCTCAGTAACTGAGGCTAATTTCGCATTCAAATCATTTTGCCCCTCGGTAACTGAGGCTAACTTCGCATTAATGTCGGTTTTCATATTATTCATGCTCTCGGTTATCATCTGCATCTGTCTCATGATAATTACTAACGGATCTAATCCATGTTGCATACTTGCTGTTACATCTCTACCGGACGTTCTATTGCACTATCTGTAGCGATCGGTTCTACAACACTTCTTACTACATCACTATTATCCGTGATCACAGCTGAAGGCTGTTGCGTGTTGCTCTGCTCTGCTTGACTCATCTTTAACATTGCCCTAGTTAAACCCATATAAATGTTCTACAGTCAATATCTATATATCTCCCTTCACACAAGAATACTTCTGTGGCTACTTTCTTATAGTACTTATACAGGTAAATGCAACTAGGGCAGGTCAATCAAACTACGTCTGGCAAGAGCACAATTAGTAAATGTTCAAATCTACGTCTACTTCCTCAATACTAGCAAGCTTTAATAAAAAATTACAGATCTGGCCCTTTTACTGCGCCCAGCGTGCTGGTTTTATTTGTAGATCCACTTAATTTGCCTGCGAGTATTTCTTCTCTTTTCCAAGTTAAGTTGTCTCGTCGTAGTTCACATGAAACAGAGAACAAAATTATTTTAACAACGTCCAAAAACGTGTCCTGTCACGGATTGGCCATTATAATGAATTCTACTCTGCTTTTGTAAATGATGAAAGTCTATGTGAATGCAGCTTGCCGCTTACTTGGTGTAATGTTTTGTCTGTACAGAAGTGTATCTGTCGCCTTTTCGCTCTTTCCCTCTCACACATAAATCGGTACAATAAAGTCAGGGCTTCGTGTTTTCTAGTTAGGCTGATCCGTGAAAAGACAGAGAAACAATTATGCTAATGGAGGATTCTCTCACTCTCTCTCTCTCTCTCTCTCTCTCTCTCTCTCTCTCTCTCTCTCTGTCCTTTATCTGTGTACAGTTTAAATATATTATTTACGTGAAATCAGCCTAGTAGAATCTCTGGTGGAGTCCTTCGTCTTAATATTCAGCGGCTGGCCTGCTAGAAAAGATATTTACATTTGTTATTATTATTAAGCGCTGCATTCAGTTGGGAAAATCGATCGTTTGAACAATTCGTTCAGTTTACGACAGATCTAAAATTTCAGATGTGGACGAAGCCTTTTTGGACGATTTCAAAAAACTCAGAGATTGCAGGCTCTCTTCGTCACAGCTGAAACTTCCCAATTAATTACAGGGCCCAGACAATCATCAATGGTTCAGACTGAGAACTCATTCGTCATTCACTCTAGAATAAAATGGTCACAAACCTTATTTCTGAGGAAAATTGTATATTGAATCCATTTCCGTACATGTTCCGTTTTCTGTTGGTTCCAAGTCTCATGTAATTTTCTTTTACAGGTTTTTCTTTCTCTTTATCTATCACGCTAGCGGCACAAACTTTCCTAGCTCGCTCTAGCGCGAAGAAGAGTAAATAAATCTCCTTTAGCAATCCGACAATCTTCCAACCGATACTTCCGAAGCTGTTCCTCTCTCTCTCTCTATAATAACCATGGAGCATACATTTCTGTACCTCTGTTGTTCCAAAGAATAAACGTACTAGAAAAATACCTTGGCGTCGACGAGCTGTCGGCGCATATATTACTAGAAAATCTGATCAGATACTTTTCAAACGTAAATACATGTGGATGATTTGGTTGACCATTATTAATTATTGCGTGGTAGAGGGTAATTTTCCGCGGGGAGATTACAAAGTTACATATTTATCTGCTTTAAATAGAGATACATTTTGTAACGTAGAAAACGTTAGTTACGACATACAAGAAAACAGCAAAGATGTGACAGGAAAACAACATTTCGGTAAACTGCATGAGGAGATCTGAATCAAAGATCAAGCAATGGCTTTATACAGTCAAAAAAGTTTTTATTTCGCAGCTGCAGCTGTTCGTTGAGAATCAGGCCATCATGACGAGTGAGATGTTTGAAAATCTCCAATTCCTCTAAGACATCTAACCTACGCCCCTTCTTTTCGATATGCAGAATATTGTTATCGCCTATGGCTTTAGGCACGTGTCCAGTAATTAAGAGATGATCGGCAAAGGATGAATTTAGGGGACTGGTGCCGTTCTTTCTCAAAAGATGTTCTTTATTTGGTAGTAGGTGACAGAACATTTGTGTACAGAAAATGGCACTTGGGACATGCTCGTAATTCTACCTCTGTCACTAAATCAAATTTTTGGTTGCACCATGCTAACTAATTGGTTTCATGTTTTATTATGGGAAGTCGAATCCAGACCTTTCCTCTTTGTGGGAACTGCTCTTACGAACTGGGCTATCCAAGCTAGCATCATAGCTTCAGTAAGGCGTTTGAGTCGTTTCTCCTTTCTGAGCTCCGAATTCGAGTCGAGAGCTGGCACACATTTTAATAAATATGTGATGAAATCATAATACTGTACCCTCCTCTTTTGGCTTAGAGTGTCATTCTCGTCGTGTTACTCTTGTGTTTCCACGTGGTTCCTCACCTCAGTGACTTCAGTAGGTCGGTCTTCCTTCAAAAACAAAAAGGTCAACATTAATTATACAGGATGTTTCAGAAGTGATGGTCAATATTCAGGGGTATGACAGGAGTGATCATTCGAAAAAAAAGGTCAAGTAAACATGACCTCTAAAACACATACCTTGAGAGCTATGAGCAAATCTCGATCTTCGATATTGTGAAATAAATCTCTTCTACTGCAAGCTCTTTGCTTTCCATATTGTGGGATGTGGTAGTATGGACCAAAATAAGAAAAAAATGTCCAGTAAACATGAGCTCTGAAATGCATGCCTTAAGAGGTATGAGCACTCGTTCATCTTCACTACTTAGAAATACAACTCTTCTCTTCAAAAAGTGCTCGTAACTTTTAAGGTATGCATTTTAGAGCAAACGTTTACTGAACAATTTGTTCTTGTTTTCATCCGTACTACCACTACTCATAGTATGGAAACCACTGCATTAAATACACATAAAGTGTATCCTCAGGACATCCGATCTCTAGCTGAAAAAGTGCCATGATGATCTCTCCCTTGACAAAAGAGTCCAGATGGGCTCGTCATTCGTATCTCTGGGAAGGGAGTGTCAAGGAAGAGGTGTATATGAGAAAAATGTTTTATCATGGAAACGATAACATTCCGATTGTGGAATATCAGAAGTCTGAACGTGGTAAGGAAGCACTTCAAGATCAGAAGATGGACAGAGGGAGTACATGAGGATATTAAACGTGCAATCCAGTCTGTAAAGGGAGATGAAAATGTATTAATAATGGGTGATTGGTACGCTGTAGTTTGGGAAGTCGTAGAAAACAAATTTAGGGGAGGATATGGGCTCCTTAGAAGGAACGCGAAAAGAGAAAGATTGAGCTCTGCAACAAATCTCAATTAGTAATACCAAACGCACTGTTAATAAATCTTATGAGCGGGAGCTATTCGGGGAAAGTCATTGGGACATGGGGTACTTCCAGCTGGATTATATCATTATTGGACGACATTCCGAAACCAGATCTGCTTTGTAAGGTTCGCACAGGAGCAGATATAGCCTAACATCACGATTTAGTAATTATGAAGTTTAGGAGATTCTTCTGGAAGAATAAACGTGGAAAGAAGCAGGATAGCGAAAGGCTCAGGAACGATGTACTGCGTTTGAAGTTCTCTAAGGCAGCAGACATTGCAATAATAAATATCACTGTTCACAGTTGAGCTGAAGAGGAATGGACTTCACCAAACAGCGTAATCACAGGAGTTGGACAGACAAATACAAGCACAAGGAAGGAAGCTGCAAAGAAACCTTGTGTAACAGAGGAAATAACGTGAAATCGTACAGCCTTTTAAA
Organism: Schistocerca piceifrons; assembly: GCF_021461385.2. NCBI lineage: Eukaryota > Metazoa > Arthropoda > Insecta > Orthoptera > Acrididae > Schistocerca > Schistocerca piceifrons. Next base: position 92,272,153 of record NC_060138.1, on the reverse strand, counting down.
TTGCGCTTCTGATGTATCGAGCAAACTCTGCATGGTAATGCCGCATGTTCGATTCAGCGTGTGTTAGATTCTATCTAGCCGTTGTACGTGACGAGACTGACTGTCCGTCGATAGTTTTGGCGTGAAATGGTTCAAGTTTATTTTGTGGACTAAGGAGGCAAATATTTGTACACCAAAATCTCTTCATTCTTACAGGTAGATAAAGTCTATTTGTAATTTATATAGCATACGTGTAGTAAAAAGTAATTTTAAAAAGTATGTCGTCGTCTTATAAATTGTACCATCTTTTCTTACACATTGTACCGGTACATTTCCAAATAATATCTACTCTAAATGTTTTAACAATTGATCTGAGCTAACAAGTGACTTAACAAATGCAGTGTTGCTTGCTATAACTTCAGCTATAGGGAATAGCGCAATCATGCTTTGCCCTCCTCCACACAATACCCGTACGCTACAACCATTAGATGTGGCAAATTTTAAGCCACTTGTTGCTTATTACAATCAAGTAGTTGCATAAATCCTGAGAGAAATACTAGTGGGACTAGGATGGCTCGGGTGTTAGGAGAGTCACACGGCGAGGTTGCGACTGTGCAAAATGCTGTCAGCTGGCTTCTCCAAAACTGGAATCTGGCCGTTGGATACACACCTTTTTCGGGATTCGGACTCCATAACGAATAAATCCAATCCAGGAGATAGAAATGACGAAGAAGAAAGGAGTAAACAGACAAGAGCTCCCAAGGAAATCAATACAAAGTACTCGATATTGCGCACTCTTGAATTCTTCAACACCCACAAAACAAACCTGTAGTACGATAGTGTCGGTAGGCCCACAACATAACTAACCCTCAAACTCAAAAAAAAAAAAGAAAGCTCCAGAGAAACATCATATACCGTTAAAAGGGACTCCCCTTGACAAAGATTCTGAGAAATACAAAAATAGAGCTAACAAATCTAAAACTGGCAAAATCAAAAGCGCCAATACGTCTTCAAACTGGTACTACAAGTTCCGTCAAGTTGATCACTTTGGATTAAATTGTTAAGTTCAAATTGTGTGTATGGTTTCATATCCGGTGTTTGAAAGAAAGAGCGAAGAAAAAACTATTTGTTTTTGGAAGAAAAAAGCTTTTCTTTTTGGAGAGGATCCACCTTGACAGCAAAACACTATTTTTATTCTCCTTAAAAGTTATGTTGAAGTTTCAGCATCGTCAGTGGGTTTTTGTCGCCTTCTCTAAAACAGGAAAAATGCTTTTTACTACTTGTACGCTTAAAAACTGGAGATTTTAAGGCAGTATTTACATATTTTAAAAGCAGCTGTGGATTTTCTGGATTTATGTAATTTAATGTAGTTGCTTTGTTTCACAGTTTGTCATCTGAAACCATACAGAACTTAATATAGAGCTGTTATTTAATTCGAAAATTTACGACAGGACATGTTATGGTTATGCCTACCATTAAATAATAGAATGTGGAAGATTGTGTGTGTCTATGTGTGTGTTTGCAATACGTCTCACTTGCAAACACACACACACACACACACACACACACACACACACACACACACACACAATCTACCACATAGTATAAGTTAATGGTAACCACAACCGTTATCATACCCTGTTCTAATTTTCGAAGTAAATTAATGTTCTGCATTAAGTTCTATATGGTTTGTGATGACAAATCGAGAAACAAAGCAACTGCATTAAATTACATAAATCCAGAAAATTCACAGCACAACGTAACGAGGTATATATATATATAAAATTTCGTCTGTTTTTCAGATATGTAAACACTGCCTTAAAAACGTAAATATGCACGCGTACAAGTAGTAAAAAGCATTTTTCCTGTTTTATGGAATGTGACAAAAAACCCACTGATGATCCTGAAACTTCGACGAAACATATATGAGGAATGAAAATAAGATTAAAAACTGTTTTTTGTTCTGTTGTGTCCAAATATAAATTTAGATATGAACAAACACGGCCATGGACAACAGATCTTCAGCCTCAAGAGGGGAAAAATATTTTATTGTGATTACTACAAACCTTAAACCGCAGCTATTGAGCCTAATGGTTTAGATAATGATTACGTATTTATGGTTCACATCTGTTTATATTTAATTTAAAAATTAAAATAAGTATTGGTCATACTCTCAATATATCCGTACTCTTGCTGTAGTTGAGAAACTGTTTGGTGGTACTGCTTAGGCCGGCCGAAGTGGCCGAGCGGTTCTAGGCGCTACAATCTGGAACCACGCGACCGCTATGGTCGCAGGTTCGAATCCTGCCTCGGGCATGGATGTGTGTGATGTCCTTATGTTAGTTTGGTTTAAGTTGTTCTAAGTTCTAGGGGACTGATGGCCTCAGAAGTTAAGTCCCATAGTGCTCAGAGCCATTTGAAACATTTTTTGGTACTGCTTATAATATCAGTATTATAAGACCCGCTTTGTAAATTGTATCACTTTGTACCTTTCCACCTACTGCATTACAGCTTTTAAATTAAAGAAAATTTATTTTCGAAACTTTCAGTACGTGTGTCTGAAACAAGATAATTAGTATTATATATAGATAACGTGTAATAGTGTCTGTAGTCACAGAAAAATGATGAAAATAAGATAATTTATGAGACTTTACCCTGCGTCAACTGATCGGAGAAAGAAGGAAGTACAAAAACGCTCATGAAAAGATAGGATTACAGCAATAAAAGCGACTTAGGACAATATATGTCATTTATTAATGAAATTAATACGATATTCTGGGAAACCAAGGTGAAATTCCTTCCCTAAAAAATGCGAAGAAATCTCGGAGGAAATCGTCGTCGGAGGGTAGAGCGCAATTGGAGTTCCACTGTTAAGCGCAGAGGATAGAGTTGACAGGTGAAAAGAGTACATAGAAGACTTCTACAGACTAACCAGGACTGGTTAGTCATTCCAGGCTCGTTAAAAGGAAATGTCGGGAATCCCTCCTATCCTTAATCCTACATGGGACAAATATGAGTTTCTCTCTCTCAGAAAAAGTTTCTAAATGTAATAATAGATGATAGAACTTTGCTCAGAAATAGCTGTAATATGCAAGAACACTTCAGCATCTCTACATGCCCTATAAAAATAGTAAAAGGTATTCCATTACGACTTGAAAAAGAACGTTGTACAAATGCTTGCAACCCTAGTAGTTGATTATAGCGATGTTATATTGCAAGGTTTTTTTCGGAAAGATCACAGCCCTTGTTCTGCTGATAAACGCCTGCTAACCATATATCTCTGACGTTCGACTTTTTATCATATTTCACCATCATCTACATAGTTGTCTTGGCTATGTGCAGACAAGCGCAGATATTTCCATGCGCTCTTTACCCACTACCGTTCTCGACCTTAACGCTCTAGTCTGAAAGGCAGTCGTTTCTATCAAAGCAAATCCTTTCCATCCCACTCCATTGCTCAGCTGCTTTCCCGAAGTCCTCACTAGTACGAAGCCATTCTGGAATGATCTCCCTCATTACTTCAGTGAACCGAATAACGTCCCCAGCTTTAAAAGACGGTTAATGAGATACAGAGTAAAACAACAACGATGTCTGCTTTTGTAGCTGCACGTACTCCTTACCCAATAAAACCAAGTACCCTTCTATCCAACCATGCACCTTCATTTCCCAAAGCCCTCAGCTGATGTAGTCTATCTAAATTTCTCTCCTTCAGAACTCGTTATTTCAGTAAATATCACTTTTGAACACCTACAAACACAGTTCATATCTGTTCCTACATATATCATGAACATTATTATTGCTATTATTATTAGATTTGTTTTCGTTATTTTCTGAAAGCATTCCACATCACTCGAGAACATCGTGAAAATGAAAGTTAAAAAAAGAAATCGTAAAGATGTGGGTATTTCATGCTCAAAAATGCCCTCTAATGGTCAAAAACGCCCTTAGCTCCTCTTACATTCTCTCAAGTGCTCACCAAAAATAAAAAAAAAATCTAATTTGAAATAAAACACTTTGTAGCTCATTGACTGATTTCTTTATGGAACATTTTCATTTCTCCTGGGATCACTCTAATCGATTTCTCAAAGTTTACTGATACAAGCCTCTCGCTATAGTCTATATGTACCCATCTGAGCTGAAACATATCCCCCACCATAGCAGGACAATGGGACATTTGAGAAAATGCTCGAACATTCTGCAACTAAATAGTTATCGAACATCCTGTGTAACCTCCCCACCGTAATTTTAAAGGAAAAAATGAAATACTTAATACAAATGGGAGCCAAGTGTAACCTCCCCACAAATTTTTTTAAAAAGAAAGAAATGACAATATTATTTAAGAATACTATTGGACATTGCGCTAAGCGTAACCTGCCCACAATGAAATGTACTGACAATGGCAACAAAATGTGAAATTCGCAATCTGACTCGAATGTAAATCCTTCAAAAAAAATTAAAGTCCATTCAGTGATAAGGAAATTCAATTAAACCGAAACATCGGTCTTTGGCCCTGTGTAAAACAATCAGAGTTAAAGTCTTACCTCAGAATAAATGGATGTCACATTTCTGCTCTTATCTTTCTGCACGGCTTGGAGGAACTGCATTGCAAATGATAATATTCCTTTTTTCTGTGATTTTACTGAAAATTTTCTTTAAAAGAAGTGGAATGAAAGGGAAGTGCAACGAAATCTTTAGTTCAATAAAAATTAAATTTTTGAAAAAAAATGCTTTTGAAATAAAAATTATTATTGGGGCACTTGTTAGAGAATAATTACAATAAATAAATTTTTACATTATCTAATGATTATATTAATTAACAGTATACCTTATTCAGCATCTTGACCAGTGTTGCCGACCGCCTACATCACCCGCACTGGACTGCTATCACTGACCGACCGCTCTGCATGACGACTATTAGCGTACTGCACGCGACGACTACTGACAGAGTACAGCTCTCAACTAGACAGAGTTACAGACTCGCAACGACTGCTCACAGACTCGCAACGACTACTGACAGACTCGCAACGACTACTGACAGACTGAGAACCGCTCGCAACACTCGCGCGGTCAAGCGCATACCCTCTGGTCACAGAAGCTACAATGCCTCGCCATCGCTGCTGCGTTACATACGTGTTTCATAACCCTCCACTGGGGGGGGGCAAAAATTTGGCAGCGATGGTGAGTCATTTGGACTTGCCAATCGCGGCAAAATTTTTAATTAACTAATAAACTTCTACAATTTACAGAATAATTAGATGTAGTACATAAAGTAAATGTTGTGCACACGCACTAAGTACAAGATATATCAGACAAAGACAAAATGTGAGTACAAAACATAGTAACAAATCAGAAAAATGTATATACAAATTATTTGACAGATAACAAAGTGCACAGGCACTGAAAAAATTCTTTAGCATATTCAGAACAAAATAAACAGACAGGCAAAAAATATCATGTTGACAAGTGACATGAGTGCACATGCACTGCAGTTGAGAACATATCAGTAAATGATGAAATGTATGTACAATTAGTAACAAATGGCATAAGTGCATTCGCATTAAAGTATTGAATATACAGAATAGTAGAAAACATATTGAAAAATGAGATAAGTGTACAGGCACTGAAGTTCAGTAGAAAACATATTAACACCTAACAGAAGTGCACATGCACTGTAGTTCAGAACATATCATAAAAATAAAAATGTATATACAATATAAAAGACAAGAGTGTACATATACTGTACTTCAGAACAAATCAAAAAAAATAAATGTCTTTAGCATTTTCGCAATAAATAAACATAATGGCAAAATATCATGTCCAAAGTGCATACGCACTGAAGAAATGTCTTTAGCATTTTATGAACATAAATGATGTTACCAAAAAAAAATTTTTTTTTTTTTATGTGACAAGAATCAGGATAGGAAAGGGAAGGATTGCATCATGGTTGTAGCACTTTAGATTGCACACAGCTGCTCTGAAAGTCCATATCTTTCCACAGAAGGACAACACCAAGTGACACAACTTGAAGTTCTTTTCCCATCAGAATTTATCAGTGTAGCCAAGACACTGAACTGTCGTAGTAATGTTCCATATTTTCATTTTGGCAGTACATTAGGTACACCAAACAGTGGGACCATAATAATGTCTTCATCGCTCATGGTGGTGGACAGCATGTCGTGTCAACACCACGCTCTTACAAGGCACACCAACGTAGAATTAGTGCAAAACCAAAGATAGTGCTCCATGATCACTAGGATAAACAGGACAAATGGACATTGCAGTAATTCAGGGTAGTCAGCTTATGAGGTGAAGGACATCAAGTCACATAATATTGACAATTAGAGACTTAATTAGTTTGTGGCATTCATAGCCCAGTTATTGAACATTTCTGTACCAAGTATGTAGTATTACAGAAAAATGTTCATTAATTGTTTTACATGGAATCAGTAGCCTTCTTTTCCTGGTTACAAAGCATTATTAAATAATCGCATTCTTTTCAGTTACAGAGTGTAATTAAGAATCATTAACCTTCTCCTAATTACAGTTAATTAATCATTTGTCATTCCAATAGTAAGAATTATTAGCCTTCTCCTAATTACAAAGCATTATTAAACAGTACCATAGTTAATTAATTATGTGTCATTTCAATCTATTAAGAATCACTAGCTGGCATCATGGGTAATCGTATTACAATGAACAGTGGCGGTCCTTGGCCAGTTACAAAGTATATTTAGTATGACAGAATAATGTTCATCAAAAGTCTTAGTTGAAAAGGAGAGTCAATTATTGGCCTAGCATTAACATAATACATTGCGTGATACAAATTATTGGCACTCATTGGCCATTAACCAAAACATGAAAACTCAACATGGAAAAAAAGGGCTAATTAATGGCATAATTAATAACAATTCTTCAAGTGACATTAATTATTGGCACTCAGTGGCCAGCAAGTATTGAATAGAATCATCATTCAGTATTATTCAGATTATTACGAAGTCATTATTAAAAATCAGTTAATTACAGTCATAGCATTAATAATCACAGGCATTATAAGTAGTCTCATTACAATAAACAGTGTTTCTCCTTCAGTAGTATTCAGATCATTACAAAGTCATTATTAAAATCAGTTAATTAGTCATAGCATTAGTAATCATAGGCATTATAAGTAGTCTCATTACAATAAACAGTGGCAGTTATTAACTAGTGACAAAGCATTATTTTAAATATATACTTTTTTTTTGTCTCATTAAGAAGTCATTACTCAAGTGACATACTATTCAGAGCTAATCAGTATTATTCAGAATTTTCTCAAACTGGTATGACTATTTGGGACTGGTAATACATTTTTTTTTTGTTAGCAATGCATTGCGTTGAGATCGATAATTAATTGCTGAGGCATAACACTATTTGCTTTGACCTATTGCTGCAAATGAGGATAGGTAACGTCATTCGTCATGAGTCAGCTGTAGCAAGGTTATGCAACAAGGCAGTATATGTGATCACATTCATAAATGATAAACACAAATGGGTAAAAAATAAAAATGCAAGTACTAGAACAGGTATAATAAGTAACAGGTTTAGTAAGTATCATGAAAAGCTTCTCTTGAAAAAATACAAAATGGATTATTGACCTGAAAGAAGAAACGCATTAGTATGCTGAAAAGTAGTGAACTTCGAATTAACAGGTAGTGAAATGTGTATAAAAATGTGTTCCATAGCTGTCCTTTCCAAAACTTTCCGTCATCCTACTATGCAATATAACACCTGCTGTCAAAACAAACTGCAACAAATACTTAAATAACTACATAGCATAAATATAACTTCAACATTATCCTCATCTGTAAAGAAAAAAAAAAACTTCATTATTCATTATCCATATTATCATAACTTCATTATTATCATCACCTGTAAAGAAAAACTTCATTATTCATAATACCATATCCTTCATCATTATTCATCAGTATTCATTATCATCTGCAAAAAAAAATCACTTCATTACTCATTATACAACTATTCCTTATCTCTAGCATATTTCATCACTAAAACTAAGATGTGTAGTTCTCTCTGACAGCCTGCATCAATCACCTTGTATTCTGAAAGAAAAAAATTAGTTAAGACTGCTATTCTACGATGAGTATAGTATATTCTTGTTAATGCCTGTTAATCCTGATCCATTTACTCTTCCTCATAAAGTTATCGCATCTCCTTTCGTTTATTCCGTAGGTGAAATTCCCATTTCTGTTGAATTTATTTCTTACATATATCATTTCTTTCTGAAATTGATGAACAAAGATTAATGTCCTGCATTTAAATCATATACCCACTAAATAATGACTGGTTTATGGTGACACAATTAAGCATACAGCATAACATGACAGAAAACGTAATATGTCAAAGACATTGACAGTGTTCAGATGCAAAATGTACACAGAATAATACAATGCAGCAGCAAAAAATGTAAAACAGTCACGATGTTGAGATGTCATAAGGCAAAAAAAATGTCAAAGTCAACTGGTGTGTGTTATATCTTAACTATTTCACAGTGCATACTAACAAAACTAGAATACAATCGTACATAAAAAGACAAATGTGACGTTCGTTGTGTTCAACTTGTACGTAGTGTAGTTAATCGAGGCGAGAATTAAAGACTTTAATGAAAAAAAAATGTAATGAAATTAACATGTCATTAGCTAACATTGCATAATTAGTCATAAAATACGTAAGTTCGTCTGGAAAAGTATGCACGGTCTGATGTGTAACGACAAGAAAAGCGACCTGCTAACCTTACCTTGCCGGGCACTTGCCAAAAAAAAAAAATACGATAATCATCAGTAATTAGTCAGGTGAAATAATTGCATTAATAAATGGCATCATAGTGTGTTGAATCATACAGTGGTTTCACTCAATAAACGGTTTAATGTTTGAGATGTGGTGATTGCCTTTCGATTTTCTAGTTCTCAAAGTTTCGACGTGTACAACATTGGGGTGAGGGATGCTGCGAATCCGATATGGACCTGCGTATAGAAGTTCAAATTTACTGCACTTACCTTTTAATTTGCTGGATAAATAGTGTGTACGTACTAGTATCTTCTGTCCAACGTGAAAGTCGCGGCGTGTACAAACCTGTTTTTGCTGTCTTCTCCGGCGCTCTGCGGCACGTTTGATGTTGTTCAGCGCAATGTCAATTATTTCGTGGTGTCGTAATCGACGAGATGTAGGAAATGTTATTAATTCTTTAATTTTGTTAGGTGGTTCAGCATTTTTCAGTATAACAGACGGAGATAGCATAGTGGATTCATTTGGTATGGAATTAATTACATCTTGGAATGAGAGTATGTATGTATCCCAATCAATATGTCTTTTGTGGCAGTATATTCGGCACAGCTTACCAATTTCTTTCATTAATCTTTCACAGGGGTTCGAAGAAGCATGGTACTTGGATATATAAATCGGAGAAATTTTTCTAGCTCGTAACATGCGTGTCCATACGCTACTACGAAATTGAGATCCATTGTCAGAAATTACTTTCATTACATGCCCTACATGAGATAGAAAATGTTTTACAAATGCTTTCGAAACAGTTTTAGCAGTAGCTTTGCGTAATGGAGTGAAAGTAACAAATTTTGAAGTGAGCTCAACAGCGACAAAGATGTAGCAAAAACCTCTGTTAGTTCTCGGAATCGGACCAAAAATATCTACAGCGGCCATATGTCTTAATTTAACAGGTATAATGGGATATAATGGAGGAATATGTGAAGTGGTGTCTGATTTAGCTTTCTGGCAAATTTTACAAGACGCTAAAACTCGTCGTATACGTTTCTCCATGTTGGTAAAATAACAGTTCTGTCTCAGTATAAGAAAACATTTTCGTGCTCCGTAATGTGCGTAACTTAAATGAGTGTACCAAATTAATTTGTTAACCAGTTCGTCAGGAATGCATAATAACCAGCTGTTGCTGTCAGGATGAGAGCGGCGAAACAGAATGTCATTGCGTACAGTGTAATGGTTTCTAATCGTAACATTATTCCTATCTTGCCAAAGGTGTTTAATTTCTTTCCACACATTGTCTTTATTTTGTTCTTGCGCTATGTCCTGTAATGACGATGAAATAAAGTTTTCAAATGCTACTTGTTGAATGTACATGACACTGAAATTTGCTTTGCAGAAGTTGGTTGCTACGTCTTGCTGATTGTTGCCGAGAGAACGCGATAGTGCGTCTGCTATAACATTTTGTGTGCCGGGAATGTGAACTATTGTAAAAGTAAATTCCTGTAAATATAGTTTCCATCTACTTAATCTATCGTGAGTGAATTTAGCCGAAAGTAAAAATTGTATCGCTCTGTGGTCTGTGTAAACGGTGGTATGTCTGCCATAAAGAAAATGCCGAAATCTCGTAAAAGCCCATACAACACATAATGTTTCCAGTTCTGTAACGGAATAATTTCGCTCAGCAGGTGACAGAATGCGACTCGCAAATGCGATGTTTTTAATTACTGTTGAACCATCTTCTTCTATTTCCTTAAAAAGTGTGTACGCCTAGAGCGGTGTTGGAACTGTCGGTGGCAATGGAAAAATTTCTGGTAAGATCTGGGTGCGATAAAAGTGGAGCATTCAACAAAGCATGTTTCAGGTTCATGAATTCAGAGTGTGCTTGCTTATCCCATGACCAAATAGTATTTTTACCTGTTAATTGGCATAATCTGGGTGTGTCTAAAGCAGAATGATGAATAAATTTACGAAAAAAGTTAATTAAGCCCAAAAAACTGCGTAATTGCTTCTTTGTCTTAGGAACGGTAATGTCACGTAGAGCTTGAAGTTTTTTCGGATCAGGTGCAATGCCTTCTGCTGAAATCACGTGTCCAAGAAATTTTATAGAAGTTTTGCCAAAATGCGACTTACTAAGATTAACTGTAAGTCCTTGTGCATGCAAAGTTTGTAACAGACGTTCTAAAATCACAGTGTGTTCAGACCAGTTAGCTTCTGCGATAAGAATGTCGTCTACATACGTCGTAATTCTGTCCTTAAGTTCTGTCGGAAGTATTGTGTTCAAACCGCGAATAAAAGCTGCAGAAGAAATAGTTAAGCCGAACGGTAATTTGCAAAATTGATAACAGTCGCCGAAACAGAGAAAAGCTGTATATTTTCTGCAATTTGGATGAAGTTGAATTTGCCAAAATCCCGATTTCAAATCTAATGTAGAATAAATAGCAGTACCATGAAATTTCTGTAAAAGTTCCTCTAGTGTCTGTGGTCGATCTGTTTCATTAATAATAATGTCATTAATGTGACGTGAATCAAGTACAAGGCGAAGTGAGCCATCTTTTTTCTTAACAATATGTAGCGGGTTTATGTACGGACTAACTGCTGGTTCAATAATTCCTTGATCGAGCATATCCTGCAATTCTTTTTTAACTTGTTCTCTGTGAATATACGGAATAGGATAATGCTTTACTTTAAATGTGTCGTGCGGTTTGACTTGAAATTCATACATAAAGCCGGACATAGTACCAGGAATGTTGTCAAAAACTGGAGCTTGCTGTAAAAGAATTTTATGTAATTGCGTTCGTTCGTCGTCTGTAGTTGCACTGCTTTGTCTAACTTTATCGGAAATCATTTGTATTACGTCGTAGTCCACTTCGTCTGGAGTATTATAGTTGTGCACGTACGTATCCGTGAACAATGTGGGATTACAGTCTATGTCACGTGTTGCGGAAATGACCTCTGTGCGGTTAATTGTTTGCTCTTCCGCAGATAGTGAGTGCTGAAATTCTAAAGCAAGTTGTACATTTTCATCCTTTAACATTAAATAAGAATTCTGAAAATCAATAACTGCGTCGTGTTGTACCAGAAAATTCGTACCTAAAATAACGTCTGTTGTCAATAAAGGAACAATCCAAAAATTAGAGTGGAAAGTATGACCTCCAATACAAAATGATAAATGCGTCTGTAATTTAACGTCTACACCTTTACTCGATACTGCTCCTTTCACTTTTGTTTTGCCTAAAGGTAGTGTCGGATAGGTATTCTCTTTGTTGCACTCATTAAAAGTCTCTTCATTTATTACTGATATCGGTGAGCCGGAATCAATTACTGCTGAGAAATTCGATGAACCAATTTTGATTTCGATAACAGGATGTGAAATAGATTTCTGAATAACTGGTCTTTCCTGTAAAAGAGTGTCTCTGATGTCGTCAAAAGTAATTACATTTTCGTGAACAACACTTTGCGTGTCTAAAGTAGTGCTTGTATTATTGGAAGATGCGTCCTGTACATTATCTAGTCAGATTCTATCTGACGTGTTATTATTATTAGGCGGATTCTGTGGCATTTCGACTATTTGAACTGTCCTATTACTTCTTCCAGACGTGTTACGCTCTGGATGGTACCTACTGTCGGGTTCATTCATGAGAATATGTTCTTGTTGATTATTGTGTTGCTGGTAAGACCGACTGTTATTAAACGTATGTTGGTAATTATGCTCATTGTTTTTACGTCTGTCGTAATAGTCATTCCTATACGGTGCATTACGATAGGAATTGAAATACTGTCTTCTTTGTACGTAGTTGTTTCCTTGCTGACGTACGTTATTATTTCTTGTATCAGGGACTATACGTGCACGCGGCGAAACATTAAAGTTTGGTTGACCTTGTAGACTGCATTGTTGGTTAGATATGCTAAGCGGCTGACTTTCATGCTGTTGTGGTGAAAAGGTCTATTGTTACCAAAATGTGGTTGCGACTGCCGAGAATTTTGTACATACTGATGATTACGATTTTATCTGTAATTAAAATTACGGAGGTAGTTGTCATCACGGGAGTGCCTACTGAAAATTGTCACATTCGGTAAAAGTTTGTCATATCGGGTTTTCATTACAATGTTTCTTAATTCTAGGTAGAGCAATAGTTAAAGAGCAGTTTTGATAGATATAAAGGATAGTAGAAGAGAAGGCAGCAGTGCAGAAAACTAAAGATGAAACAGCACTACTACAGCTCGGGGCCCTATGCTCGCTACGGCACATATTCATTAAAGCGTAATGAATCCCCTGAGGTCAATTACGCACTGCAAATAAATTTTAGCTTTCGCGTTACAGGCAATTGCGGTATAAATTCAAAAGCAAATAGTTGTATCCAAGTTAAATCTAGTTTCTTCATTATAGGCAATGCTGTTGTAAATACAAAAATAAATTGTCGCATCTGGTTCAAAGCTAGTTTCTGCATTACAGGCAATAGTGGTGAAAGCAAAAAAATAAATTGTCGCATACAGTGCAAATCGTGTGTCTGTGCTCTGTCATTATTAAATTCTTTACATTTTCTTACAAATGCAAACTGCTTATTATCAACGTTCTCGTCACTGAATTTGTGAACACGTTCGGGTTTGTGTGAGAATTTGTTCGTCTGTGTCATTTCGGATTTCAAGTTGCATAGCTTTTCAGATTTTAAGTCGCGTAGTTGCTGTAAATTTTTCACATTATACACGTTGCGTGAGTCAGTCACATGTTCGCAACGTGGCGGGTTCTGTGACGTATTGGTGACTGAAATAATTGTTAATTCTGTTACTTTACTACTTTCGTCAATTTGGTTGTTCTGCCGTTCACTTTTATTAACAATTTCCGTATTCAGAGTGTGTGAAACTTCCAGTGGCTCTAAATTAAACTCGTCGCGTATCTGTACTGCGTTTTTAGGGTCTTCTTCAGTGACTGCATTAATTTCGTGTATCTCTGTTGCGTTTGCTGAACATTGTTCAGTGACTGCAATAACTTCGTCTTTATGTAATTCTGTTGTGCCTACACGTGTGCTACTTGATTCTTGTGCAACAGTGCCAACTTTTTCATTACTGTTATTAGCACAAGTCTTAGTATTCACACGTAATTGTTCTTTAATGTCCTGGCATTGCATCGTAACACCTGTAATCTGTTCGCTAGCTTGTTTGTTCTGTTCTTTAAGGTCGTCTTGTTTTTCGTTTGTGAGTTTGAAACTTTTATCAATCATTTCGCTAAGTTGTTTGTGCTGTTTATCAAGTTTTTCATTAAAGTGCTGTTTGAGATTTTCGTTATCTTTGTCAAGTTTTTCATTTAAGTGTTTGGCCTGTTCACTAAATTTGTCTTGTTTTCCGTTCTGTTGTTTGACCTGTTCACTAAGTTGTTTGAGATCTTCACTCTTCTGTTTGTTTGATTCAAGAATTTGTAGCAACAATGCCTTAAGTGGATCCGACACAAAATTAGCATTTCTATTCTCCGTGCTGTTTAATGGTGGATCTGGAATTGTTTCGCTTTCTGTAACCATTTGGTTATTTTGAGGTTTACAAAAAGGTTTGTCAGTCGGATGTACACTGTCAGACATTATTTCGGAATTAAATAGATCCATCGTACTTTGAGTATCCTGTTCATTTTCATTAGACAAATTTGTCTGTACATTACCTGAGTTTCCCGAATCGGGTGTGTTAAGCTGGGCAGCGCTCATTACAATAGAGCGTTCTGCGTCATCAATTGTCGTCAAATTAACAGACGAGACAATTGAGTTCGTTTGTTCATCATTAAGGTGAAAGTCATCATTAGTGGTTGGAATGCACTGATTGTTAGTGAACGCAGGATTGTCATCATTACACTGCGTGTCGCATGTCCTATCGGCAAAGTTGTTTGGGTCGGTAATTTCATTCAAAATACCTCGCGATACACTATTCACAGTCTTTCGCGGCATTTTTACAATAGTCACAATTTTTCACAAAACAATAAGCACAAATGCAAAAACAACACACAAATACAACAGAGCAACGAATTGCCGTTGACCTGTAGAAAGAAAGTTACAAGTTAATAAAAGCGTTGCGCCAAATCCTAATTATATCTAAGCAAATAAGAGCAGATATCTGACTGTTGTTCAAAAGACTCTCAACGAAATACGATCCTGGACTGGGTGTCGCCAAGTGTAACCTCCCCACCGTAATTTTTAAAGGAAAAAATGAAATACTTAATACAAATGGGAGCCAAGTGTAACCTCCCCACAAATTTTTTTAAAAAGAAAGAAATGACAATATTATTTAAGAATACTATTGGACATTGCGCTAAGCGTAACCTGCCCACAATGAAATGTACTGACAATGGCAACAAAATGTGAAATTCGCAATCTGACTCGAATGTAAATCCTTCAAAAAAAATTAAAGTCCATTCAGTGATAAGGAAATTCAATTAAACCGAAACATCGGTCTTTGGCCCTGTGTAAAACAATCAGAGTTAAAGTCTTACCTCAGAATAAATGGATGTCACATTTCTGCTCTTATCTTTCTGCACGGCTTGGAGGAACTGCATTGCAAATGATAATATTCCTTTTTTCTGTGATTTTACTGAAAATTTTCTTTAAAAGAAGTGGAATGAAAGGGAAGTGCAACGAAATCTTTAGTTCAATAAAAATTAAATTTTTGAAAAAAAATGCTTTTGAAATAAAAATTATTATTGGGGCACTTGTTAGAGAATAATTACAATAAATAAATTTTTACATTATCTAATGATTATATTAATTAACAGTATACCTTATTCAGCATCTTGACCAGTGTTGCCGACCGCCTACATCACCCGCACTGGACTGCTATCACTGACCGACCGCTCTGCATGACGACTATTAGCGTACTGCACGCGACGACTACTGACAGAGTACAGCTCTCAACTAGACAGAGCTACAGACTCGCAACGACTACTGACAGACTCGCAACGACTACTGACAGACTGAGAACCGCTCGCAACACTCGCGCGGGGTATGGGTACGGCTTCTCTTTTTAATAGTGGTTTCCGGAAGCTAGCGATGGACTCTCCATTAGTTCCAGAGATTTTTTGCGATTTACCTGCTGGAGAGCCCTGTTATGCGTCTCATGTCGGATCTGTGACACAATGTCTTTGTTTAGTTCTTAGGTCAAGCGCATACCCTCTGGTCACAGATGCTACAATGCCTCGCCATCGCTGCTGCGTTACATACGTGTTTCACCTGAAAAATTCTAGAACGTTCCGGATCATTTTAGAGCATTCTCTAAGCTTCTGGAAGACTCTAAAACATTATGGAGTTTTCGAAACGTTCTAGAATCTTCTGGAATATTCTAGAAGGGACATACTGGTCCGTCTTGGCCACCACGGTACTCAGATTCTCAGCTGCTTCGCTGACTACACGTAAGACCTACATTAGGCCTCTTTTGATACCCATTTCTTCGAATCAGATCTCTGCAGCTCCAAACCAAATTCTCCTTCATGGGTGGGGGTGGATCAAACATGTACATATATTATTATTATTATTATTATTAGCAGCAGCAGCAGTAGTAGCAGACCGTAGCTTTTAACGTTATTAATTTTGTTAGTCATTACTTTTATTCACATTGGCATTGGAGACATTCAAATCTGTTTAAAGTGAAAGGTTCTGTACATGTAAAGCCCTGATCAGATATAAGGGAGGGCCTCACTGTCCTAATGTGATTCAATTAAATAAATAAAAATAATTTAAATAACACTTTATTCCACTCGCTCGGGTATGGGTACGGCTTCTCTTTTTAATAGTGGTTTCCGGAAGCTAGCGATGGACTCTCCATTAGTTCCAGAGATTTTTTGCGATTTACCTGCTGGAGAGCCCTGTTATGCGTCTCATGTCGGATCTGTGACACAATGTCTTTGTTTAGTTCTTAGGTCAATGTTATAGCCCAATACACAATATTTTGCAATTCGTCTGTTCGTAACTCTGTAACTCCATAGTCATCCTGTTACGGAAATACTCTCCGCATTCCGAGATATTGCCCAGCTTTTGGACACTAGTATGGAAATGTAATCTATTTTTACACCCACGTCTAAAATTAATATTTCTCATTTATGTAGAGAGAAGGCAATGTTTTAACGAATAGTGCTTCTTAAATCTGTGTTAATGTTTTGACACAAGGTTTCGTTCATCATGAAAGGTGATTACGGTCGAGATTAGGATCTATCTGGCATTCTACAGCACCTACGTGTTAGAAGCATTGGTTAATAATTTCGCTCATGTTGCTTCTAAAGAAAGGAAGTAACGTGCATTCCTCTTAGTATGTGGGAAATTTTCGTTCGTCGTAGACAACCAGTTCATCTCAGATTATAAATGACAGTATCTGCCTTGTCTCTAAGGTATAAAGTTAATATTAATGGCCCTACCACACTTACCTTTAATGTACCCTACTCTTCTTAAATCCGTTTAGATATCTCATATGAATACAGTTCTCGCAGTGTCCACGGAAGTCCTTTTATAGTCTAGAACCACTGTATCTACCTGATAGCATCTGTCCGTGGCAGTTCGGATACCGCCAGCCAACAGTGGCGTTTCACATGTTCGATGTTTGGGAAATGCGTACTGATATGCATGGAGAAGTTTATATTTTATTTCTACTTTGCTTTAGTTTTTTTTTTTTTCAATTAGGTTGTGCCAACCGGGGTGGCCGAGGGGTTCTAGACTCTACAGTCTGGTACCGCGCGACCGCTAAGGTCGCAGGTTCGAATCCTGCCTCGGGCATGGATGTGTGTGATGTCGTTAGGTTAGTTAGGTTTAAGTAGTTCTAAGGGACTGATGACCTCAGAAGTTAAGTCCCATAGTGCTCAGAGCCATTTGAACCATTTTAAGTAGGTTGTAATAAGGTAGTAAATTTCAGGTTGTGATACACAATTTTCCTTTCTGCTCGTTCTCAATTTGCTGTATAATTTACCTTGAAGCATTTCAATATATGCGCCAATGTGTTATTGAAATAACAGCCAGTGCCACCTTTTAGTGGCCTGTGAAACTATATCAGTCTTTCATTGTCTGCGCAGAATTGTAGTTTTTATATTTTATTATTTCTGAGTAATACATTTTCAGTTATTTTTCAAAGATTTAAATGGTATGAAAATAGCAGAATGTGTGAAATATAACACTAATTTGCAAACATTTTGTTAACATTTGAAAGTGAGGTGCACTACTTAGATCAAAGTCATTATTTATTGTTGACCAGAGAGACGAACAGTCACCCAGTGGGTGGCACATAGTGTATCAATCATAGTTTCTGAATGGAGGTGTACGTGGAGAGTCTGGAAAATATGACTGCTGATCGCCGGGAATGTCGGATGGCTTGCGTCACTATTGTAGTGATTTTATGTAGGAGGCTACTTCAGTTCACGGATCGTCAGTACCTATGACGTCGTTGATAATGCTGCGAGAGAGTTATTCGTCAGTGTGCCAGCAACAAAAACGTCATTGTAGACGTCGACTGTTCACTCAACTGCTTCACAGATAATCAACATTATGTAAAGCGAACTCTATCTCTGAATGTTGATTTGCTTACTAGTGAGTAAATTATTAGAATGTATTTGTATATCAGGCTGCAGTTTTAAGTAATAAACATCAACTGTTTACATCTATAAATTTTTTGGAAAATAGAGTTTGCAATGTGCACCGAAGTGAAAATATATATTCGCAGAATTATAATGAAGGACCCCGTTACGAACTAATAGGTAACGAGTTTATTTTAAAGAAAAAAAAAGTTCAAGCAAAGAGAGCTGAAAGTGATCTTACTTTTGGATGAAGTCAGTTATGTTCGAATAAATTAACAAAGCTTTTAGTATTTAAGTGTTCTTGTTTGTGAATAATTTCATATCAATTTTGCATAAGACGTATAAGGAAGTTGAGTAGAGACTCTGGTGCTCGTTACGAAACTACAATTACTGGCACTAAAATTCATTTGAAATAACCAGTACTTTCATTTCAAATAACAGATACTATATCAATTTGAAGCCCGTCACAGTACTACATTACACACAAAATATAGTCATTATTTTATTCCATATGAATTTTCCATTATGGTTTTTTTTCACGCTTAATAACAATGTATTGGCAATGAATGTGTGCGCAATAAAGCTTTTTCTGCAGTTGCATTAAATTATTTGTTTCAGGAACACGGTGTGGAAAGTTCTCGTTCTAAATCGTTGATAACATATTCATCAGCCTTCGTCATATTATATAATTTAATTTAATTAATTCATCTCTAAGGTACTGTACTAGTACTACACGCCGTTAGGTGTCCGATCGGTTTACGGCCAACATACCTTAATACGAAGAATGTTTATAGAGTAGTGACGGCAGCGTTAGAGAGTTATGTGTTGGGCATAAGAACATTTACCAAAAGTCTTCTTCAAAAAGAAGTGTCACGCAAGATGACACTTATAATAACCAGCTATGCAACCACGCTTGCATGTGCGCCTTTCGAGTCTCAGCTCTTCAGTAAATTATCACATGATTAGAGGTAATTGCCTTTTAAATTATATATAGTTTCTGACAGAATATCGTTAGGCGTAGGGTCTAGTCAAAATCTAGGGACCTCAATTGGTTTACAGTACTACTAGTTGTAATCAAAAATCATTCACATGGCTCTAAGCACTATGGGACTTAACATCTGAGGTCATCCGTCCTCTAGACTTAGAACTACTTAAACCTAACTAACCTAAGGACATCACACACATACATACCCCAGGCAGGATTCGAACCTGCGGCCGTAGCAGTAGCGCGGTTCCGGACTGAAGCGCCTAGAACCGCTGGGTCACAGCGGTCAGCAGTCGTAATCACTATGGCACCTCTCGTCTCCCTTGAAACGGTATGACAGACGAACTGCGGCAGTATGCTTTGACTTTTCTTTATGAACAAACATTTGACATCAAAATGAAACATTTCAGCTTACCGTTTGCTGTTATCGACTTTGAAATGAAAATGAAACATTTCAGCTTGCCGTTTGCTGTTATCTACTTCCATACTTTGCTTGTCCCAACGCCTTCGGACGCTAATTGTTGTGCCACAGCTGACGGCTTGAACATGGTGCACAAACTTTGTTAGGACTTTGAAATAGAGTCTGCCACAATACTCGTATATTGCTGTTGTTCAAGTTACTGTAGCCTTTCTATACTGGCAGCAAACTCCGTTTCAGTCCACATCTGCCTATTTGTGGAGTTATGTTTTCATTGTACATTTGTTGCAGAAGGCATTGTTTCTTAACAAGCTCCTACTTATTGTTTAAATGCAGTTTGTTAAATTTAGTTATTTTACTGTTACGGGTATCACCGTGGTCTTCCGTACGAAGACGTCTTCGATACAGCTCTCCACGTTAATCTTAACTTGTGCAAGCCTCTTCTGTCTGCATAACCGTTGCAACCTACACCCACTTGAACCTGCTTATTTTAGATAATGCTCGGTCTCCTCTTACAATTTGTGCCTTCCACTCTTCCATCCACTACCATATTGCATTTTTCTTGGACTTCAGGGAGAGCTCTTTCCAAAAATCCCATCTTTTATTCAAGGTATCGCATACCTTTGTTTCCTCGCCGATTCGATTCAGTACTTATTCATTGGTTATCCGAATAACCCTCGTAAGTATCAGCATTCTTTTGTAGCACCATATGAAGAAGCCTCTACTCTCTTCTTGTCTGTGCTGTTTTACAGCCCACTTTTCACTTCCGGAAAAGGCTGTACTCTAGACACATGCCTTCATAAAATACTTCAGATTTGTATTATATGTTAAAATATTTCCATTTATCTTCTTATTGCAAGTCTCCATTTTACATCGTCTCTACCATGATTCTCGTCAGTTCTTAAGCTGCCGAAATACCAAAACTCATCTACTGTTTATAGTGTTTCATGTCCTAATATAATTCTCTCAGTGTCGTCTGATATAATTCGACTGCATTCGGTAACTCTTGTTTTACATTTGGTTAAAGTTCATCTTACAATCTCTTTTCAAGGCACTATCCATTCCATTCAGCTGATCTACCTGTTTCTGTGCTGTCTCTAACAGAATAACAATGTCCTCGTCGAACCTCAAAGTTTTCATTTCTTCTCCCTGAATTTTAATTGCCTTTTCAAATTTCTCTTTCATTCGATGTATTACTTTCTTCATGTTCTCACTGAGTAACATGTTTGGATAGGCTACAGCCTCGCCTCACTTTCAACTTTCCTTTCATGTTCTTTGACTTTTATAACCGAAAGCCATACGGTTTTTCGGACGTTATCTGAACCTGTCGCTACCTTTTTTCATCTTTAGTATCTTCTTAACATCCATGAGTGTATTCCAGTCAACAGTCTCAAAAACTTTCCCGAAGTCTGAAAATCTTATAAATGTAGGTTTGCCTTTCTTTCAATCTATCTTCTAAGTTGAGTCATTCATCTGTAAATAATTCGTGTCAGTAATTTTGCTCCCACGACTTATTAAACTGATGGTTCAGTAATATTCGTATCTGCCAGCACCTGCCTTCTTTGGAATTCTCTTCTTTGATTTGTAGTGACTTGGTATTCATTTAGTCGTCTCTCTTTTCTCCAAAGGTCTCTTTAATTTTTCTATATACGGTATTTTTATCCCAGTGATGTAACATCTACAGCTTTGCATTTCTCCTTTGCTACTTTGTACTTCCTGCCTGTCTCCCTTTTTCTCGTCTATATTCCCTTTCGCCTAATTCTTCTTTATATTTTCTCCTTTCATCAATTAAATACAGTACTTCATTTGTTATCCAAATATTTCTACTGGTCTCTCTGCTTGCCTGTTCCTCTGCTGCCTTTACCATTTCGTCTCCCAAAGCCACCCTCTCTTGTTTACAACATTACCTTCCTCTGTTTCAGACAACCCTTGTCAAATGCTCCAACTGAAACAAGCAACAACTTCTGGTTCTTCCAGTTCCTTCAGGTCCCATCTTCTAAATTTCTTACCTTTCTGCGATTTGTCTGTTTTCATTCGCAGTTCATAACAAATAAATTATGGCCAAAGTCCACATCTGCTAACCAAAATGTTTTGAAATTCAAAATCTGATTTCGAAACCCTCCAGTGTCCTCACGTTCCATCCATCTACACTACTTTCTGTCATGTTTTTAAACCAGGTGTTAACAATGATTAAACTGAACTGTCATTTCTTTTCCTGAGTCCCTGTTCTTCTACTAAGGAATATATATTCGTTTCTGATGTGTTGGTAAATGTGCCAACACCTTGTAGATAGGAGAGGCCGAAATGCACGCTATCTAACGCACGGGCGTGAATTCTGGAACAGGATAAGTAGTGAATTCTAATAAGAAAAGTATGCAGCTCCTCGAATACTTATCTTTTATTCTTTGATGTGAATACAGCATTCTTGATGAGACATTTCATACGATAGCTATCAAACTATGAAAGGCTAACGGCGCCTTGCTAGGTCGTAGCCATGGACTTAGCTGAAGGCTATTCTAACTGTCTCTCGGCAAATGAGAGAAAGGCTTCGTCAGTGTAGTCGCTAGCAAAGTCGTCGTACAACTGGGGCGAGTCCTAGTCCGTATCTCCAGACCTGCCTTGTGGTGGCGCTCGGTCTGCGATCACACAGTGGCGACGCGCGGGTCCGACAAGTACTAAATGGACCGCGGCCGATTTAAGCTACCACCTAGCAAGTGTGGTGTCTGGCGGTAACACCACAGTTTCCATTAACGAACTAAATAACTTATTTTAGCTCAACATACTTTCTTTCAGTCTCTTCACCAATCTCGGCGCTAATAGGCATATAAATTTACCACTGCGATGGCTGTTGGGTCTGTGTCTGTCTTAGCTACGATACTGCGTTCACTATGGAGTTCAGTCATTCAGCAGTGTTTCTGTTATCTTGTTCGTTACTAGTCCGGCTTCTGCGGTACACTCGATTGATTTTGCGTTGATAACGGTGTACTCACCTGTTCGTCCTACTACTACACTTCACTTCTCAGTTTGTCCATTTATTCATTTCTGTCTTGAAATTCTGTAACACAGCTACCCGATTAAGAGACCTAACAACCCACACTCCGACCTGTAGAACACCAGTTTTCTTACCTTTGATGACGCTATCCTCCTGAGTAGTCTCCGCTCGAAGAACCGATCTGGGGACAGTTTTACCTCTGGCCTACTTTTCCCAAGATGAGGTCACAATGAATTATCCATACATTAGAGCTGCATGTACTCGAGAAACGCAATAACTGCAACTACTGAAGAGGCTACTATTGTCTGGTTTCTTCAAAGATGCCTCGAGGTGTTTGCCTCTAAAGTGAAGCTATATTCATCGTCATTTTATAACTCAATCGACTAATCGTTTCAGCCTGAGCCAAAGATGATTCACATTTTTATTTCCCGAATCATATGATCCTCCCAATTTTACTGAACACGTACGTTTTTGTATCCTGGGGATTATTGTTTCTACATCTACTTCACGATCACTGAGCGCTGATTAAACACCACGTATCAAAGAGTTCAGAGCATTTATTGCCAACAGCACAGCAGAGAGTGAGCTGTTTTCATACCCCGTGGCAGAATGTAATTGTGTGCCGGATTAAGACGCTAACCTCTATCCATATCTTTCGTAGACATTTGTTCTATGGATATAAAAGTAGCGTTTCAGGTTCGAGTTCCTTTCTAGCACATAATTGTAATCTACCAGCAACTACACTATTGATGACAAATCGCTGGAAACAGTATCTACCGTAAAATATCTAGGAGTAACTATCCATAGCGACCTTAAGTGGAGTGACCACATAATTAGTAGGAAAAGCAGACCCCAGAATGAGATTCATAGGAAGACTCTTAAGGAAATGTAACTCATCCACGAAAGAAGTGGCTTACAAGTGAGCTTTTTCCACCTATTGTTCATCAATCTGGAACCCTTACCAGTTAGGACGGATGGAAGAGATGGAGAAGGTCCAACGAAAAGCGACGCATTTCATCGCGGAATCGTTTAGTCCGCGCGACAGTGTTATAGATATGTTCAACAAACTCCAGTGGCAAACACAAGAGAGGCGTTGTGCATCACGGAGACGCGTTGTATTTGAATTTCGAGACAGCACTTTCTGGGAAGAGTCGGGCAACGTATTACTTCCTCCCACATACATCTCGCGAAATAGGCCACGACAAGAAAATTCGAGAAATTAGAGCCAACGCAGAGGATTGCAGCAATCGTTCTCCTCACGCGCCATTCGCGAGTGGAACAAGGAAGTGGGGATCACTTAGTGGTAACCGAAACATCCTCCGCCACACACTGTTAGGTGGGTTGCAGAGTATGGTGTCCACGCAGATGAAGATGTTAGAAGCGTAATATATTTACATCATAATTTGAGATATACTTAAAGCCTCAGGTGTCAGTAAGTAGCGTTGTACTGTTCCGGTAACTGCCAGCGGTTAAACCGTGCCGAGTTTCGCAGTTCTTCCTTTTCTGTGATTAGGTAAGTTCCAACTATAGCATTAAGCTAGTAGTGAAGAACAATGAATGGGCAGAGAGTCCATAAAAAGCCTTTCTATCGTAACTGGCTTGTTTAAATGTGCTATGAGTATGGTCACTGTTCACTTTCCATTTCATTAACGTAAGCAGGGAATCGTGAGTCCATTGAATCTTAAAAATCTGACTTATGTAACCACAAGTTTATAAGAGAATGCGATATCCAATTTGACGCCTAGTTACCCTTGCGGTGACTTGACTAATGGCTGAGAGCTAATTCGTTTTAGTCACCACTGACGAGCAGCAAACGCTGAAGTCATACTCTAAGAATCCTCCGTATATGGTGCCTGTAACCGCAAACCAGACATAATACCATTAATCTGCGCTAAATCTTCCTCAGCTGATCACCTTGGCTTGTTTTCTTCAGTTTTTTTACCTACGTCTGGTACGGAGAACCAGCTTCTCGTTGTTCTTGATTTAATAGTTATTTTTGTTCATTTATTTCTCGCTGTTAACAGCTCACGAAGTTCGCTTCAAAGTAAGAAAACAAGTAAACAGTTCAGGGAAGAATATTATCACAGGGTGTTTCACACTGCCAGCAGTACCAGATGCTCTATATCTCGTGCAGAAAGCCAGTCTACAAAACGTAGTCGTAAATACATCATATCGAACACAATAAACAATGAAAGTTTCTAACATGTTATTCAAAATTTTTGCCAGTGCTTTGCTTTAGTACAACTCGTGGTCTTATTTACTTGGGATGCGAGCGGTTCTAGGCGCTACAGTCTGGAACCGCGCGACCGCTACGGTCGCAGGTTTGAATCCTGCCTCGGGCATAGATGTGTGTGATGTCCTTAGGTTAGTTGTGTTTAATTAGTTTAGTTCTATGGGACTGATGACCTTAGAAGTTAAGTCCCATTGTGCTCAGAATCTTTTTTTTTTTTTTTTTTTTTTTTTTTTTTTACTTGGGATGTAGTAATTTTTGAGGGATAAACGAATACTTCTGTGACCAAAGTGATGTTTCCCCTAACCATGCTATAGTTTCTCTTTAGTTTCATCAGTGACTAGCGTCACTGATTTAAATTACATTCTGATGAATATTAGTTGAAGCGTAGTGTCTTTAGGAGGACTATTAAAGGTTGCCACTTGAATGGAAAAAACAATTTTAGTTTAGACATGCAACCTTAACAGGCCAAAAGTGCTAAGGAAATAAGTAAACCAGTAAATGTCGTTTATTCCATGCTCACACAGCACAACTTAAGCCAAGATTAATACATCCCGACGCCGCGAAACTACGGCAAACGCTATGAAATCCACGATCCCCAAGATCATTGTCCTAGCAGCTTCGAAAATAAAAAAGAGAACAAAACAGTAATTGGTATGGCGGCCTCACCTGTTGGAGTGGTACTTCACATTGTAAATAAACAGAAAAAATCTCTCGCTTTTACATCCGTAATTTTCCCTTCCTCATTCGGTCATTATTCGGCTGTGTACTTTGTTACTTCTGCTTTTTACTAACACTGCTTGTTTTTCTATATGTTGCCACTTGGCTGTCACGGATAGGCTACATATATTTGAACGTTCGAGTACGGTTTACTTTAATCGATTTCATTATATGTAAATTGAAGGTAGAGAGATGCGGGGGGTGGGGGGTGCGGGGGTGGGGGGGTGGGAGGGGAAAATGGAAAGGAAAAGGAAGCAATAACACCAGCAGTGATAATTCTATGAAACTTAGCATTCAGAGGAAAGAAAATAAAACCTGAAGAGAAGAATTCTGGAAAAACGACAAAAGACATAGGTTTAAGATAAATAAACACCATTATAAGAAAAAGCCATCTAGAAATGACAAGAGTTTATGATGCTGCCACGTTATGGGTAAGAGCTTGAATACGAGATAAGCACCTCAATAGAAAAGACGATGATAATGCAAGGATTTGATACGAGGGTCAGAAGCAATGGGACATAAGTCCACTTCTTGTCGTTTTGAGAAAACTGCAGCTAAAGTGCACAAGGTTTCAGAATTGCCTAGACATTGCAAAATGGAATTTGTGAGATAAAAATACATTGTATCATTTTCCGTTAACATGTTGGAATAACGGTTTAATATAAATGATCAGTTTTTTTCACAATTCGTTAACGTCTGTATGCCCTTGTGTCACTTTGCTTCGAGAATTTTGTGACTTAAGTAGAATATGATTTATGTTTCCTCTTATGCTTTTTTACTACTTGTTATGAATTCAGTTATCAAAATATTGCTATTCAGGGCTATAATAACACATTTATGTAATGCTAGATGAACATCATGCCTTTTGTGCTTAGAGTATTGAATCAGAAGAATGTTGAAAGAACAGTGTTTACCATATAATCCCAATACTGAAAACATTGTGTATTGCGTGGATGACTTCCGTCTTCTCATATATCATAAGAAGGTCATCTAGATAATACACAATATAAAACACCAGTATAACGAACACTATGAATTTTGTTGATACCGCATCTGGGTTAGATCCAAAAAGTGAAGTCTGTATTCATAATCAGATTCCAGGATATCTTTCTCATTCTGTGGCTAAAGTGCCTCAAGCTGGTCAGTTGTAATTGTTCTTGGTACTTTTTCTTCATGTGGAAGCGAGCGGAAGAAGCCACGATGGACAGGTGAGATGAATGGAAGCAAGTCAAGAAGATTTTTGTATTTAGGAAACTTAAGCTTTGGAGGTAGGTTGTCCAGAGGTGACAAGACGACATTAGTGAGAGTTTTGCTTTTCCTGCCAAGTTTTGTTAGATGATATGTGAAAAATTCATAGAAGTGCACAACTACCTCTTTGGTTGAAATTATTCCGTGACATCTTGTAACTAGTTTTCTTTCGTTTACCAGGGACCAGCAAGGAGTGAGATTTCACTTGTATCCCTTTGCCACAACGATTTTACGTCATTTACCATGCTCTGGATGCATTTATCTCTTTTTTCTGGGGAATGTCACTTGTACCCTGACGGCCTCATATAACAGTAAAGCTGGCTGGTTATATTATTAAAGCAAAAAGTGGGGAGAACAAAAGTGTAGCGATTTACATGACCCACGAGAAGCTAAGGAACACGAAATGAAATTAGGTTTGAGATCTACTTGAACCCCTTTCCCCAATGATTCCCCACGAATATACGTTTCTAGATTCGTAAATCCACAAACCCCAAGTATATACTTATGTATTCGATGTCATCGTTTTTGTCCAGAGGAAAAAACAATAAACCGCGGCGCCCTTTGATGTCTGAGGCTATGTTGTGTTAACGATGAATGACAAATAAAACTCGGTACAGCGCGACTGCTACGGTCGCAGGTTGGAATCCTGCCCCGGGCATGGATGTGTGTGATGTCCTTAGGTTAGCTAGGTTTAAGTAGTTCTAAGTTCTAGGGGACTGATGACCACAGATGTTGAGTCACACACTGCTCCGAGATTTTTGATCCAAACTCCGTACATGTTTGTTAATTATTTTACTTCTAGCTCAAATCAAAATGTTGCATACATACCGATTTGGAATTTGAAGATGGTGCCACCCTGAAACTTCAGATGAAAACACAGATCCAGATCGAAGGACACACAATGCGTGTAAACCTCCCTTTAAATTGTCGACCAGACACTGTCCCTCCTTAGCTGAGGTAGCTTCTCCCGAAATGGTTGCTTCTAAAACCGTTGTTAGATCGAAAACTAAGTAGTTATTCAACTTATATTTCAATTTTAAGTTCATATATATTCCATTTTCTTACATGGGGTAGGGCATCATAACAGAAATGGATATTCCACTTTCCATTCTGTTTCCATGCAGTCGTGGTTTGTGTTCATACCGTGCTGCTGCGCGACGGCGTACAGTTTCCGTCCAAGATGCTGTAATTTGGAGCCTTTGCATTGGCTGGCCGGACCACATGTTAAGTTTTCACAAATACAAAAATTTTATACACCTGAGGATAGGATTTTAACATCGCTAAACCGCTCGTGGTTTGAATAAATTATTAACACAACTCAAGAAGGGCGCTCCAACGTAGACGCGTAATGGGACGCCGTAGGAACATGTTTGTCAATGAGGGGAAGGAAGCCCGTGTGCACTCGGTGTGCACACCGAGGAGAGTCAGTCCCGATGTGGAAAGGGTGCTTCTGGATTCCAAGAAGAGTACAGGGTGCAGCCAATTGCAGCTGGTGGCTCATGTCGGTACCAATGACGTGTGTCGCTTTGGATCGGAGGAGAGTCTCTCTGGTTTTGGACAGCTAGCGGAAATGGTAAAGACTGACAGTCTTGCTTGCGATATTAAGGCACAGCTCACCACCCGTAGCATCGACGATAGAACCGACTGTAGTACTATGATGCAGAGCCGAGTTGAGGGTCTGAATCAGAGGCTCAAGCGATTCTGTGACCGTGTAGGCTGCAGATTCCTTGACATGCGCCATCGGCTGGTGGGTTTCCGGATTCCGCTAAATAGGTCAGGAGTCCACTACACACAGGAAGCGGCTGCACGGGTAGCGGGGGCTGTGTGGAAGGGAATGGCGGTTTTTTAGGTTACGGGGTCTCAGGAAATGACAGAAATGGCGTCCGTCTTAAAGGAGGCAGGTAAAGCTCAGTAAGGTAGTTGTAGAAACGATCGGTATTGTAGTTGTAAACTGTCGTAGCTGTGTTGGGAAGAACCAGAGCTCCAAGCCCTAATAGAAAGCACTGAAGGTCAAATAGTCAATGTTACGGAAAGCTGGGTAAAGCCGGAAATAAGTTCAGCCGAATGTTTTCCAAACTACCTAAGAGTGTTCAGAAAGGATAGAATAAATACAGTTGCTGACGGAGTATGTATTGTTGTCAGAAGTAGTTTACCTCGAAGCGAAATTGAAGTAGATAGTTCCTGCGAAATAGTATGGATAAAAGTTATACTTGACAATCGTACTAAACTATTAACCGAATCGCTTTACCGATCAACCCACTCAGAAGATATAGTTGCTGAACAGTTAAAAGAAAACTTGAGTCTCGTTTCAAATAGGTACCCCGAACATACAATTATAGTCGGTGGTGACTTCAATCTACCCTCGATGTTGTTGTTGTTGAGGTCTTCAGTCCTGAGACTGGTTTGATGCAGCTCTTCATGTTACTCTATCCTGTGCAAGCTTCTTCATTTCCCAGTTCCTACTGCAACCTACATCCTTCTGAACCTGCTTAATGTATTCATCTCTTGGTCTCCCTCTACGATTTTTACCCTCCACACTGCCCTCCAATACTAAACTGGTGTTCCCTTGATGCCTCAGAACGTGTCCTACCAACTCATCCCTTCTTCTAGTCAAGTTGTGCCACAAACTCCTCTTCTTCCCAATTCTGTTCAGTACCTCCTCATTAGTTATATGATCTACCCATCTAATCTTCAGCATTCTTCTGTAGAACCACATTTCGAAAGCCTCTATTCTCTTCTTCTCTAAACTATTTATTGCCCATCTTTCACTTCCATACATGGCTACACTCCATACAAAAAGTGTCAGAAAAGACTTCCTGACAGTTAAATCTATTCTTGATATGCTGGAAAAATTACACGTTTAAATCCGGCAGCAAGTATAAAACGTCATCTGAAACTGTACTGAATGCTTTCTCAGAAACTTATTTTGAACAATTAATATATGAACATACTCGAAGCGTAAAAGGTAGCGAAAGCATACTTCACCTCTTAGCAACGAATAATCCTGGACAAATTGGGAGTATTATGACGGTTACAGGGATTAACGACCATAAGGCAGCTGCTGCTAGGCTAAATACCGTAAGACCCTCAACCATTAATAAGAAAGGCAAAGTACACCTATTTAAAAAAGCTGATAAAAATACTCTTAACGCCTTTTTAAGAGACGGTCTCACTCCTTCCGTTCTGATCATGTAAACGTAGTAAAGATGTGAAATGATTTCAGAGCGATAGTATTGACGGCAACTGAGAGATCTATACTACATAAATTAGTTAGTGATTGTACTGATCCCCCCACGGAAAACAAAACGGGTCATATCGCTGTTGCAGAAGCAACGGAAAAAGCATGCCAAATTTAAAAGAACCCAAAATCCCCAAGGTTGGCAAAGTTTTGCAGAAGTTCGAAAAATAGCGCGTACTTCAATGCGAGATGCCTAAAATAATTGCCACAACAAAACTCTGTCTCGGGATCTGGCAGAAAACCCAAAGAGATTCTGGGCATACACAAAGCACAGCAGCGGCAAGACGCAATCAATAGCTTCACCGCGCGATAACAACTGTGAAGTCACTGATGACAGTGCCACTAAAGCAGAGTTATTAAACACGGTTTTCCGAAACTCCTTCACCAAAGTATACGAAGTAAATATTCCTAAATTCCAAACTAGAACAACTGACAAGATGAGAAACATAGTAGATATCTTCGGTGTAGCACAGCAGCTTAAATCACTTAATAAAGGCAAGGCCTCCTGTCCAGATTGTGTACCAGTCATGTTCCTTTCAGAGTACGCTGATACAATAGCTCCATATTTTGCAGTTATATACAACCGTTCTGTCACAGAAAGATCCGTAGCTACAGATTGGAAAATTGCTGAAGTCACACCAATACCCAAAAAGGGAAGCACGAGTAATCCGCTGAATTACAGGCCCATATTACTTTCATCGGCCCATATTACTTACATCAATTTGCAATAGTGTTTTGGAATATATATTTTGTTCGAACGTTATGAAGTACCTCGAAGACACATTTTGCACGTATTCAGAAAATATCGTGTAACACAACTAGCTCTTTATACTCATAAAGTAATGAGTGCTATCGACAGGGGATGTCAAATCGATTCCATATTTTTGTATTTCCAGAAGGCTTTCGACACCGTTCCTAACAAGCGTCTTCTAACCAAACTGCGTGCCTATGGAATGTCACCTCAGTTGTGCGACTGGATTCGTGATTTCCTGTCAGAAAGGTCACATTTCGTAGAAACAGACGGAAAGTCATCGAGTAAAACAATGCAACAAACGGCACTGATTACGTATTTGTTTATATGTTCAGATGTGCTAACAAAACTAACGTGGTTCCATTTAAAAAAACGTAGGTTTGTGTTAAAAAACATACTTCCGTGCATTTTTGTATGGTTTATATTAAACAATTACACTAGCCCCTCTCCTCACGTTCGGTCTGTGGAATCGGTTCGTCAGTATCTGATGCGGTTTACGAAATACACTCCTGGAAATTGAAATAAGAACACCGTGAATTCATTGTCCCAGGAAGGGGAAACTTTATTGACACATTCCTGGGGTCAGATACATCACATGATCACACTGACAGAACCACAGGCACATAGACACAGGCAACAGAGAATGCACAATGTCGGCACTAGTACAGTGTATATCCACCTTTCGCAGCAATGCAGGCTGCTATTCTCCCATGGAGACGATCGTAGAGATGCTGGATGTAGTCCTGTGGAACGGCTTGCCATGCCATTTCCACCTGGCGCCTCAGCTGGACTAGCGTTGGTGCTGGACGTGCAGACCGCGTGAGACGACGCTTCATCCAGTCCCAAACATGCTCATTGGGGGACAGATTCGGAGATCTTGCTGGCCAGGGTAGTTGACTTACACCTTCTAGAGCACGTTGGGTGGCACGGGATACATGCGGACGTGCATTGTCCTGTTGGAACAGCAAGTTCCCTTGCCGGTCTAGGAATGGTAGAACGATGGGTTCGATGACGGTTTGGATGTACCGTGCACTATTCAGTGTCCCCTCGACGATCACCAGTGGTGTACGGCCAGTGTAGGAGATCGCTCGCCACACCATGATGCCGGGTGTTGGCCCTGTGTGCCTCGGTCATATGCAGTCCTGATTGTGGCGCTCACCTGCACGGCGCCAAACACGCATACGACCATCATTGACACCAAGGCAGAAGCGACTCTCATCGCTGAAGACGACACGTCTCCATTCGTCCCTCCATTCACGCCTGTCGCGACACCACTGGAGGCGGGCTGCACGATGTTGGGGCGTGAGCGGAAGACGGCCTAACGGTGTGCGGGACCGTAGCCCAGCTTCATGGAGACGGTTGCGAATGGTCCTCGCCGATACCCCAGGAGCAACAGGGTCCCTAATTTGCTGAGAAGTGGCGGTGTGGTCCCCTACGGCACTGCGTAGGATCCTACGGTCTTGGCGTGAATCCGTGCGTCGCTGCGGTCCGGTCCCAGGTCGACGGGCACGTGCACCTTCCGCCGACCACTGGCGACAACATCGATGTACTGTGGAGACCTCACGCCCCACGTGTTGAGCAATTCGGCGGTACGTCCACCCGACCTCCCGCATGCCCACTATACGCCCTCGCTCAAAGTCCGTCAACTGCACATACGGTTCACGTCCACGCTGTCGCGGCATGCTAGCAGTGTTAAAGACTGCGATAGAGCTCCGTATGCCACGGCAAACTGGCTGACACTGACGGCGGCGGTGCACAAATGCTGCGCAGCTAGCGCCATTCGACGGCCAACACCGCGGTTCCTGGTGTGTCCGCTGTGCCGTGCGTGTGATCATTGCTTGTACAGCCCTCTCGCAGTGTCCGGAGCAAGTATGGTGGGTCTGACACACCGGTGTCAATGTGTTCTTTTTTCCATTTCCAGGAGTGTATATCCAGCGGTAACGTTAGGTGACTCACCCTGTATACAGGGTGTTACAAAAAGGTACGGCCAAACTTTCTGGAAACATTCCTCATAGACAAAGAAAGAAAATATGTTATGTGGACATGTGTCCGCCGGCCGCGGTGGCCGAGAGGTTCTAGGCGCTTCAGTCCGGAACCGTGCGACTGCTGCGGTCGCAGGTTCGAATCCTACCTCGGGCATGGATGTGTGTGATGTCCTTAGGTTAGTTAGGTTTAAGTTGTTCTAAGTTCTAGGGGACTGATGACCTCAGATGTTAAGTCCCATATTACGCAGAGCCATTTGAACCATTTAGTAATTTAGGACCACCCTGAAGAAGTGTGATAGCACCTTACTCATTATAATGTATATAAATGATCTAGCAGAAAGTGTCTATAAGAAAGTAGCAACGACAGAATATTCGTCCGGAAACGCTTAAAAAAAATGGCTCTGAGCACTATGGGACTCAACTGCTGTGGTTATAAGTCCCCTAGAACTTAGAACTACTTAAACCTAACTAACTTAAGGACATCACACACGTCCATGCCCGAGGCAGGATTCGAACCTGCGACCATAGCGGTCGTGCGGTTCCAGACTGTAGCGCCTTTAACCGCTCGGCCACTCCGGCCGGCGAAACGCTTACTTTCCCTGTTAGAGCTCATTTTATTACATCTCTTCGAATCACATTAATCATGGAATGGAAACACACAGCAACAGAACATACCAGCGTGACTTCAAACACTTTGTTACAGGAAATGTTCAAAATGTCCTCAGTTATCGAGGATACATGCATCCATCCTCCGTCGCATGGAATCCCTGATGCGCTGATGCAGTCCTGGAGAATGGCGTATTGTATCAGAGCCGTCCACAATACGAGCACGAAGAGTCTCTACATTTGGTACCGGGGTTGCGTAGACAAGAGCTTTCAAATGCCCCCATAAATGAAAGTCAAGAGGGTTGAGTTCAGGAGAGCGCGGAGGCCATGGAATTGGTCCGCCTCTACCAATCCATCGGTCACCGAATCTGTTGTTGAGAAGAACACTTCGACTGAAATCTGCATGAACCACATGTTGTGTCGTACTTGTAAAGGCACATGTTCTAGCAGCACAGGTAGAGTATCCCATATGAAATCATGATAACGTGCTCCATTGAGCGTAGGTGGAAGAACATGGGGCCCAATCAAGACATCACCAACAATGCCTGCCCAAACGTTCACAGAAAATCTGTGTTGATGACGTGATTGCACAATTGCGTGCGGATTCTCGTCAGCCCACACATGTTCATTGTGAAAATTTACAATTTGATCACGTTGTACAGTACATACTGGCGAAACTAAAATGAGCTCTAACATGGAAATTAAGCGTTTCCGGACACATGTCCACACAACATATTTTCTTTATTTGTGTGTGAGGAATGTTTACTGAAAGTTTGGCCGTACCTTTTTGTAACACCCTGTAAATTTTAGAAGGGTTCTACGGGGAGTTTCCCTTGTTAGTGGCTGGCGAGTGATGACATGCCAGTCTGATACGAACCCTTGACTATATTTTTTCAACAGGGGAGAGAGATGGTGAAAAATTCTGGTTTGGAGGTTTGTCAGGACGGTGAGGGCAACGTTCGTTTTTGCGTTATCATGTTAAAGACAAGATACAGATAACAGGGGCCTCAAGGATATCGAATAGGTACAGGGCTTAAAACATCAGAAATATAACAGCTGTTGTCCAAATTGCCGGCTATGCAAAGCGGAGGTGATCGCGTTGTTTACCCAGCGGCACCCCATTTAATCAACAGGGGAGATGAGCCCTTCTGTTGATGGCGAATTCTGTCTGGCAAGATTCATCCTGCTTGGACACTTGACACATGGATACACCTAGTGTGGTATCGCATGCAGAATCCGGACTCATTCGAAAACACATTTTTCGGTATTTGATCTCAGTTATAACATGTGTTTTTTTTACAAGAAACCGGATTGAAAGCCGGTGTGGCTATTACCCATAGCAGTAGCGCAAAAATTTTTGGGTTTTAAATAAGTTAAAAAAACGTGGTGACGTTTATTCTTCAAATCTACATTTTTTTAAATGTTAGGTTATTATAAAAAAACGGGAAACTGATCGGTGGTATTTTAATAACAATTCTGACAGTTAGAATGAGCAACAAACACATCGTATATGAATTAGTATAGCATTGGTGATAGAATAATGTATCTCATCCCATGTGACATGGCCTATTAGATGGTACGTGTCTGCATGCAGTGTACAAGACTCGCCCCATGTGGTCCATATGGCAGTCTTTCGCTGTCGTCACGAGACAGACATCCCAAGTCTCAATCTCCTGCCTTGACTGAGACACCTCAACTGCTCCAAAACACTTTTTTTTAATTGGAAAAGAGGCTTGATTCGCGGAGAGATTATTACGTTGAAGCTATTCCTCATTCTATCTCACAGTAGATACAAAGTGCTTCGTATTTACGTAACTGTTCGTTATGTTGGACATAATTACTAAAAAGGCCCGAAAAGTGAAAACATGAATGAAAGTATGGTAAAACTGAGCGAAAATATAATTAAAAGGTTTTCTATGAAAAAGACGGATAATTTCAAGTAATTTACCAATTGTCTTGTATGTTACATTACAATCAGTTTTTATTCCGTAAAAAAATGAGGTTATAAGGAAAAAAAACTTTCGATCATAAGCTACTTATCAGACTTGTGTTGTCTGCTTGCAATCTACCATAGAGGAAAAGAACGACGAGTGCAACAGAATTATATTACGAGGTAGATACATTTAGTAATGATGAAGAACTAGAGCACGTAATGCATTCTGCGAAAAGCTAATAGCCTCTAACTAATGTTACCCAGCTTGATATGAGAAGATTTTTATGTCTTTCTTAAAATTTTTGTCTTGATACGATGTTCGCGTCCAGTATTCTTATTGTAGCTCAAATGATATTTTCGATTGAGAACTACAACCTCTCTTAGGGCAGGCGCAGTTAGTTTGCTTGGAAATCTGAGGCAGGGAATTAAATGAAACGTTAAATGACGAGTTCAACCACGAGGTCATGCTGCACTCAGACGGAGACGTTAAGTCATGGCAGTGATGTGGTGTGTATGTACAAGTTCGTTGTACGAACCAGTGCAGAGAGGTAGGTTGACGTGGAGACGTGACTCAATGTCAGTGAGGATGCGTTGAGTCCGGACGTGCCCATTACCACATGAATGAAGTTGCCACTTACTTGGTGCATCGACATGTCTACAAGGTCACCGTAAGAGTAGTGATCTTAGAAATGATCCAAAACGACACGGGCCGGAGACGATTGTCACGTCTTTTCAATGACAATCGATTTCAGACGTGACACAAATTGCTGTTGTCAATGAAGACAGGTCAATCTCAAACGGTTTACGAGCCAACACTGCGAAGAGAGCTGCATGGAATGGGCAGTGATTTGGCCGACGTTTCCATTGTTAAATAAGTCTCATGTCGCTATCCGTCATGCCGTTCTAGCACAACGATACCACCTCTTCGTCAACACCGAGAATCAATTCAAGCTCGCAACAGTGGCAGTTTAGCGGTGGTGGTAGTAACAGCAGATGTAACAGCGATAGTAATAAACTATTTTCCTATGTTAAAAATATGGTTCTGATTGTTGTTATTCTGATTGATGATAACATTTAAATAGCATTTACGGTCAACATTCTCACAAAACCTGTTATTTTAATGTAATTACAGATTAAAAATCATTAAATATCGAGATCTCCTTACATGATCGAAAATGATCTGTTATTGGCTGATGCTCTGGTGACGTCACAGACTAGGAGAAGGACGAAGGTATACGTATGTTATAGGATCGCTAGCCGAAGTTACGAAGTTTGTGCGTACTTTTCCTGCAAACAGTTTAGCTATTTTCTGATGAAAAACGCAGTTACAACTTTTAAATAACAATAGAAAGGAATTTTGTGAACGCTGATAGTGGAAGCCTTACGAAAGTTGATGCGTTTGTTGTCCACCCATTTAGAGCTGCGATATGTGCAACGACGGACTTCCTTTTCGATGCTCCCTGCAAGATCTTTAAACTCGCTCAAAATTAAGGAATTTTAGAATTTTTGCAATTGGGTCCGTGTATTATAACTAGATTGCCGACTATCAGTCATGAGCTACAACCCAAGGCACAATAAAATTTTTCTTGGCAAAACTTAGTGTTGATTTCCTCTGTAGACCACCCTCAGCAGTTCTGCTTACGTGAGCAGCTCGGTAGCGCAACGGGTAGAACATCGAACTGCTGATAAACAGGTCAGATGTTCGAATTCTCTGAGGATGGTAAATATTTACAAAAGTTTTACACGAAATACGAAAGTAGCGATAGGAAGAACTGATTGTAGCAGTTGTTCCGATTGAAGGATGTATTATACATAGGCCCTACATGACATGAGTCTTGCCGGCCGGGGTGGCCGAGCGGTTCTAGGCGCTACAGTCTGGAACCGCGCGCCCGCTCCGGTCGCAGGTTCGGATCCTGCCTCGGGCATGGATGTGTGTGATGTCCTTAGATTAGTTAGGTTTCAGTAGTTCTAAGTTCTAGGTGACTGATGACTTCAGAAGTTAAGTCCCATAATGCTCAGAGCCATTTGAACCATTTTTTTGACATGAGTCTTAATTTGAGAAATGGACAACAGAAGATAAACCCATTTGCTTTGTGAGCGAACAATTCACTTTATTGGGAAGCATTGCTAGTAGTGAATATATCACCGTACGCCCCAGTACAACGACGTGTAGGAAGATGATGTTATACGGAGAGACTTAAAGCGTCTACAACATGCAGGTGACACAGATGTAAGAACGGGGACGTTTGTGAGTGCAAACTAACGTTAGCCTCTGAATCAGTCTCGCTTTATCTTTACGTGAGATGATTAACTGCTCAAGTTTAAACAATAAGGATCTTAAATGGACAGTACAAAATTAAAACATTGGTTATAATGAAGCAAAATGTGTGTGGTTACATTAACTAGAAAATATCTTTTTGAACGCGGCCTATGTGAGCAGTGATTGCAAATGCAAGCACAAGTAAACAGGAAGAAAAAATACATTAATATTCTGTTTCTGATCGATGTGTTGATGTTTTGTAATTGTGATTTGGTTATCATATGGGAGGACTGTCAAGCCGTTTTACAAATAAGTTAAAATGTTCTTTCGCGTTACTTTCGAACCAGCGATCTATGAACGTTGTGTTGCAAAATTCGACAACATTGAGCTATTGAATAATTGAGATAATTGGGTAAAACGACAATTTTCACTAGGAGTTTAATTTCATTGAATCCTTTGTTGTAAGAGTGGTAGAGCATATGTCGGAGGTAAGTTAATGTTTACCTCACAGTGCAACACATTTCTAAATTAAGTTAGTGAACTTGTGCGTCGACGTTTTGGCAATTTCCCTGTACAGTGCAACAACATTTTACACATCTTCTCAGTCTCTGGAACACTCAAAAACAACATTTCAGGACTTTTTATAAATGTATTTCTACAGTATGGTACTACATACTATTTATAACCCATTTCCGAAACGTAAATTCCAAAACAAGACATCACTGTACATTAGCATTATGACAGTAGGGGCAGCGAGCTAGCCAGTGACGTCACAGGCATCACATTGCTCGAATAAAGCGTTTTAGGGGGCTTTAAGATTACGTGAATTTCATTTCCGTTTTTATAAAATAATACTGAAATTCAAGAGGAAAATAGCATGTTAGAAGCATAAAATGACATAATTAATCATTTAAGACTATTATCGGAAAACAGTCAAATACCCTGTTGTAAATTTTGCTGTGTTTGTAACAGTAGCGACGCCAATGTTTAATACAAAGTTAATGTAGAGATATACTAGCAGACAGAAAAGATGGGCTATGCAGAATAGTAGCTCCGAGGCTAGAATTTACAATCAGTGAAAAATAAAAAATCTCATTGTTGTCTGTAATAATGCATTACCCGAGTCAGGCCCTTATAAAACGTAACTTTGGGCATGTGAGCTTTTCCAATATCAAAGTTTCATTCATACTTCGTAATGTGATTTCTTGGCTCAAAAGATGTTCTACATTTCATTTTAATTCAACAAAAGAAGATGAAGTAAAATAATATAAAATTAAAAGTATAATTTAAAACAAAATATAGCACATATATCAAAATGATATATTTTGACTTGTGTTTTAATAATTTTAATTGTTCCAGTACTAAGTTAAAGTGTTATATTCAATACCTCTTCTTACAATAATTCAAAACGCGGTCTGCGTCGTTAAAGACAGGGTCTGTTGAAACATTTCCGGGTATCCATATTCGTACGTAACGGATTAGGTGCCTAATGTGCATGCAGCGTATGTTTAAATGTGCTGCACCGCGCCTGCATCTTACGTAAATACAATGCGTGAAATTATGCAGGAGTGCGTTGCCTTCGTATTTCAGTTACGCTGTGCTGCTACATTCAGCTCGTATACTGCTGACCCCACTAATGCGTAAAAACCGAGTGAAAATTTGCAAATAATATTATAGAGAAGCTGTGAAATATTAACCGTTACAGTAATACC
The DNA here is from genome assembly GCF_021461385.2 of Schistocerca piceifrons. Taxonomy (NCBI): domain Eukaryota; kingdom Metazoa; phylum Arthropoda; class Insecta; order Orthoptera; family Acrididae; genus Schistocerca; species Schistocerca piceifrons. The sequence continues at coordinate 92,232,801 of NC_060138.1, read as the reverse complement.
CCGATGAAATATTAAGTTCGATTTTATGAACTTTGAAATGACGACCTGATTTAATTTCAGATCGCTTAAGTGTATTAAGACTATAAACCCTCAGCCAGAGATATCATGACTGTGCCAGCAAAAAGTGAACGAGCAGTCAGACAAGAGCAACTGGAACACATACAACTCATTCGTGCTTAAGGCTTTCTAGAATTGCTCTGATCAGGTTCACGTAATGAGCTGTGGGTATATCAGCTCAGGTCAGAAAAAATTTGCTCGCTGTCCTGAAAGAGAGGTGCGGAAAACGGTGTCACTGAACGGCTAGAAGCAGGCTATTACTGCTTCTCCAAATGGAGAATCCGAACGGATAATTACAGACGCAAGAAAATTACGGTTTTACAGTCACGTAAGCAATGACTCTCGAGTAACAGTAGTCTTTGCTAAGTGTTCTTACTTTTAAAATGTGAACAAGTCGCCATCCACAAATAATTTATTTTATTGGACCGTGTTAATCATCGCTAGATCAAGAACCGTTCCTTTAAGCTGTCTCACGTGAGCTTGTTGTGTTGGGGAACAACATACGCTATTTGAAGAAAAAAATTACCTTTGTTGTCGCAGCAACGGTTGCCATGAAATACTGAAAAAGACGAAGTGCCACTCTGTTTGATTTTCAGTTTTGGGTCACAAATCCACAGGCCACAATATGTCGCTGCAAAGGAACTTATTCTTTGATTAGACTCGTGTGGAGGCCAAAATCGTAAATTAAAAATTGAGCTGTTACTTGAAACGGTGATGGAAAATCTCCCTACGTTAGAAAACATAACTTTGCGCTATGTTCTCCCACCGAGCGACTTTTTGCCCAACGACAGTGATTTTGGAGACGTAGAGAGAGTAATGAAACTACAAAAATTGCAGTCCGTCCACGGTAGCTGACAGTTCCGTTTCAGCCGCACTCGCGAGTGGCCGCTGTTAACTGTTGCGCTGCCCTTCCGTGGTTTACATCGCTGTACTTGTGCTTCGCCGAGTGCCGTCCGTCCGTTAATCTTCGCGTTCGTTCCTGTTCCTTGTGATCTGATCGCTCTTTCTGGTCTTGCTGCTGCTACTTGGAAATTCGGTTGTTTAACCGAAATTGCTTCGCTGGATTAACCATGGCTACAAACCTCCGGAAGAATACTCTGGTATTTGCTTTTGACAAGGAATCCCGTCCTGTTCAGCCGACATCCCTGAAAATAGATGACTGGATTACACAGGTAATTGGTCTAAATTCTGAAACCGTTCATACCTGGCAACTGGATCAGGAAAAATACTGTGTTTTTGTCAAGTTAATCAGTGCTTCGACTGTTGATAAAGTGTTACGAACGTGGGGCTATGAAGTAGATTTTGCGCATAGAAATGGTTATAAAAGTAAGGTTTCCACCTATAGAGCAGACATTCATTACAAAACCGTTCGTGTCTTGAATCTTCCCATTGAAATTGAAAATGATAAGATTAAGGAAGCTCTTTCAAACTACGGAGACGTTAAATCTATTGCAAATGAAAGATGGTCGCCTCGTTTTAAACTGCAGTGTTTTAACAGGGTCCGCTGTGTAGAGTTGGACGTTAAGACGAATATTCCGCGTCACATAACTGTTTGTGGGTATAAGGCACAAATTGTTTATACAGGTCAGGAAGCTACATGTCATGTATGTAACGAAACCGGCCACTTCAGACAGGAATGTCCGCGGCGAACTGTTGTTCTTAAAAGTAATTTGATACAGCGTCAGAAGCTTACCTTAAATGATCTGTTACCAAAGAATAGCCCGGAACAACTGGTTGAGGATGTTAACGCAGCGGGCCAAGCTGATGTGTCCCTTCACGATAACAGTCAATTTCCCCTGTTAACAACAAAAGGAAACCCTGTTGCCACTACTCGTGAAACTGAAACGCAGCCGAAAAAACGACCTCTGGAGATAACTGATAGTTGTTCAGAGGACGAGCTGTCTTGTCCCACTCCCTCACTTCGCAAGCAAAAACAGTGCGATGAGGAGGCAGAGGAACCTGAAGGCAAAATGCGAATGGAAACTAATGAACAGAAAGATAATACACATACGGTACCAGAAAATTAAGGGGGTGTAAGCAGCATTAATTTGCAAGAAACAACAGGTGTAGTAGCCGATTGCAAAGATCAGAATCTATCTGATAATAAACAAATTCAGGGAGAGGTTGCAAAACTTCAGTCTCCATTTCCTTCCCTCGATCAGAAAGTGAGTGAAATTAATAAAGAACGAGGAAGTGGTGGCCAAACTGAAATCACGGTCTACACCTCAGGGCAGGCGCCGGCAACCGAAATTGCGAAAGCGTCTGCCGCTGCTCCAGATAAGCCGCGAAGTAAAATACCGACGCAACCAAATGAGAATGTAGCTCGTAACCAAGGGAAGGGAAAATCCGGTAGGACCGACCCAAGCCCAAAGAATGTTCAGTCCGAAACGATCGTACACGAATCACTGGAGGAAAAATCAGAAAGTTTACCAGGAAATCATTCTGCTTGCGTTACAAGAGAAAACATCAGAAGTAGAAAAAAACGGGACGGTAACTAATAAACTGATGGAAGTGTTATTCCATGTTCAGCCTTCCGAGAAACCTGTTACAGCTTAACTGAACCCTGAACCACAGGAAACTAAATTAGTTCATCAAAACAACTACATAGTGACAGCACAATGACGCAATCTTATTCTGTCACCACTATAAACATAAATAAAATCACGACCGGTTTGAAATTATCGGCCCGTAAGGAATTTTTGTACGAATCCGCGACTGATATTGCCCTGTTACAAGAAGTTCTAATTTCGGATTTGGTAATTCCCGGCTTTGTCAGTTACATAAATGTGTCTCCCGAAACAAGTGTTGGAACAGCTATTTTGGTGAGGGAAAGGATTACAGTAAATGGGGTGGAACGACTGGAATCCGGAAGGGGAATAGGACTAAATATCTATGATGTGACTATCATCAACTTGTACGCCCCTGCAGGAAGTTCTCATCGAGCTGACAGGGCACGTTTCTTCAAAGATGACCTGATATACTTGTTAAGGAAATCGCCAAGACAGTTGTTACTTGGAGGTGATTTTAATTGTGTTTTAAATCGAAAAGATCAGTTACCTAATTTTAATTTCTCAAGTGAACTAAAACAACTAGTTACTGGTTTAGAGTTAAAGGATATATGGGAAATCAAATACCCCTCCACTGTTGAGTTCACTTATGTCACGGCAACATCACGTAGCAGGATTGATAGACTAAAACTTCCGTGGCAAAAGTAGAAACCATTCCTACGTACTTTTCAGACCATTCAAGTGTCTTAGCTTGCATAAATCTAACAAGACAGCCGGTTCGCCGATTCAAGAATCAGTGGAATTTGAACACTTCCTTGTTAGTAAATCGTGATTTAGAAGATCTAATTAAAGAAACATGGGCAATATGCCTGCGAGCCTGTAGTAGATATGCCACTGCTATTGACTGGTGGGTTAAAATGGCAAAGCCAAAGTTGAGGAAAGTTCTTATTCAATACAGTGCCCAGAGCGCAAGGGAAATGAAATGCACTATAGAGTATTACTATTCCGTTTTGAGAGATCTATATGATCAAGTCTCAGCAGGTTCCTCACTTCGGATAGCAGACATCAAAAAAGTCAAAGCCAAGTTACTTAATATCAAGAGAAGTCAAATGGAAGGGTTGAAAATAAAATCGAAAGCAAATTCGGTGTCAGAAGATGAAACTACTTCCCTATATCATTTAGTGAAGCATACGAAAAATGGGAGAAGAACTTTTATTGATGAAATTCGAACAAAACACGGTACGATTCTCAGAACCCAGCAGGATATCATGGACGAGATTTATCGCTATTATTGCGAGCTATATTCTGTACATCAAAGTAGCGATGCTTCCTTGGAAGAATTCCTTGACATCCTAGCGCCACAGCTGACAGAAGATGACAACGAAAATTTTCTCGAGGTTGTCAGTGAAAATGATGTGTATGAGACTCTGTACGCCTCACCACCAAAAAAATCCCCAGGATCGGATGGTCTGCCAGCAGAGTTTTACATCCGTTACTGGCCAATAGTAGGTGCGAAAATCATGGACATTGCAAATGAGGTTATTCAGGGTAAAATGATTCCGGCTGAGTTTAAGGAGAGTAAAATTGTTCTGGTGCCAAAAAATAATGGAAACAAAGATTTAAATGATTTTCGTCCAATTTCACTGCTGAATTCTGATTATAAATTAATAGCTAGAATAATAAACAAGAGAATTTCATGCCTTACAGATAAAATTATTAGTCAACATCAGAACTGTGCGCAAGGCAGAACCATTTTTCAAAATCTAGCGGAATTCAGGGATATGATTGCGATAACTTCTGTAACAAACATAAAGTGTGCTTTATTGTTTTTAGATTTTTATAAAGCGTTCGCTGTAGTAAATCATGAATATCTTCTACAGACATTGAAGAAAATAGGTTTCAACGATAGGGTCATACAGTTGATACATAGCAACTGGAATAAATGCTAAAATAGCGGTGAATTGTCAACAATCCAGGCCGATGCAAATACAACGAAGTGTTCCTCAAGGAAGTCCTCTGTCCATGTCGCTCTTTGCCATTTCGCTGGAACCTTTCCTCCGACATGTCCATGCTAGATTAAAAGGCTTAACATTATCAGGAAATAAAACAGTTATAAGAGCCTATGCTGACGATATAGGGGTCATTATAAGGAACAATGACGAGGTAACCACGCTAGCAACAGTGATTGATTCGTACTGTAGAGCATCTGGAGCCAATGCAAACGAAAAAAAAAGATGTTAAATCTCAGAGGTTTTGATAATATAAACGCCGAGTGGGCAAAATTAGTCCGACAACATAAAACACTTGGGATCACCCTGTCGGCATGCCCTATGAAAATGACGGCTTTAAACTGGAAAGTTGCAGCAGATAAAGTGCAAGGAGTCATTGTAGAGAATTTAACTCGATATATGAACCAAGTTCAAAGAACACAGTATATCAACTCATGCATCCTTGCTAAGGCTTATTATACTGCCCAGCTGTTTCCAATACCGAGAATGATAGCGAGGAGAATAATGTCTAAAATCACCAACTTTTTGTGGAGAGGTGAAGTGTTCAGAGTACCTGCTAAAGTAGCCACTTTAGATCCTAAAAATGGTGGACTAGGATTAACTGATATAACGGATAAAGCCTCTGCTCTTTTTATCAAAAGACAAGTTAATTTAATAAGAGACTCGCGAGAAAGCATAACCAGCCAACTTTTCGAGATCATTAAACCTCCAAGCCTGCTTCCCCCGATTGACGTGCAGAATATCAACAGTCGCTCACAGCACGTGAGAATTTTCTATGTTGAGCTTAGCTATGTCAGTGTCGAACTCAGGCAGTCAAGACACTTAACATCGAGAGCCATAATGCGGGAACGAAAGAAAAGCGAAGGAAGGAACAAAATAGAACGACAGTTTCCAGACATTGAGTGGACTGAGATTTCGAAAAACACTAGTTCTAATGTGCTCACGTCTAATATAAAAACGTCATGGTACAAAGCAGTTAACAACATAGTTTGCACCAATGAAAGACTGCACGCAATCGGACTCTGTGAAACAAATTTATGTCAACAATACCATCTAGTTGATACAGTAATCCATAGATATACTTGCAGTGGTCACATGAACAGTTGGAAGTGGATCCGGGAGCAAATAGCTCTGATTACAAGAACATCCCCTGAGTATATATCGCTGTCATTGATACACAGGCCTGAAGCACGCTATTTCCCAGAAGCAAAAAATAACCCTGTGTACTGGTTGCTGGGAAATTTTGTTAACTACGTCCTTAACAAATTAGGATCCGATAGCATCATAGAGTTCAAGGTACACATGCTGTGTGAGTTCCAAAAAATTAGAAGCTATTCGAATCACAAGAAAAAGTTCGGTAATATGTTAAAAATTGTATTTGAAAGAATGGACATTGGTTAATATAAAAAAGAAGACTGTGTTGACAATGATGTATTGTAGTTACCTTAAGGATACTATTTACGATTTTACAGTATATTTATGATGTGTGCTTTTTCTACTTCAGAGAGTAGTGTTTGAAATTTATAAGCTAATGTACAGAACTTATGTGACATTGAGATTGTGTGTCTAATAGTGTCAAAACAGAAATCATTAAAGGTGCATTGTTGGCTTGTACTAGAAATTTGGATATAGACAGTTTTTATAGAAGTGTCCTTATCGATTGGTTAAAACCATAAGATTCTATCTGATAAATGGAATATTCAATGGCTGGCACATTGCCCTGTTCATTTTTGCACTGTGATGAGTAACTCAGTTTCGCAGTGAAAGACTAATTATATAGATCTGATCACTTCAGATAGTAAGATTCAATTAATGTCCAGAACGTGTAGTTGGAAGGCTAGTCAACTTTATTATATATCTCCTTTACGCCATTCTCAAGTATTTCAGAAATTGCCTAATATGATTATTAAATTGATTTATATTTAAAATTATCCCACCAACTTGCTGATAACCTCCATAAACAAATTATGCTTCTGTAAAGATTGCAGCTCATGTAATTCAAAGTGCAGATTTTACTTCTTCAGGTTGAAGTTTGATTGTCTTTAAAAAAAATTCTTGATGTTTAACGTAATTCTTTCTGGTAATTTAGTCAGTAACACAATCTTCTGTTGTCTTTCCTTAACGTCAGCTTAACTGAAATGATCAAACCGTTTTGTTTAAATAACTTCATGTATGTATAACTTAGTATGTATTTGGAATGTGTAACATAGTTTTTTTTAATAAATCTTTTTATGAAAAAAAAAGAAGTGGTCAGCGTGGCGGACTGTCAGTGCTAAGGGCCCGGGTTCGATTCCCGGCTGGGTCGGAGATTTTCTCCGCTCAGGGACTAGGTGTTGTGTTGCCCTGACCATCATCATTTCAGCACCATCGATGCGCAAGTCGCAGAAGTGGCATCAGATCTAAAGACTTGCACCAGGCGAGCGGTCTACCCGACGGGAGGCCCTCATCACACGCCATTGTTATTATTATTATTATTATTACAAAAGTGGTTGTAGACTGTCTATCATATCATGAATGTTATGAAAGTAAGCCACAAACAGAATTTTTTTGATTGACCACAGAGTCGGAAACAGAATTCGTTGGAACACAAATGCTGGAAAAAGAAATAACAAGCCGCAAAGTTGACAACGAAAACACACTATAAATTGGCTGAAATTTAGAAGCATTGGAATGAGAAAGGGCAAATCTCTAAGCATTTTTATGAAAACAGACTTTGACTGCAGTTGAAATAAGTATTCAGAAAAAGGGAACAAAAACAAGACATTCTTACCACCATTTGAACCAGGGTGAACACTTAATTTCACTGTAGCCTGGAGGAAAACTTATTTCTAAAGAAAGACCTGTAGTCCCTTCCGCTGATGATCCCGAAAGATGCAAGCCAAATGTTTCGGCCTTTTCAGGGTGACGCTACTGTGGAAGATGACATCGATGGTTTCAATGGGCATGTTGACTTCGAAGTAGAATGCCAATAATGAGAACTAAGCAAAATTATTTTGTAGAGGTTTCGTTATCTTTAATTATGCTTCGTTTAGACAGTAGGACTTGCTGTGATGTACAGTTAGTAACACTTACTTTCATTTCGAGTGTAAGGAATACTATCTTTGACTTCTGTAGAAGTCCCATGACGTGTCTTTAGTAATACTTTCTTTACTGCACTTGTTTTGTGTTTCATAACAATCAGTAAAAGATACGTCAGTGCTACAATAATTACAGTTTCTTACATTCACCACGTCCTTCAACACTGTGGAGTTTACAAAATATAATTTGCTATTTATTTAAGCATCCTTTTCAATAAAATGACCTCATCAATTTGTTTAACGTTATGAAAGGCATGTGGTTTACTAATTTTTTATTGTTAGACCAGGCCTAATGCACTGTTATGCATAATGAGACCAAAGGACTTTCAGGCCTTTTGGTCTATTGATGCATAACAAAAGCTCTCTAGTGGCAATGAAGAATAAGTAGGCTAATTACTATTTCTGTAATTTTTCGTGTTGTTTAGAATTTAATTACGTTGAGGTGTCATTACTAAGTGTAACAATAACTATAATTCGGTACAAAAAGTTGAGAACATTCAACAATAACTACATTTTTAAGGGAGTGGAATCTTTGGGCTTCGTTACGTCATACATGGTATTTTGGCTCTTGGTCTTGCGATGCATAGGCCATCGATGCAGGCACTGCAAAAGTGTTTTTCTCTAACTTGTGTTTACGTATGGTTTGACAATGACACGATTATGAGATAGCACAACTGAGAGCGTCCATTATAAATTTTTATTGCAATAATATTGCCGAATTCATGAGTTTGCCTCATGGTCTTCAGTGTCGGGTGCTCGCCGGTCACGTGTATCGTTCCTTCAAGGTCTTTCCTACAAATCAGCAACGGTAGTCCTGCTGACGTTACAGCTTGAATGGGCAAGAGTGATTCTTTATATTTCTCTTTTAAGTGTCAAGAATGATACCAGCACGGCATGGACTCACATACAAAAGTGAAGACATTTCAAGAAAATTTAACCGCAAAACTGGCTTTGCTTGTCACCATCACGAAGGCGTGATACGCTGCAGTACGCAGTAAACTGCTTCTGTCAGCAGTAACAGAGATCTTGCGATACTCAGCTCTCTCTGTTTCTCCATGAGATCCATAGCGCTGTAGACAACGGCACTCAGGTTGGTGCCGTGTTCCTTGACTGAAGGAAGGGATTCGACACCGTCCCGCACTGCCGTCTGGTGAAAAAAATACGATCTTGCCAATTACCGGAACAGAGTTGCAATTAATATCAGAAGTTCATTTCAGACAGAACTAAATACGTCGCTCTTAAGGAAACACAATCCACAGATGTAATTTAGGGCCAGCTGCTGTGGCCGAGCGGTTCTAGGTGCTTCAGTCTGGAACCGCGCGACCGCTACGGTCGCAGGATCGAATCCTGCCTCGGGCATGGATGTGTGTGATGTCCTTAGGTTAGTTAGGTTTAAGTTGTTCTAAGTTCTGGGGGACCGATGACCTCAGATGTTAAGTCCCATAGTACTCAGAGCCATTTGAACCATTTAGTAATTTAGGTCTACCCTGAAGAAGTGTGATAGCACCTTACTCATTACAATGTATATAAATGATCTAGCAGAAAGTGTCTATAAGAAAGTAGCAACCACAGAATATTGTATCGATATGCAAAACGGTCTACACAAGACTGATGGATGGGGCAGACTCTGGCAGTTGACCCTGAACGTAAATGAATGTACCGCATTGCGCGAACATAGGAAAAGAAATCTACTGCTGTACAACTTTGCTATTGGCGACAATTTGCTGGAAACAGTATTTGTCGTAAAATAATCTGGAAGTAACTACGAGAGTTGACTGAAAAGTAATGCCTCCACCTTCGTAACTCTTCAACAGTTGGCAGCATTGGTATCCGGCAGGTACTGGCTTGTTCCGTAGCCTCTTCTCTACAGTTCCAGTTAGCGGGAAGCCTTGGCAGTGGACGGTTGTGTTGTTACAGTGTAAAGTATGGAACCCTGTGCAGACGGCCAGTCAATGCGATTTAAGCAACGTGCAGTCATTGAATTCTCGACAGCAGAAGGTGTCACCCCAAAGGAGATTCATCAGAGAATGAAAGAAGTTTATGGTGATTGTGTTGATGTGAGTACTGTGCGTCGTTGGGTGAGTGTGTTTAAAGATGTTGCGGCGGGAACATCCGACCTGCGTGATAAAAAAAAAAACAAGAAAAAAAAACAAGAGTGGGACGTCCTGTGACAGAAACCACCGAGTGTCACAAGCAAAATGCTGATAGACTCATTCAGGACGATCGTCATATCACTCAGAGAGAAACTGCAAGCACAATCGGCATTTCACAAAAATGTGTGGGTCACATTATTGCTTTGCTTGGCTATCGGAAGATCTGTGCATGATGGGTACCCCGGATGCTGATACCTGAAACGAAATCTCACCACCGTATGGCATCCTCCATACAGTCCAGATTTAGCACCGTCTGACTTCGATCTGTTCCCGATTAAGAAAGACGATCTGCGGGAACATCATTATGCTTCTGATGAAGACGTTGAGAGAGCTGTGAGACTGTGGTTGCGGAAACAGGGTGTCGACATCTTCCGTGACAGCTGCAGAAAACTTGTTCATCGTTCTTAGAAATGTACCCAATCGGCTGGTGATTATGTGGAAAAGTGAATATTGGTAATTAAAGATTACATTCTAAGGATTATCTCTGCATTTGATTTATTACTCTATTGGCCATTAAAATTGCTACACCAAGAAGAAATGCAGATGATAAACGGGTATTCATTGGACAAATATATTATACTAGAACTGACATGTGATTAGATTTTCACGCAATTTGGGTGCATAAATCCTGAGAAATCAGCACCCAGAACAACCACCTCTGGCCAGAATAACGGCCTTGATACGCCTGGGCATTGAATCAAACAGAGCTTGGATGGCGTGTACAGCTTCAACACGATACCACAGTTCATCAAGAATAGTGACTGGAGTATTATGACGAGCCATTTGCTCGGCCACCATTGACTAGACGTTTTCAATTGGTGAGAGATCTGGAGAATGTGCTGGCCAGGGCACCAGTCGAACATTTTTTGTATCCAGAAAGGCCCGTACAGGACCTGCAACATGCGGTCGTGCATTATCCTGCTGAAATGTAGGGTTTCGTAGGGATCGAATGAAGGGTAGAGCCACGGGTCGTAACACATCCATAATGTAAAGCACACTGTTCAAAGTGCCGTCAATGCGAACAAGAGGTAACCGAGACGTGTAACCAATGGCACCCCATACCATCACGCCGGGTGATACGCCAGTACGGCGATGACGAATACACGCTTCCAATGTGCGTTCACCGCGATGTGCCAAACACGGATGCGATCATTACGATGCTGTAAACCGAACTTGGATTCAGGTTTTCAGAAATTACTGCAACCAGTCGCCTTTTATGTAGATGTATTTTATTTAACCATGACCGGTTTCGAGCTGCCTAGCAACTCATCATCAGATGGTATATACATTTAGTGCTTTTTTGTACCCATTGTGTGGGTGGTTGAGTATCTGTGGCTAGACAGAAACGAGAACAAATAATCGCTACATGTGGTACAGTATCACGAAATATTTACAGCATAATTTATGTATAACGTATAAGAGCAAATAATCACTACATGTGGTACAGTTACATGAAATATTTACAGTTTAATTTACGTTTTGAGGTGTTACTTACAGATAAATCTTTCTGCAGGTATATATATCTCTTTTAGGACGTATTTTTGAAACCATTGTGTCTTGTTTTTCACAATTTCACAAGTTAAAACTTTCACTAGATGTATATTACTTTTATGAGGCACTGTTGGAAACATATATCTTGTTTTTCGTAAACATCGCTGAACACTCTTAGCCACAGATACGAATAAAGGATTTACACATTATAAACAAGCCCAAGATTGCAATATAACTACAGTATCAAAGATTTCAAGTTGACCAGAGGCATTATTAGTCATCGCACACACTGACAAGAGATTTGTCTTTATTACATAGAAAATAAATGTAAATTAGCTTAAACAATTAAAATGTTTATTTATAAATTAACTGTGCAATTTTAACAGGTATATAAAACTAAATTTTTACATTATATTTCAGTTACATTTAAGATTATTGGTATTGAGAGTATTATGACTGCTAATTTCTTGCTCCTTCCATTGGCTGATCTTGGCATATGATGTCAGGGATGAGAGGTTGATGGTTAACTTGAAATAATAAGTAATGCTGGTACTTGAAAGGGTGTGGAAAAGGAGTTGCCGGGGGGGGGGGTTGTTTTTTAGTGGTACAAGCTTTTATGTGTGTGTGTGTGTGGGGGGGGCATTTTGTTTCTGAATTACTGTTTAGTTTTTTAAGTTCAAAGAATCCTTAAAATTCTGAAAGAAGGAGTTATTCGCCAATTCTGTCTGCTCATTTAAAATGGTATGTGGGGAATTATGTTTGTGGGTGAAAATCTCTAATTGTTCGAGAAGATCCATCTTGAATCCCTTGTCTACGGTGTGTAGGATTTGAAGGTTAGTTTTAATGTCTGTTATGGAATGTTTATTATCTGCTAGATGGGTAGCAAAAGTGGATCTATTTAAGTTGTTTAGGCGAAGTGCATCAGTGTGCTCTTTGTATCGGATCTCAAAATTTCTACCTGTTTGCCCTATGTAGTAGCAGGAGCAGCTGTCACATCTTAATTTATATATACCAGATTTTTGGTAGGGTGTGCTGGCTATTTTGGTGTTGTGGACTATTTTGTTCTGTATTTTGTTGTTAGTGTGAAAACTTATTTTGACATTATGTGGTTTGAATAGCTTAGCAAGCTTGTATGAGATATTGCCGAGAAACGGCATACAAACGAATTTGGTTTCTTCTGCTACTGAGGTCTGGCTTGCTGGTTTTGCTTTGTTAGATATAATGTTTTTATCTAATTTTTCAATTATGCTTGGGTCATAAGCATTGTTTGATGCTATTGTTTTTAATATATTGATTTCATTAATTTTTGCAGTAGGATCAGCTTGAATCTTGTTGATACGGTTAAGTGCTGATTTGAAAAAAGCTAGTTTATGCTGATTTGGGTGGCATGATGTATTGTTTATTATGACATCTGAAGTGGTGGGTTTCCTATATATCTGAAATTTATGTTTGTTGTTGTGATGTGTTATGTTTAGGTCAAGAAAATAGATACCTTTTTGGGTTTGGTGTTCTACTGTGAACTGTATTTTGGGGTGAACATTATTAAGTTTACCAGCTAAGGCCTCAATTTCAGTGGCTGTCCCATCATATAACAACAGGGTGTCATCAACATATCGTTTATAATAAATGATTTTGTCTGTTTCTATTGGGTTTGCTTTAAAGAATTTAATTTCGAGATCATTAATGTAGATGTCAGCAAGAAGGCCAGCTAGACTACTGCCCATTGCTAGACCATCATGTTGAATATATATTTTGTTGTTGAAGGTGAAGTAATTGTGGGACAGCACTAATTCAAGTAAATCCATCAGCTCACAGATTTCCATGTCACTTAACTTTTTATGTTGTAATAAGTTATTTTTTATTATTTGAAGTGTGTCTATTATAGGTATGTTTGTGTACAGGTTGACAATATCAAGGGATGCAAAGTTAGCTGCATTGGGAATGGAAATTTCTCTGATACTGTCAATCAAATCATAGGTGTTTTTTATGGAATAATTGGTTGGGAATGTATAATATTTCTTGAGTATTTCATGCAGTTTTTTAGTCACTTTGTACCCTGGGCTATTTATGGAATTCACAATCGGGCGTATCGGGTGTCCATCTTTATGAATTTTAGGTTGTGATCTAAGCTTTGGTGCTGTAGGGTTCATTATAACACATTGTTTGGCTTCAATGGATGTCAGCAGAAAGTTACAATTTTTTAACATGTCTTTTATTTTAGCTTGGTATTTGGGAGTGGGGTCAGATTTCAACTCAGTTATGTTGTTATTCTTGAAAAATTCTAGGGTTTTCTTAATGTAATCAGACTCGTACATTATCACGGCTGTGCTGCCTTTGTCAGATTTAACAACAAGGGCACTACTGTTTGTTAGCTTTTTGTTAATTTGTTTCAGTGTTGCAGATTCATCATGTTTATTACTATGGAGCCTTTGTGTATCTATGGTTTTCTTTATTATTTTGTTTGCATCATGGGCTAGAGCATTTTGATCATTCTGATCTAGTTTTGATGCTATACATGCTATTTTGGTGTTAGTTATTAGGTCTTTAACACTGTTGTAATCAAGTTTTGTGGCAATATTATGTTTAAGTCCCTTATTTAACAAATTTAATTCTGTGCTATTGAAATTAATGCTTGTTGTGTTAACTACTCTCTCAAAGAATTTATGTTGCACGGGAGGGCATTCATTAGGTGGAATGGGGGATTTTTTGGCAATCAGGAGTGAGAGCTTTTCTTTTTGTTTATGTGCAATTTTCAACATCTCTTTATTCACATTTAGTTGGGTTAGATCTAAGAAATTCATGATTTGGCTTAGAGTGAGATAGTTGCTTAACTCTAAGTGCAGCATGTAGATGTCCCTGTTTAACAAGTCTTTTCGTTTGTAATGTGATCTAATTTCATTTTTGATCCATACAATTTCACATTTTCTCTTGGTTGCTTGTGCAGATTCACTCTGGTCTTTAACTACAACTCTTATGTAATTAGGAGTTACATTCTCTAAGATACATTGCTTATTAAATTTGATGGCAAGAATAGTTTTCATTAGTTTCACTTTGCACTTCCTGTATTTGTTCATTGTTCCTTTTACCTGGCTAGGTAGCAAAATAAGACTTTTATCCATTGTGGATGTGGAACACTGCGACTGTGGTGTGAAAAGGTTTTCAGAAATTACTGCAACCAGTCGCCTTTTATGTAGATGTATTTTATTTAACCATGACCGGTTTCGAGCTGCCTAGCAACTCATCATCAGATGGTATATACATTTAGTGCTTTTTTGTACCCATTGTGTGGGTGGTTGAGTATCTGTGGCTAGACAGAAACGAGAACAAATAATCGCTACATGTGGTACAGTATCACGAAATATTTACAGCATAATTTATGTATAACGTATAAGAGCAAATAATCACTACATGTGGTACAGTTACATGAAATATTTACAGTTTAATTTACGTTTTGAGGTGTTACTTACAGATAAATCTTTCTGCAGGTATATATATCTCTTTTAGGACGTATTTTTGAAACCATTGTGTCTTGTTTTTCACAATTTCACAAGTTAAAACTTTCACTAGATGTATATTACTTTTATGAGGCACTGTTGGAAACATATATCTTGTTTTTCGTAAACATCGCTGAACACACTTAGCCACAGATACGAATACAGGATTTACACATTATAAACAAGCCAAAGATTGCAATATAACTACAGTATCAAAGATTTCAAGTTAAGAGGCATTATTAGTCATCGCACACACTGACAAGAGATTTGTCTTTATTACATAGAAAATAAATGTAAATTAGCTTAAACAATTAAAATGTTTATTTATAAATTAACTGTGCAATTTTAACAGGTATATAAAACTAAATTTTTACATTATATTTCAGTTACATTTAAGATTATTGGTATTGAGAGTATTATGACTGCTAATTTCTTGCTCCTTCCATTGGCTGATCTTGGCATATGATGTCAGGGATGAGAGGTTGATGGTTAACTTGAAATAATAAGTAATGCTGGTACTTGAATGGGTGTGGAAAAGGAGTTGGCGGGGGGGGGCCTTGTTTTTTAGTGGTACAAGCTTTTCTGTGTGTGTGTGGGGGGGGGTGGGGCATTTTGTTTCTGAATTGCTGTTTAGTTTTTTAAGTTCAAAGAATCCTTAAAATTCTGAAAGAAGGAGTTATTCGCCAATTCTGTCTGCTCATTTAAAATGGTATGTGGGGAATTATGTTTGTGGGTGAAAATCTCTAATTGTTCGAGAAGATCCATCTTGAATCCCTTGTCTACGGTGTGTAGGATTTGAAGGTTACTTTTAATGTCTGTTATGGAATGTTTATTATCTGCTAGATGGGTAGCAAAAGTGGATCTATTTAAGTTGTTTAGGCGAAGTGCATCAGTGTGCTCTTTGTATCGGATCTCAAAATTTCTACCTGTTTGCCCTATGTAGTAGCAGGAGCAGCTGTCACATCTTAATTTATATATACCAGATTTTTGGTAGGGTGTGCTGGCTATTTTGGTGTTGTGGACTATTTTGTTCTGTATTTTGTTGTTAGTGTGAAAACTTATTTTGACATTATGTGGTTTGAATAGCTTAGCAAGTTTGTATGAGATATTGCCGAGAAACGGCATACAAACGAATTTGGTTTCTTCTGCTACTGAGGTCTGGCTTGCTGGTTTTGCTTTGTTAGATATAATGTTTTTATCTAATTTTTCAATTATGCTTGGGTCATAAGCATTGTTTGATGCTATTGTTTTTAATATATTGATTTCATTAATTTTTGCAGTAGGATCAGCTTGAATCTTGTTGATACAGTTAAGTGCTGATTTGAAAAAAGCTAGTTTATGCTGATTTGGGTGGCATGATGTATTGTTTATTATGACATCTGAAGTGGTGGGTTTCCTATATATCTGAAATTTATGTTTGTTGTTGTGATGTGTTATGTTTAGGTCAAGAAAATAGATACCTTTTTGGGTTTGGTGTTCTACTGTGAACTGTATTTTGGGGTGAACATTATTAAGTTTACCAGCTAAGGCCTCAATTTCAGTGGCTGTCCCATCATATAACAACAGGGTGTCATCAACATATCGTTTATAATAAATGATTTTGTCTGTTTCTATTGGGTTTGCTTTAAAGAATTTAATTTCGAGATCATTAATGTAGATGTCAGCAAGAAGGCCAGCTAGACTACTGCCCATTGCTAGACCATCATGTTGAATATATATTTTGTTGTTGAAGGTGAAGTAATTGTGGGACAGCACTAATTCAAGTAAATCCATCAGCTCACAGATTTCCATGTCACTTAACTTTTTATGTTGTAATAAGTTATTTTTTATTATTTGAAGTGTGTCTATTATAGGTATGTTTGTGTACAGGTTGACAATATCAAGGGATGCAAAGTTAGCTGCATTGGGAATGGAAATTTCTCTGATACTGTCAATCAAATCATAGGTGTTTTTTATGGAATAATTGGTTGGGAATGTATAATATTTCTTGAGTATTTCATGCAGTTTTTTAGTCACTTTGTACCCTGGGCTATTTATGGAATTCACAATCGGGCGTATCGGGTGTCCATCTTTATGAATTTTAGGTTGTGATCTAAGCTTTGGTGCTGTAGGGTTCATTATAACACATTGTTTGGCTTCAATGGATGTCAGCAGAAAGTTACAATTTTTTAACATGTCTTTTATTTTAGCTTGGTATTTGGGAGTGGGGTCAGATTTCAACTGAGTTATGTTGTTATTCTTGAAAAATTCTAGGGTTTTCTTAATGTAATCAGACTCGTACATTATCACGGCTGTGCTGCCTTTGTCAGATTTAACAACAAGGGCACTACTGTTTGTTAGCTTTTTGTTAATTTGTTTCAGTGTTGCAGATTCATCATGTTTATTACTATGGAGCCTTTGTGTATCTATGGTTTTCTTTATTATTTTGTTTGCATCATGGGCTAGAGCATTTTGATCATTCTGATCTAGTTTTGATGCTATACATGCTATTTTGGTGTTAGTTATTAGGTCTTTAACACTGTTGTAATCAAGTTTTGTGGCAATATTATGTTTAAGTCCCTTATTTAACAAATTTAATTCTGTGCTATTGAAATTAATGCTTGTTGTGTTAACTACTCTCTCAAAGAATTTATGTTGCACGGGAGGGCATTCATTAGGTGGAATGGGGGATTTTTTGGCAATCAGGAGTGAGAGCTTTTCTTTTTGTTTATGTGCAATTTTCAACATCTCTTTATTCACATTTAGTTGGGTTAGATCTAAGAAATTCATGATTTGGCTTAGAGTGAGATAGTTGCTTAACTCTAAGTGCAGCATGTAGATGTCCCTGTTTAACAAGTCTTTTCGTTTGTAATGTGATCTAATTTCATTTTTGATCCATACAATTTCACATTTTCTCTTGGTTGCTTGTGCAGATTCACTCTGGTCTTTAACTACAACTCTTATGTAATTAGGAGTTACATTCTCTAAGATACATTGCTTATTAAATTTGATGGCAAGAATAGTTTTCATTAGTTTCACTTTGCACTTCCTGTATTTGTTCATTGTTCCTTTTACCTGGCTAGGTAGCAAAATAAGACTTTTATCCATTGTGGATGTGGAACACTGCGACTGTGGTGTGAAAAGGTTTTCAGAAATTACTGCAACCAGTCGCCTTTTATGTAGATGTATTTTATTTAACCATGACCGGTTTCGAGCTGCCTAGCAACTCATCATCAGATGGTATATACATTTAGTGCTTTTTTGTACCCATTGTGTGGGTGGTTGAGTATCTGTGGCTAGACAGAAACGAGAACAAATAATCGCTACATGTGGTACAGTATCACGAAATATTTACAGCATAATTTATGTATAACGTATAAGAGCAAATAATCACTACATGTGGTACAGTTACATGAAATATTTACAGTTTAATTTACGTTTTGAGGTGTTACTTACAGATAAATCTTTCTGCAGGTATATATATCTCTTTTAGGACGTATTTTTGAAACCATTGTGTCTTGTTTTTCACAATTTCACAAGTTAAAACTTTCACTAGATGTATATTACTTTTATGAGGCACTGTTGGAAACATATATCTTGTTTTTCGTAAACATCGCTGAACACACTTAGCCACAGATACGAATACAGGATTTACACATTATAAACAAGCCAAAGATTGCAATATAACTACAGTATCAAAGATTTCAAGTTAAGAGGCATTATTAGTCATCGCACACACTGACAAGAGATTTGTCTTTATTACATAGAAAATAAATGTAAATTAGCTTAAACAATTAAAATGTTTATTTATAAATTAACTGTGCAATTTTAACAGGTATATAAAACTAAATTTTTACATTATATTTCAGTTACATTTAAGATTATTGGTATTGAGAGTATTATGACTGCTAATTTCTTGCTCCTTCCATTGGCTGATCTTGGCATATGATGTCAGGGATGAGAGGTTGATGGTTAACTTGAAATAATAAGTAATGCTGGTACTTGAATGGGTGTGGAAAAGGAGTTGGCGGGGGGGGGCGTTGTTTTTTAGTGGTACAAGCTTTTCTGTGTGTGTGTGGGGGGGGTGGGGCATTTTGTTTCTGAATTGCTGTTTAGTTTTTTAAGTTCAAAGAATCCTTAAAATTCTGAAAGAAGGAGTTATTCGCCAATTCTGTCTGCTCATTTAAAATGGTATGTGGGGAATTATGTTTGTGGGTGAAAATCTCTAATTGTTCGAGAAGATCCATCTTGAATCCCTTGTCTACGGTGTGTAGGATTTGAAGGTTACTTTTAATGTCTGTTATGGAATGTTTATTATCTGCTAGATGGGTAGCAAAAGTGGATCTATTTAAGTTGTTTAGGCGAAGTGCATCAGTGTGCTCTTTGTATCGGATCTCAAAATTTCTACCTGTTTGCCCTATGTAGTAGCAGGAGCAGCTGTCACATCTTAATTTATATATACCAGATTTTTGGTAGGGTGTGCTGGCTATTTTGGTGTTGTGGACTATTTTGTTCTGTATTTTGTTGTTAGTGTGAAAACTTATTTTGACATTATGTGGTTTGAATAGCTTAGCAAGTTTGTATGAGATATTGCCGAGAAACGGCATACAAACGAATTTGGTTTCTTCTGCTACTGAGGTCTGGCTTGCTGGTTTTGCTTTGTTAGATATAATGTTTTTATCTAATTTTTCAATTATGCTTGGGTCATAAGCATTGTTTGATGCTATTGTTTTTAATATATTGATTTCATTAATTTTTGCAGTAGGATCAGCTTGAATCTTGTTGATACAGTTAAGTGCTGATTTGAAAAAAGCTAGTTTATGCTGATTTGGGTGGCATGATGTATTGTTTATTATGACATCTGAAGTGGTGGGTTTCCTATATATCTGAAATTTATGTTTGTTGTTGTGATGTGTTATGTTTAGGTCAAGAAAATAGATACCTTTTTGGGTTTGGTGTTCTACTGTGAACTGTATTTTGGGGTGAACATTATTAAGTTTACCAGCTAAGGCCTCAATTTCAGTGGCTGTCCCATCATATAACAACAGGGTGTCATCAACATATCGTTTATAATAAATGATTTTGTCTGTTTCTATTGGGTTTGCTTTAAAGAATTTAATTTCGAGATCATTAATGTAGATGTCAGCAAGAAGGCCAGCTAGACTACTGCCCATTGCTAGACCATCATGTTGAATATATATTTTGTTGTTGAAGGTGAAGTAATTGTGGGACAGCACTAATTCAAGTAAATCCATCAGCTCACAGATTTCCATGTCACTTAACTTTTTATGTTGTAATAAGTTATTTTTTATTATTTGAAGTGTGTCTATTATAGGTATGTTTGTGTACAGGTTGACAATATCAAGGGATGCAAAGTTAGCTGCATTGGGAATGGAAATTTCTCTGATACTGTCAATCAAATCATAGGTGTTTTTTATGGAATAATTGGTTGGGAATGTATAATATTTCTTGAGTATTTCATGCAGTTTTTTAGTCACTTTGTACCCTGGGCTATTTATGGAATTCACAATCGGGCGTATCGGGTGTCCATCTTTATGAATTTTAGGTTGTGATCTAAGCTTTGGTGCTGTAGGGTTCATTATAACACATTGTTTGGCTTCAATGGATGTCAGCAGAAAGTTACAATTTTTTAACATGTCTTTTATTTTAGCTTGGTATTTGGGAGTGGGGTCAGATTTCAACTGAGTTATGTTGTTATTCTTGAAAAATTCTAGGGTTTTCTTAATGTAATCAGACTCGTACATTATCACGGCTGTGCTGCCTTTGTCAGATTTAACAACAAGGGCACTACTGTTTGTTAGCTTTTTGTTAATTTGTTTCAGTGTTGCAGATTCATCATGTTTATTACTATGGAGCCTTTGTGTATCTATGGTTTTCTTTATTATTTTGTTTGCATCATGGGCTAGAGCATTTTGATCATTCTGATCTAGTTTTGATGCTATACATGCTATTTTGGTGTTAGTTATTAGGTCTTTAACACTGTTGTAATCAAGTTTTGTGGCAATATTATGTTTAAGTCCCTTATTTAACAAATTTAATTCTGTGCTATTGAAATTAATGCTTGTTGTGTTAACTACTCTCTCAAAGAATTTATGTTGCACGGGAGGGCATTCATTAGGTGGAATGGGGGATTTTTTGGCAATCAGGAGTGAGAGCTTTTCTTTTTGTTTATGTGCAATTTTCAACATCTCTTTATTCACATTTAGTTGGGTTAGATCTAAGAAATTCATGATTTGGCTTAGAGTGAGATAGTTGCTTAACTCTAAGTGCAGCATGTAGATGTCCCTGTTTAACAAGTCTTTTCGTTTGTAATGTGATCTAATTTCATTTTTGATCCATACAATTTCACATTTTCTCTTGGTTGCTTGTGCAGATTCACTCTGGTCTTTAACTACAACTCTTATGTAATTAGGAGTTACATTCTCTAAGATACATTGCTTATTAAATTTGATGGCAAGAATAGTTTTCATTAGTTTCACTTTGCACTTCCTGTATTTGTTCATTGTTCCTTTTACCTGGCTAGGTAGCAAAATAAGACTTTTATCCATTGTGGATGTGGAACACTGCGACTGTGGTGTGAAAAGGTTTTCAGAAATTACTGCAACCAGTCGCCTTTTATGTAGATGTATTTTATTTAACCATGACCGGTTTCGAGCTGCCTAGCAACTCATCATCAGATGGTATATACATTTAGTGCTTTTTTGTACCCATTGTGTGGGTGGTTGAGTATCTGTGGCTAGACAGAAACGAGAACAAATAATCGCTACATGTGGTACAGTATCACGAAATATTTACAGCATAATTTATGTATAACGTATAAGAGCAAATAATCACTACATGTGGTACAGTTACATGAAATATTTACAGTTTAATTTACGTTTTGAGGTGTTACTTACAGATAAATCTTTCTGCAGGTATATATATCTCTTTTAGGACGTATTTTTGAAACCATTGTGTCTTGTTTTTCACAATTTCACAAGTTAAAACTTTCACTAGATGTATATTACTTTTATGAGGCACTGTTGGAAACATATATCTTGTTTTTCGTAAACATCGCTGAACACACTTAGCCACAGATACGAATACAGGATTTACACATTATAAACAAGCCAAAGATTGCAATATAACTACAGTATCAAAGATTTCAAGTTGACCAGAGGCATTATTAGTCATCGCACACACTGACAAGAGATTTGTCTTTATTACATAGAAAATAAATGTAAATTAGCTTAAACAATTAAAATGTTTATTTATAAATTAACTGTGCAATTTTAACAGGTATATAAAACTAAATTTTTACATTATATTTCAGTTACATTTAAGATTATTGGTATTGAGAGTATTATGACAGCTAATTTCTTGCTCCTTCCATTGGCTGATCTTGGCATATGATGTCAGGGATGAGAGGTTGATGGTTAACTTGAAATAATAAGTAATGCTGGTACTTGAAAGGGTGTGGAAAAGGAGTTGGCGGGGGGGGGGGTTGTTTATAGTGGTACAAGCTTTTATGTGTGTGTGTGTGGGGGGGGGGCATTTTGTTTCTGAATTACTGTTTAGTTTTTTAAGTTCAAAGAATCCTTAAAATTCTGAAAGAAGGAGTTATTCGCCAATTCTGTCTGCTCATTTAAAATGGTATGTGGGGAATTATGTTTGTGGGTGAAAATCTCTAATTGTTCGAGAAGATCCATCTTGAATCCCTTGTCTACGGTGTGTAGGATTTGAAGGTTAGTTTTAATGTCTGTTATGGAATGTTTATTATCTGCTAGATGGGTAGCAAAAGTGGATCTATTTAAGTTGTTTAGGCGAAGTGCATCAGTGTGCTCTTTGTATCGGATCTCAAAATTTCTACCTGTTTGCCCTATGTAGTAGCAGGAGCAGCTGTCACATCTTAATTTATATATACCAGATTTTTGGTAGGGTGTGCTGGCTATTTTGGTGTTGTGGACTATTTTGTTCTGTATTTTGTTGTTAGTGTGAAAACTTATTTTGACATTATGTGGTTTGAATAGCTTAGCAAGTTTGTATGAGATATTGCCGAGAAACGGCATACAAACGAATTTGGTTTCTTCTGCTACTGAGGTCTGGCTTGCTGGTTTTGCTTTGTTAGATATAATGTTTTTATCTAATTTTTCAATTATGCTTGGGTCATAAGCATTGTTTGATGCTATTGTTTTTAATATATTGATTTCATTAATTTTTGCAGTAGGATCAGCTTGAATCTTGTTGATACGGTTAAGTGCTGATTTGAAAAAAGCTAGTTTATGCTGATTTGGGTGGCATGATGTATTGTTTATTATGACATCTGAAGTGGTGGGTTTCCTATATATCTGAAATTTATGTTTGTTGTTGTGATGTGTTATGTTTAGGTCAAGAAAATAGATACCTTTTTGGGTTTGGTGTTCTACTGTGAACTGTATTTTGGGGTGAACATTATTAAGTTTACCAGCTAAGGGCTCAATTTCAGTGGCTGTCCCATCATATAACAACAGGGTGTCATCAACATATCGTTTATAATAAATGATTTTGTCTGTTTCTATTGGGTTTGCTTTAAAGAATTTAATTTCGAGATCATTAATGTAGATGTCAGCAAGAAGGCCAGCTAGACTACTGCCCATTGCTAGACCATCATGTTGAATATATATTTTGTTGTTGAAGGTGAAGTAATTGTGGGACAGCACTAATTCAAGTAAATCCATCAGCTCACAGATTTCCATGTCACTTAACTTTTTATGTTGTAATAAGTTATTTTTTATTATTCGAAGTGTGTCTATTATAGGTATGTTTGTGTACAGGTTGACAATATCAAGGGATGCAAAGTTAGCTGCATTGGGAATGGAAATTTCTCTGATACTGTCAATCAAATCATAGTTGTTTTTTATGGAATAATTGGTTGGGAATGTATAATATTTCTTGAGTATTTCATGCAGTTTTTTAGTCACTTTGTACCCTGGGCTATTTATGGAATTCACAATCGGGCGTATTGGGTGTCCATCTTTATGAATTTTAGGTTGTGATCTAAGCTTTGGTGCTGTAGGGTTCATTATAACACATTGATTGGCTTCAATGGATGTCAGCAGAAAGTTACAATTTTTTAACATGTCTTTTATTTTAGCTTGGTATTTGGGAGTGGGGTCAGATTTCAACTCAGTTATGTTGTTATTCTTGAAAAATTCTAGGGTTTTCTTAATGTAATCAGACTCGTACATTATCACGGCTGTGCTGCCTTTGTCAGATTTAACAACAAGGGCACTACTGTTTGTTAGCTTTTTGTTAATTTGTTTCAGTGTTGCAGATTCATCATGTTTATTACTATGGAGCCTTTGTGTATCTATGGTTTTCTTTATTATTTTGTTTGCATCATGGGCTAGAGCATTTTGATCATTCTGATCTAGTTTTGATGCTATACATGCTATTTTGGTGTTAGTTATTAGGTCTTTAACACTGTTGTAATCAAGTTTTGTGGCAAAATTATGTTTAAGTCCCTTATTTAACAAATTTAATTCTGTGCTATTGAAATTAATGCTTGTTGTGTTAACTACTCTCTCAAAGAATTTATGTTGCACGGGAGGGCATTCATTAGGTGGAATGGGGGATTTTTTGGCAATCAGGAGTGAGAGCTTTTCTTTTTGTTTATGTGCAGTTTTCAACATCTCTTTATTCACATTTAGTTGGGTTAGATCTATAATAGACACACTTCGAATAATAAAAAATAACTTATTACAACATAAAAAGTTAAGTGACATGGAAATCTGTGAGCTGATGGATTTACTTGAATTAGTGCTGTCCCACAATTACTTCACCTTCAACAACAAAATATATATTCAACATGATGGTCTAGCAATGGGCAGTAGTCTAGTTGGCCTTCTTGCTGACGTCTACATTAATGATCTCGAAATTAAATTCTTTAAAGCAAACCCAATAGAAACAGACAAAATCATTTATTATAAACGATATGTTGATGACACCCTGTTGTTATATGATGGGACAGCCACTGAAATTGAGGCCTTAGCTGGTAAACTTAATAATGTTCACCCCAAAATACAGTTCACAGTAGAACACCAAACCCAAAAAGGTATCTATTTTCTTGACCTAAACATAACACATCACAACAACAAACATAAATTTCAGATATATAGGAAACCCACCACTTCAGATGTCATAATAAACAATACATCATGCCACCCAAATCAGCATAAACTAGCTTTTTTCAAATCAGCACTTAACCGTATCAACAAGATTCAAGCTGATCCTACTGCAAAAATTAATGAAATCAATATATTAAAAACAATAGCATCAAACAATGCTTATGACCCAAGCATAATTGAAAAATTAGATAAAAACATTATATCTAACAAAGCAAAACCAGCAAGCCAGACCTCAGTAGCAGAAGAAACCAAATTCGTTTGTATGCCGTTTCTCGGCAATATCTCATACAAACTTGCTAAGCTATTCAAACCACATAATGTCAAAATAAGTTTTCACACTAACAACAAAATACAGAACAAAATAGTCCACAACACCAAAATAGCCAGCACACCCTACCAAAAATCTGGTATATATAAATTAAGATGTGACAGCTGCTCCTGCTACTACATAGGGCAAACAGGTAGAAATTTTGAGATCCGATACAAAGAGCACACTGATGCACTTCGCCTAAACAACTTAAATAGATCCACTTTTGCTACCCATCTAGCAGATAATAAACATTCCATAACAGACATTAAAACTAACCTTCAAATCCTACACACCGTAGACAAGGGATTCAAGATGGATCTTCTCAAACAATTAGAGATTTTCACCCACAAACATAATTCCCCACATACCATTTTAAATGAGCAGACAGAATTGGCGAATAACTCCTTCTTTCAGAATTTTAAGGATTCTTTGAACTTAAAAAACTAAACAGTAATTCAGAAACAAAATGCCCCCCCCCCCCCACACACACACACATAAAAGCTTGTACCACTGAAAAACAACCCCCCCCCCGCCAACTTCTTTTCCACACCCTTTCAAGTACCAGCATTACTTATTATTTCAAGTTAACCATCAACCTCTCATCCCTGACATCATATGCCAAGATCAGCCAATGGAAGGAGCAAGAAATTAGCTGTCATAATACTCTCAATACCAATAATCTTAAATGTAACTGAAATATAATGTAAAAATTTAGTTTTATATACCTGTTAAAATTGCACAGTTAATTTATAAATAAACATTTTAATTGTTTAAGCTAATTTACATTTATTTTCTATGTAATAAAGACAAATCTCTTGTCAGTGTGTGCGATGACTAATAATGCCTCTGGTCAACTTGAAATCTTTGATACTGTAGTTATATTGCAATCTTTGGCTTGTTTATAATGTGTAAATCCTGTATTCGTATCTGTGGCTAAGTGTGTTCAGCGATGTTTACGAAAAACAAGATATATGTTTCCAACAGTGCCTCATAAAAGTAATATACATCTAGTGAAAGTTTTAACTTGTGAAATTGTGAAAAACAAGACACAATGGTTTCAAAAATACGTCCTAAAAGAGATATATATACCTGCAGAAAGATTTATCTGTAAGTAACACCTCAAAACGTAAATTAAACTGTAAATATTTCATGTAACTGTACCACATGTAGTGATTATTTGCTCTTATACGTTATACATAAATTATGCTGTAAATATTTCGTGATACTGTACCACATGTAGCGATTATTTGTTCTCGTTTCTGTCTAGCCACAGATACTCAACCACCCACACAATGGGTACAAAAAAGCACTAAATGTATATACCATCTGATGATGAGTTGCTAGGCAGCTCGAAACCGGTCATGGTTAAATAAAATACATCTACATAAAAGGCGACTGGTTGCAGTAATTTCTGAAAACCTTTTCACACCACAGTCGCAGTGTTCCACATCCACAATGGATAAAAGTCTTATGAACTTGGATTCATCCGAAAACATGACGTTTAGCCACTCTTGCAGCGAGGTTCGTCGTTGAGTACACCATTGCAGGCGCTCCTGTCTGTGATGCAGCGTCAAGGGTAACCGCAGCCATGGTCTCCGAGCTGATAGTCCATCCTGCTGCAAACGTCGTCGAACTTTTCTCGAAGATGGTTGTTGTCTTGCAAACGTCCCCATCTGTTGACTCAGGGGTCGAGACGTGGCTGCACGATCCGTTACAGCCATGCGGATAAGATGCCTGTTATCTCGACTGCTAGTGATACGTGGCCGTTGGGTACCAGCACGGCGTTCCATATTACCCTCCTGTACCCACAGATTCCATATTCTGGTAACAGTCATTGGATCTCGACCAACGCAAGCAGCAATGTCGTGATACGATAAACCGCAATCGCGATGGGCTACAATCCGACCTCTATCAAAGTCGGAAACGTGATGGTGCGCATTTCTCCTCGTTACACGTGGCATCACAAGAACGTTTCACCAGGCAACGCCAGTCAACTGCTGTTTGTGCATGAGAAATCGATTGGAAACTTTTCCTCATGCCAGCACGTTGTAGGTGTCGCCACCGGCGCCAACCTTGTGTGAATGCTCTGAGAAGCTAGTCATTTGCATATGACAGCACCTTCTTCCTGTCGGTTAAACTTCGCTTCTGTAGAACGTCATATTCGTGGTGCAGCAATTTTAATGACCAGTAGTGTAAAATATTGCCATCCAAACCCAATTAACGAAGGTGGAGGCATTACATTCAACCTTAACTGGAATGACCACATAAGACAAATGGAATTAAAAGCAGACCCCAGACTGAGATTCACACGAAGAATCTTAAGGAAATGGAACACCTCCACAAAAGACGTGGCTTACAAGACGCTTGTTCGACCCGTTCTTGAGCATTGTTCATCAATACGGAACCATTACCAGTGAGGACTGATAGAAGAGATAGAGAAGATCCAACGAAAAGAGGCACGTTTTGTCGAGGGATCTTTTAGTCAGCGCGAGAGCGTTACGGAGATGCTCAACGAACTCTATTGGCAGACGCTACAAGAGAGGTGTTGTGCATCACTGAGACGTTTAGTACTGAAATTTCGAGAGAGCCTTTCCGGGAAGAGGCAGACAACATATTACTTCCTCCCACATACATCCCACGAAATGTCCACGACGAAAAAAATCGAGACATTAGAGCTGATACAGAGACTTAACGACACTCATTCTTCCCACACGTCATTCACGGGGCGAACAGGAAAGGGCAGATCAGTTAGTGGTACCAGAATAACCCTCTGCTGCACACCGTCTGGTAGCTTTCGGAGTATTGATGCAGGTGTAAGGAGGTTTTGTACACCGAAAAAAAGAAAGAAAACATCAGGTTTTCAGAGCCAGTGCACGACGAGGTCTACAGCTCAGACTGGCATTGGATAGAACAAGAAACAAAATAGGTTTTATCTTTTTCAAAGGTAACATCCCCATTTTTTTCCTTGAGCGCGCAGGGAAATCGCAGAAACTCTTCATACGGATGGCCGAACGGGGAGTGTAACCGCCGTCCACCCTATTACTTCAGCGCCATCTCATTGTTTTAGGGCACAAAATTATGGCACACTCTGCTGCGCTGTTCCTAGTATGCTACATGAGCGATTAGCCATTTCGACTTAACGCCTTTCATGTTCACGAGGAGCACGGAGCGATAAATCATGGACTAAACGTTACGGTAATAATATTGCTCATCGTAGAGGATTCGAATGTAAACTTTATGAGGTAAGCAGGTTACGTCGCCAATGATTATTCAATATTTTACAGACAGAAAGAACTTATAGCGCAGTGTTTTGGTGGAATGGGGTTTGGGCATTTATTAACAAATGTATTTCGCAAGGCACAAATGACACCATTAGAAATGCTTGGGAGTTAATGTTAAATGAACACTATTCTGCCCAGAAGTGTTTCTTAGTTAAAAATGCGCACAGCAGAAATAATAAACTTATATCAAGGAAATGCTGTATATTCATATTCCGGTCTTATTCAGCACCAGTGGCACAAAAGAATAACATAAAGGCGGACACAAACAAAGGGGAAAGGAACAGAATTCACAATTGCAGCATTTAGTGACTTAATAACACAACAACCAGAATTACACTGTAAAGTGACTGAATAAAATCATAACAAGAACTACTGTCACCAAGAATCTCCACCAGCTACTTCCGTACGCTACTGACAAAATGACTACACATACAAATACCTAATATACTGACAACAGGCAGCAGCATAAGATAAAAAATAATTTATAACTACGATTATGTGCAATGTCTGAAACACTCTCTTACGCCCTCACGTTCACTCGCTGCAATATATTTCACAACTTGTAACGGCTACACTGAGCAGGAACACAGAACACCAGCCACTGGCTGTCTCGGTGCTCACAAGGGAACCTCCCCATCGCACCCCCCTCAGATTTAGTTATAAGTTGGCACAGTGGATAGGCCTTGAAAAACTGAACACAGATCAATTGAGAAAACAGGAAGAAGTTGTGTGGAACTGTGAAAAAATAAGCAAAATATACAAACTGAGTAGTTCAACGGCAGATATGCAACATTAAGGACAATGAAAGCGCAGGAGCGTCGTGGTAACGTGAGCAGCGGCGGAACGAAAGGTCCTTGGTTCAAATCTTCCATGGTGTGAAAAGTTTAATTTTTTATTTTCAGTTTATGTGACAAACTCTTATGTTTTCATCACTTTTTTGGGAGTGATTATCACATCCACAAGAAAACCTAAATCGGGCAAGGTAGAAGAATCTTTTTACCCATTCGCCAAGTGTACAAGTTAGGTGGGTCGACAACATAATCCTTTCATGTGACGCACATGCCGTCACCAGTGTCGTATAGAATATATCAGATGTGTTTTCCTGTGGAGGAATCGGTTGACCTATGACCTTGCCATCAAATGTTTTCTGTTCCCATTGGAGAGGCACGTCCTTTCGTCTACTAATCGCACGGTTTTGCGATGCGGTCGCAAAACACAGACACTAAACTTATTACAGTGAGCAGAGATGTCAATGAACGAACGGACAGATAATAACTATGCAAAAATAAAGAAAGTAAAATTTTTAGTCGAGGGAAGACTTGAACCAATAACCTCTCGTTCTGCAGCTGCTCACGCTCCCACGGGACCACGGCGCTCCTAATCTCGCTTTGTCCATTATGTTGCTTATGTCGCCCATGGACTACTCAGTTTGTATATTTTGCTTATTCTTTCACAGTTCCACACAACTTCTTCCTGTTTTCTCAATTGATATGTGTTCAGTTTTTCAAGGCCTATCCACTGTGCCAACTTATAACTAAATCTGAGGGGGGTGCGATGGGGAGGTTCCCTTGTCAGTACCTGGTGCACAATGACTTCAACCTGCCAACCAACCAGCTGCTCAGCAAACAGTGTCTGACATAAAGGCACAATCTTACTGCTCTTTACAACGCAGTAATAACCAGCCGCCACTGTTCCTGGTCTCTGGCTTCTTCTGGAAGCAGTAGGAGACAGCGCCCGCTATCCAAGTCGGCGATGTCCACTTAGAGCTCAGCCACGCACCGCGTTGACCGTTCTGACTCAAACCCCGTCCAGCTCCACGGCATTCCACGTTGCAGACTTCTCCTCTTTCCATCTCGGTTGCTGACCGCCGACGAACTGTGCTCGCTCCGTCGCACTAGCGTCAAAGCCAGCGCGTAACACGAGCCTTCTGGAGGAGCACGCCAGAAATCTCGGCCTCGGTGACGGAAATTCCAAATGTGCCGCTTCACAAGCTTTAACTTAAGCCTATTGCAAAAATTGAAAGTGACAGTTGCCAGTCTAAATGCAGCCACATCGTTGTGATCTGCAATTACAGCCGCCAGCATTAATGTGGGAGAAACCGAGAGGTAACACCAGAAGCGTGAAATGATGGGCTCGTTTCAGACCTATCCGGCTGCCGAGTGCGCGGCTGCCGTGTGGGCACTTTTCACATCACCGCAGCGAGCCACACTGAAGAGCCAAAGAAATTGGTACACATGCCTAACATCGCGTAGGGACCCCGCGAGCACCCAAAAGCGCCGCACAACGACGCGGCGTGGACTCGATTAACGTCGGAAGTAGCGCAGGAGGGAACTGACACCACGAATCATGCAGGGCTGTCCATAAATCCGTAAGAGCACGAGGGGTGGAGATCTCCGCTGAACAGCACGTTGCAGAAGTTCCGTTGCAGACCATCGTGACCTGCAATCAGTACATACGTGAGCCAATGCACCCCTGGATTACACCTCTTTCCGGTCGCCCACGGTTGCCATAAATCCTGAAAAGAACAAGATCGCGCAGCGCAAAGCGATACTTGCTTATAATTCGCGGCGCCAAATGCTGCGGTGGATGATGCAAATGGAATAGCGTTCGATGGCGGCGGCCATGCAGACGTTCCGCTGGTGATGGTCCGTCTAGTGGGTGGGACCGATAGAATGAGTTGCAGCGCCTGTTCCGGTTTGTGGACGGTGCGAAGTTTGGCCACCTGCTGCTTGAACGTGTGTATGAAGCGTTATGCTTCTCCGTTGGACTGCGGGTGAAACGGAACACTTATTAGATGACGAATGCTGTTGCGTTCACAAAACTGTTCAAAATTACCCAAGTGACTTGTCCGAAACAAGTACTACTGGCAAACCTTCGATGCAAAATATTGAAGACAATGTTTGAATGGTGCTGCGTGTTGTGGTAGAAGCCAGAGGCACCGCAAATGCAAACCTGCTAAAAGAGTCTACCACTATGAGCCAAAGAGTGTTCCAAAATGATCCTGCAAAGTCAATGTGCATTCGTTGCCATGGCGACTGTCAGGACAAGCTGAGAATGTTTGTGGCGACACTGCCACCGAGCGAGGTGGCGCAGTGGTTAGCACACTGGACTCGCATTCGGGAAGAGGACGGTTCAATCCCGCGTCCGGCCATTCTGATTTAGGTTTTCCGTGATTTCCCTAAGTCGCTCCAGGCAAATGCCGGGATGGTTCCTTTGAAAGGGCGCGGTCGACTTCCTTCCCCATCCTTCCCTAATCCGATGAGACCGATGACCTCGCTGTCTGGTCTCCTTCCCCAGACAACCCAACCCCAACTCAACACTGCCGCCATCTGTTCAATAAAGGTGTCCATGCCGTGCCAAGTACAGTGCCGGCGCGCTAACTGTTTATTGCGAACAATTCTCCAGTGTACCTGGTGGAGCAAGCGCAACATATCCTTTTGCAACACCTTGGGAATAAACATACTCGATTGTCCACTGTAATTTTGAACTAGACTCACACCCTGTTGAACGGAAAGGTTATTCCGTGCAAAATATCGACGTACAACTGAGTTCTGGATATTGTTAAATGAACGTGGCCAAGACGTGCGAATGTAATGCAACAAAATCTTCGTATTGAAACAACCCCATAGAAATATTAATGAATTACTGTGCTGAGTAACCTCTTACATTATTTGATTTTCAAACAGGTGAGCAAAACTCAGACACTACTCTCTTTACTTGTTCTGTTCAACACTAAACTGACACACAATATTTTTAGCGCAACGTAATCTGACTTTCAATAATCCCTACAAATAATGGCCCTGACTAACATTAACCTATACCTTTCACAAATCACTTACCTCACAAAAATCTTCGTTACTCGAACTACTGCAATACAACGAGCGCCACTATTGCCAGCTAAATAAAAGATTCAAACTACTGAAGGCACTAACTACTGATAGGCATAGTTAGCAAAGGAAAGATTTTGATAGAGAAC
The DNA here is from genome assembly GCF_021461385.2 of Schistocerca piceifrons. Classification (NCBI taxonomy): domain Eukaryota; kingdom Metazoa; phylum Arthropoda; class Insecta; order Orthoptera; family Acrididae; genus Schistocerca; species Schistocerca piceifrons. The sequence goes on along the minus strand of NC_060138.1, from coordinate 92,200,301 downwards.
AAACAATATATTTACCTTAATAGTGTTCAAAAGTCAAATATATATAGCAGTTCATGACATCCAGTCTTACAAATTTACTGTCTCTGATGGACACATGTCCAGATCAACCGCTCTCAAAACTCCGCCATCTCTCTCCCCACATCCACCACTGCTGGCGGCTCACCTCCAACTGCGCAACGCTACGCGCTGTTAACAGTCAACTGCCCAACACTACAATGGCGAATATTACTCCAACAATGCAAACCAACCTCAGCCTTCACACAGCAAAGTCAGTGATTTTCGTATAGAGCGCTACATGGCGTTACCAACATGAAAACCTAAACAGCCTACTTACAGTATCAGGGTCAATTCCGTGGCCTGTGCATTTTTTCTGTAGTGTAAGGGAAAAGATGCCAGCAATTCAGAGTCCTGCGCATCGATTTGGCAACAAGATGCAGCAGATGCATCAAAAACAGAGTCTGGGCCAATGGGAAGGCGAGATAGAGCGTCTGCATTGCCGTGCTTTGCCGTAGGTCTGCACTGATACTGCGAAAGCAACAAAGCCCAGCGTTGTAATTTTTGAGCAGTGCGTGTAGGAGCCGGCTTTGACGGATGAAACAAGGACTGCAAAGGCTTGTATTCTGCCACTAAATAGAACTTGCGACCATACAAATAGTGATGGAATTTTGACAAACCGTACACAATAGCGAGAGCTTCTTTTTCAATCTGAGAATAACTGCACTGAGTTTTAGTTAACAAATTCGAGGCAAAAGCAATAGGTCTGTCTTGTACACCAATTCTGTGCAAAAGCACAGCGCCGATTCAGTAGGAAGATGCGTCGACTTGCAAGACTACTGTCTTGGCAAGATGAAACTCTACTAAACATCTGTCACTAAGCAAAGCATTTTGGAGTTTCAGAAATGCGTCTTTAGAATCGTTAGCCCACACAAATGGCACATTTTTCCTGCGCAAGCAGTGCTATGGAGACGCGATCTGAGAGGCATTCGGTATGAACCGAATGTATTATGCCATCTTCCCTAGTACTGACTGCAGTTTGCCGGCCGGAGTGGCCGTGCGGTTCTAGGTGCTGCAGTCTGGAACTGACCGACCGCTACGATCGCAGCTTCGAGTCCTGCCTCGGGCATGGATGTGTGTGATATCCTTAGGTTAGTTAGGTTTAAGTAGTTCTAAGTTCTAGGGGACTGATGACCTCAGATGTTGAGTCCCATAGTGCTCAGAGCTATTTGAACCATTTTTTTTTTGTTAAGTCCCGTAGTGGTCAGAGCCATTTAAACCATTTCTTTCCTCACGTAATCAACTGTTAATTGTTCAAATTTTAGTCGAGTTGTTAAGATACTGAAAACGGCAGATGGCTTTCACCCTCTGTTGGTGTTACTTTTAGATGTAAATAGTGTACTTCGAACAAGATCAGTAACTGAATGGAGTAGAAGTAAACACCTTAGCTTCTACATAGTGTAAGTAGTAAGACGTTAGTCACTGGTAAATAAATAACTAGAGAAGACCAAGGAAATATAACAAGTTACGGGATGCGAAAGGTAGCCAGCTGCTTCGGTCCCTCATGAATAAGTGAAACGCGAAACCGGAACAGTAAGGGCGGAAACTGTTTTAATGACTCATCATACATGCAACGAAGGGAGGACGGAATGAGGATTAGCTTCCTGTCGACAGAGGCGAACTACACTCCGGTACAGGGCAACGGCGGGACGGAAAATCGGCCTCTTTGAAGGAATCATCCCAGAATTCACCTGAACCGATATAAGGAAACCACAGGAAACTGAAATACACTGTTTTCGAATGGAAGTGTACTGTCTTAACCCAACAGGACCCCGCTCGGTTGCGCCTACACATAGTACATATTACTTTGTGCGCTACCTTCATTTTTATGTTTTGTTTTTCAGACATTTCCATAGGGAATTTCAAAAATAGGAGGCATAATTTCAGATGCGTATTCCTCATACGTATAAAACAAAAAAATAAAAAATTAACTTCAGTTTCCTACCCCCATGAACCTTGGACTTTGCCGTTGGTGGGGAAGCTTGCGTGCCTCAGCGATACAGATAGCCGTACCGTAGGTGCAACCACAACGGAGGAGTATCTGTTGAGGCCCGCATCTCGTGGTCGTGCGGTAGCGTTCTCGCTTCCCACGCCCGGGTTCCCGGGTTCGATTCCCGGCGGGGTCAGGGATTTTCTCTGCCTCGTGATGGCTGGGTGTTGTGTGCTGTCCTTAGGTTAGTTAGGTTTAAGTAGTTCTAAGTTCTAGGGGACTTATGACCACAGCAGTTGAGTCCCATAGTGCTCAGAGCCATTTGAACCAGTATCTGTTGAGAGGCCAGACAAACGTGTGGTTCCTGAAGAGGGGCAGCAGCCTTTTCAGTAGTTGCAGGGGCAACAGTCTGGATGATTCCAGAATGAGATATTCACTCAGCAGCGGAGTGTTCGCTGATATGAAACTTCCTGGCAGATTAAAACTGTGTGCCCGACCGAGACTCGAACTCGGGACCTTTGCCTATCGCGAGCAAGTGCTCTACCATCTGAGCTACCGAAGCACGACTCACGCCCGGTCTCACAGCTTTACTTCTACCAGTATCTCGTCTCCTACCTTCCAAACTTTACAGAGGCTCTCCTGCGAACCTTGCAGAACTAGCACTCCTGAAAGAAAGGATACTGCGGAGACATGGCTTAACCACAGCCTGGGGGATGTTTCCAGAATGAGATACTGGCAGAAGTAAAGCTGTCAGACAGGGCGTGAGTCGTGCGTCGGTAGCTCAGATGGTAGAGCACTTGCCCGCGAAAGGCAAAGGTCCCCAGTTCGAGTCTCGGTCGGGCACACAGTTTTAATCTGCCAGGAAGTTTGGATGATTGACTGATCTGGCCTTGTAACACTAACCAAAACGGCCTTGCTGTGCCGGTACTGCGAACGGCTGAAAGCAAGGGGAAACTACGGCCGTAATTTTTCCCGAGGGCATGCAGCTTTACTGTATGGTTAAATGATGATGGCGTCCTCTTGGGTAAAACATTCCGGAGGTAAAATAGTCACCCATTCGGATCTCCGGGCGGGGACTACTCGAGAGAACGTCGTTATCAGGAGAAAGAAAACTGGCGTTCTACGGATCGGAGCGTGTAATGTCAGATCCCTTAATCGGGCAAGTAGGTTAGAAAATTTTAAAAGGGAAATCGATAGGTTAAAGGTAGATATAGTGGGAATTAGTGAAGTTCGGTGGCAGGAGGAACAGGACTTCTGGTCAGGTGACTACAGGGTTATAAACACAAAATCAAATAGGGGTAATGCAGGAGTAGGTTTAATAATGAATGGGAAAATAGGAATACGGGTAAGCTACTACAAACAGCATAGTGAACGCATTATTAAGATAGATACGAAGCCCACGCCTACCACAGTAGTACAAGTTTATATGCCAACTAGCTCTGCAGATGATGAAGAAATTGAAGAAATATATGATGAAATAAAAGAAATTATTCAGATAGTGAAGGGAGATGAAAATTTAATAGTAATTGGTGACTGGAATTCGTCAGTAGGAAAAGGGAGAGAAGGAAACGTAGTAGGTGAATATGGATTGGGGGTAAGAAACGAAAGAGGAAGCCGCCTGGTAGAATTTTGCACAGAGCACAACCTAATCATAGCTAACACTTGATTCAAGAATCATAAAAGAATATTGTATACATGGAAGAAGCCCGGAGATACTGACAGGTTTCAGATAGATTATATAATGGTAAGACAGAGATTTAGGAACCAGGTTTTCAATTGTAAGACATTTCCAGGGGCAGATGTCGATGCTGACCACAATCTATTGGTTATGAACTGTAGATTAAAACTGAAGAAACTGCAAAAAGGTGAGATTTTAAGGAGATGGGACCTGGATAAACTGACTAAACCATAGATTGTACAGTGCTTCAGGGAGAGCATAAGGGAACAATTGACAGGAATGGGGGAAAGAAATACAGTAGAAGAAGAATGGGTAGCTTTGAGGGATGAAGTGGTGAAGGCAACAGAGGAGCAAGTAGGTAAAAAGACGAGGCCTCGTAGAAATCCTTGGGTAACAGAAGAAATATTGAATTTAATTGATGAAAGGAGAAAATATAAAAATGCAGAAATGAAGCAGGCAAAAAGGAATACAAACATCTCAAAAATGAGATCGACAGGAAGTGCAAAATGGCCAAGCAGGGATGGCTAGAGGACAAATTTAAGGATGTAGAGGCTTATCTCGCTAGGGGCAAGATACCAAGATACATACTGCCTACAGGAAAATTAAAGAGACCTTCGGAGAAAAGAGAGCCACTTGTATGAATATCAAGAGCTCAGATGGAAACCCAGTTCTAAGCAAAGAAGGGAAAGCAGAAAGGTGGAAGGAGTATACAGAGGGTCTATACAAGGACGATGTTCTTGAGGAAAATATTATGGAAATGGAAGAGGATGTAGATGAAGATGAAATGGAGGATATGATACTGCGTGAAGAGTTTGACAGACCACTGAAAGACCTGAGTCGCAACAAAGCTCCGGGAGTAGACAACATTCCATTAGAACTACTGACAGCCCTGGGAGAGCCAGTCCTGACAAAACTCTACCATCTGGTGAGCAAGATGTATGAGACAGGTGAAATACCCTCAGACTTCAAGAAGAATATAATAATTCCAATCCCAAAGAAAGCAGGTGTTGACAGATGTGAAAATTACCGAACTATCAGTTTAATAAGTCACAGCTGCAAAATACTAAGACGAATTCTTTACAGACGAATGGAAAAACTAATAGAAGCCGACCTCGGGGAAGATCAGTTTGGATTCCGTAGAAATATTGGAACACGTGAGGGAATACTGACCCTACGACTTAACTTAGAAGCTAGATTGAGAAAAGGCAAACCTACGTTCCTAGCATTTGTAGACTTAGAGAAAGCTTTTGACAGTGTTTACTGGAATACTCTCTTTCAAATTCTGAAGGTGGCAGGGGTAAAACATAGGGAGCGAAAAGATATTTACAATTTGTACAGAAACCAGATGGCAGTTATAAGAATCGAGGGACATCAAAGGGAAGCAGTGGTTGGGAAGGGAGTGAGACAGGGTTGTAGCCTCTCCCCGATGTTGTTTAATCAGTATATTGAGCAAGCAATAAAGGAAACAAAAGAAAAATTCGGAGTAGGTATTAAAATCCATGGAGATGAAATAAAAACCTTAAGGTTCGCCGATGACATTGTAATTCTGTCAGAAACAGCAAAGGACTTGGAAGAGCAGTTGAACGGAATGGATAGTGTCTTGAAAGGAGGATAGAAGATGATCATCAACAAAAGCAAAACAACGATAGCCGGCCGAAGTGGCCGTGCGGTTAAAGGCGCTGCAGCCTGGAACCGCGGGACCGCTACGGTCGCAGGTTCGAATCCTGCCTCGGGCATGGATGTTTGTGGTGTCATTAGGTTAGTTAGGTTTAACTAGTTCTAAGTTCTAGGGGACTAATGACCTCAGCAGTTGAGTCCCATAGTGCTCAGAACCATTTGAACCATTTGAAAACAACGATAATGAAATGTAGTCGAATTAAGTCGAGTGATGCTGAGGGTATTAAATTAGGAAATTAGACACTTAAAGTAGTAAAGGAGTTTTGCTATTTGGGAAGCAAAATAACTGATGATGGTCGAAGTAGAGAGGATATAAAATGTAGACTGGCAATGGCAAGGAAAGCATTTCTGAAGAAGAGAAATTTGTTAACATCGAGTATAGGTTTAAGTGTCAGGAAGTCGTTTCTGAAAGTATTTGTATGGAGTGTAGCCATGTATGGAAGTGAAACGTGGACCATAAATAGTTTGGACAAGAAGAGAATAGAAGCTTTCGAAATGTGGTGCTACACAAGAATGCTGAAGATTAGATGGGTAGATCATATAACTAATGAGGAAGTATTGAATAGGATTGGGGCGAAGAGAAGTTTGTGGCACAACTTGACTAGAAGAAGAGATCGGTTGGTATTACATGTTCTGAGGCATCAAGGGATCACCAGTTTAGTATTGGAGGGCAGCGTGGAGGGTGAAAATCGTAGAGGGAGACCAAGAGATGAATACGCTAAGCAGATTCAGAAGGATGTAGGTTGCAGTAGGTACTGGGAGATGAAGAAGCTTGCACAGGATAGAGTAGCATGGAGAGCTGCATTAAACCAGTCTCAGGACTGAAGACCACAACAACAACAACAACTTCAGTTTGTGCTTGGAAATGTTTGGTTTTTGAGTTAAGGCCTTCAGAACAGTGATATCATTAAAGCGTTTTTATTCCCGCAGTTATCTGCTGTAACAGAAGATACAATATTACTTGGACGGTTAATTCGGAGGGTAAGAGTAAGCAAATACCAAGAGTTGTGTTTGGCGTTCGACACGTAATGAATCAAGAGTTGGCAGACGTGGACTTCGTGCACGGTAAGATCGAAAGCAATGCTGTGATGGCTCGTCGTTTGCGCCAGAAGATGTCTAGATCGGAAGACATTTCAATGTCTCAATTGCCGTCTGTGGTCTCATGGGATGCTTACATCTCCTGGATTGGAAAGGAGCGACCAAGACATACAACTCCAGATTTATAGGGGGAGATTCTAGGTTCTGTTCACACGAGATATTGGTTCAGCACACGAACCTTGGCGTTGTAGGTGAACGTAGCTGATACGACTGTCTGGAGGCTGTAGCGAGGGCAACAATTATGTCTTTACCATTTGCAACATATGCAGGCCCTGTCACTAGCAGACTAGCTTGCACGAGTTATGATCTGCCAGTGGTTCTTATAGCAGTGTGTTGCAAAACCAAGTTTTTCCGCGTTAGTGTTATTAACAGATGAAGAACAGTTCACACGAGATGGCTTTACAAACTTACACACTCAATACGTGATGACATATGTAACACATGTGCAACTGTTCCACGTCGTTACCGAGTGCGATTCTCCCTTATCACCCTTAGCATGTGAGCCGTTATCATTTGTGATAGGTTAGTTGGAACCTATGTACTTGCAAAGAGGCGTACACAAACTTTCTGGGAAACACCATTCTTCATGTTTTCGAAGACTCTCCACTGATTATTCGTCAACGGGCTCACTTCTTGCATGATGGCACTCGTGCACGCTTCAGTAGTAGGCTCGCTGGCACTTGGATCGAATGTTTCCTGATCGATGGATAGATAGAGGCCGTCCTATTTCTCGGCCTTCATTCTCACTTTGGCATTAACGTTATCGATTTTTACGTGTTGCGCCATTTAAAGTCATTAGTGCCCCTCCTCACACAGAATTCCTGGAATTTTTCGATCGTATTCACAAGGCCATGAGACATAGATATGAGGCCTGTATTCGCGCGGGAGATGGACATTTTGAGCACCTTCTATAAAGGCAACTACGTGCGGGAAGAAAAACGGTCGCTTGAACATCATTGTTTTGAATGACCTAACTCCTCTACTAAGCATTCCGGGCACATATTTTAACAAACTTTTTGTATTCCCCATATGAAGTATGGAAATATGAAACATTGTAAGTGCTAGAATGAGATTTTCACTCCTGTGTGCCCGACCGAGACTCGAACTCGGGACCTTTGCCTTTCGCGGGCAAGTGCTCTACCAACTGAGCTACCGAAGCACGACTCACGCCCTGTACCCACAGCTTTACTTCTGCCAGTACCTCGTCTCCTACCTTCCAGACTTTACAGAAGCTCTCCTGCGAGAGAGGTAAAGGTCCCGAGTTCGAGTCTCGGTCGGGCACACAGTTTTAATCTGCCAGGAAGTTTCATATCAGCGCACACTCCGCTGCAGAGTGAAAATCTCATTCTGGAAACATCCCCCAGGCTGTGGCTAAGCCATGTCTCCGCAATATCCTTTCTTTCAGGAGTGCTAGTTCTGCAAGGTTCGCAGGAGAGCTTCTGTAAAGTTTGGAAGGTAGGAGACGAGGTACTGGCAGAAGTAAAGCTGTGAGTACCGGGCGTGAGTCGTGCTTCGGTAGCTCAGTTGGTAGAGCACTTGCCCGAGAAAGACAAAGGTCCCGAGTTCGAGTCTCGGTCGGGCACACAGTTTTAATCTGCCAGGAAGTTTCATTGTAAGTGCTAGATTTCACATTTCTTAGCAGAGCCACAAGACAATGTGTCACTTTTTGTACATAACTTATTTGTATGCAAAAATCTGAGACGCTATTCTGATGCAAGAGAACTATGCTGCTCACCTCATAATTGGAAAAAAATATAATTTATTAAGAATATTTTACATGCCATACTAGTGAACTGACTGGTTATAAGTGCCAAGGAAAACGTTATTGGTTGAAGTGCCGTCAGTATTAAGTCAGTACATTTTATTTGTGATATTACAAATAGAGGTATACAGAAGTCATGTTTTAACTAGTAGATCTGTAGCCAAAATAAACCGTTTCTTATATTTTTCAATATTTTGCAAGGGATAACAAAATTAAATTCAAGAAAAAAAATCTCTCACAAGGGAACCTCCCCATAGCACCCCCCTCAGATTTAGTTATAAGTTGGCACAATGGACAGGGCTTGAAAAACTGAACACAGATCAACTGAGAAAACAGGAAGAAGTTGTGTGGAACTATGAAAAAAAATAAGTAAAATATACAAACTGGATAGTCCATGCGCAAGATATGCAACATCAAAGAGAGTATAAGATCAGAAACACCGTGGTCCCGTGGTTAGCGTGAGCAGCTGCGGAACGAAAAGTCCTTAGTTCAAGTCTTCCCTCGAGTGAAAAAGGCTAATTTCTTTATTTTCAGACAATTATTACCTGTCCGTCCGTCCGTCCGATGCGATCACTTTTTTGGGAGTGATTATCACATCCACAAGAAAACCTAAAAAGGGCAAGGTAGAAGAATCTTTTTACCCATTCGCCAAGTGTACAAGTTAGGTGGGTCGACAACATATTCCTGTCATGTGACGCACATGCCGTCACCAGTGTCGTATAGAATATATCAGACGTGTTCTCCTGTGGAGGAATCGGTTGACCTATGACCTTGCGATCAAATGTTGTCGGTTCCCATTGGAGAGGCACGTCCTTTCGTCTACTAATCGCGCGGTTTTGCGGTGCGGCCGCAAAACACAGACACTAAACTTATTACAGTGAACGAAGACGTCAATGAACGAACGGACAGATCATAAATTTGCTAAAATAAAGGAATTTTGCACTGGAAGGAAGACTTGAATCAAGGACCTCTCGTTCCGCAGCTGCTCACGCTAACCACGGGACCACGGCGTTCCTGAGCTCACCTTATCCTTGATGTTGCTTATATTCCGCATGGACTACTCAGTTTGTATATTTTGCTTATTTTTTTCATAGTTCCACACAACTTCTTCCTGTTTTCTCGATTGATCTGTGTTCAGTTTTTCAAGGCCTATCCGCTGTGCCAACTTATAACTAAATCTGAGGGGGGTGCTATGGGGAGGTTCCCTTGTCAGTATTGACTTGTGTCAGGGATCAGATGTTTCAGAGTTTACTGTAGGGCATGACATACATCAGGTGTGGCCTTATCTCTTTTGAGCCGCGTGGCCTAAGGCACGTTGTCACGATTCGCGCGGCTTATCCCGTTGCAGTTTCGAGTCCTCCCTCGGCCTTGGGTGTCGTGTTGTCCTTAGCGTAAGTCTAAGTTAGAGTAAGTAGTGTGTAAGCCTAGGGATCGATGACCTCAGCAGTTTGATCCCTTAGAAACTGACCACAAATTTCCAATTTTCCTTTTGGATACATCGACATTTTTCCAGTCTTTTGTTTCAAAGTAAAATTTAACGGTTTTTTGAGATGGGTGAGTATGAGAAACTTTCACCTTACTGCATTTGGAGATCTTACACTCCTGCGTGCACAACAACATATTAGCAGCATCTTTAATTTCAGAGAAGTCAGTTGTACAATTACATGGAATGGTTTCATAGCTGTAGCTGATTCAACAGTCTTGGGTAAAGTTTGAGGAGCAAAGGCCATTCTTAACTTTCTTCGTTTCTCTATAACAGTAAAATCTCTGTCGCAGCTCAGAAGTCGGTGTACACTCACCAAAATCTTTTACGTTATATCTTAAAACCATCCCACTCTTGATAGGAACACTGTCTTTCACAGCATTTTCCGTACACACTTTTTTTATCTGTTCATTTCGCCAACATATTTACTGCTTTTGGAACCCAAATTATCTCATTCGATTAGAAAGATGTTTTATAGAAAGAAACAAATGCTGACAGGCACTCTGCTTATTACAGAACCATTGTTCGATTAAATGAAGGAACCTTGGCATATGATGCCATCTAGCGATGAAGAGTGTAAACATATTCTGTGTGGTGTCACCGCCAGACACCACACTTGCTAGGTGGTAGCCTTTAAATCGGCCGCGGTCCGGTAGTATACGTCGGACCCGCGTGTCGCCACTGTCAGTGATTGCAGACCGAGCGCCGCCACACGGCAGGTCTAGAGAGACGTCCTAGCACTCGCCCAGTTGTACAGCCGACTTTGCTAGGAAAGGTTCACTGACAAATACGCTCTCATTTGCCGAGACGATAGTTAGCATAGCCTTCAGCTACGTCATTTGCTACGACCTAGCAAGGCGCCATTACCAGTTTATATTGAGATTGTTATTAATGTACCGTCAAGAGCGATGTACACCAATTATGGATTAAAGTTAAGTATTCTACCAGCTACGTACCTTTTTTATTAGACTCAACTCCTATAACTGTTCCAGACCTCACGCCAGCCTGCGTGAGCTTAAACGCGTGCCTTTCGGCTACCAGTCATAGTGGATTGGCTGTCGGGCCAGTCCACTACATTCTGCGTGTGCATATTCCTATTTACGCGGCGCAATGATTGTTCCATAAAATTTCGGGTATTTAGAGCCGCCTAAATTTCATTGCATCTTCTAATATTTCGACTGTGTACCGTCCAGCCATCTTCAGAGAGAGCCGAAGAGACAGACTCTCCAGCACTTGCTCCGTTCTTTCAAACCCACGGACCGCGCCGCTGCGCATGCGGCCACAGATACACAGTGCATATTTTTCATTTTCAAAACCTTTGATAAAACGATTTCAGCTTTGTTTAAACATATCTTGAACTCGACATATTTTTACTCAATAACGGATTTTGTGAAGAGACTGGGTATCGCCATGGGTAGTCGTCATCTTTGTAGCCACCTTCTTTGCGGAGGACTTAGAGGGAAATACGTTGAAATCGGCTACCTTGCAGACCACAGTGTTTTGGAGGTACGTTGATCAGGCGTATGTAGTGTGGCCCCATAGTGAAGATAAATGAAAAGAATATCTGAATTCCATCCTAGACAAATTCAGTTGACAACGGAAACCGGAAAAGATGGATGCCCTTCATTTTTGGATGTTTTGGTGCGATACAAAAGTGATAGCACTTTGGGATATGTAGTATATCGGAAACCGACCCATACGGATTAATATTTACAGGCAAATTGCTGCCGCCGTCCATCGCAGACGATAAGTGTTCTCAGAACTCTGGTACACTGAGCACATGCCATTGCTGACGAGAGCAGTCTGGACGACGAACTTCGACTCTTGAGAAGAGTTTTTGAAGCAAATGGCTATTCTCTACAGCAGATACGTAAGGCACTATGAATGAAACCAACTACGGGCATATGGAAAGTTCTTAAATCCATGGCTTTTCTGACATACGTGGGAAGCCTATCGCCGAAAATAAGGCGGATCTGCAGCAAACACAAAATAAAAGTGATTTTTGTCACTCCACCAAAGATGTAGCGCTCCTGGGTTCCGTTGAAGGTGGTTCCATGCTTCGGATGCTCTTACATCGGACAGATGGGACGTACAGTCCATGAGAGATACACAGAGCACTGCAGGCACACCGGGTTCTTCCAACGTGATAAATCGGCGGTGTCAGAGCACTGTGTTGGCATTGGGCACTTTATAGTGTACGATAACGTCGAAATTTTAGCCTCGACTTCATCTTTCTGGGACTCGGTAATGAAAGAAGCAATTGAAATTCGGTTGGTAACGGATTTAATTAATAGAGATAGCGGCTTCAGCTTGTACAAATCAGGGAATCCACCACTTTCTGTAATAAACTCACGAAGACGTCGTAACGGTGCAGCTCGCAGTGGTACATCGGTATCACCGAGTGGATCGACCTTGCAGTCATACATCTAATTTCATGCATATGTCGCACCTTGTGTGTCTGTGACCACATGCGCAGTCGCGATGTCCGCAGATTTAAAAGGAGGGTTCAAATGGTTCAAATGGCTCTGAGCACTATGGGACTTAACATCTATGGCCATCAGTCCCCTAGAACTTAGAACTACTTAAACCTAACTAACCTAAGAACAGCACACAACACCCAGCCATCACGAGGCAGAGAAAATCCCTGACCCCGCCGGGAATCGAACCCGGGAACCCGGGCGTGGGAAGCGAGAACGCTACCGCACGACCACGAGATGCGGGCTAAAAGGAGGGGGAAAACGCTGGAGCGTCAGTCACCTCGGCTCTCCCTGAACATGGCTGGACGGTATATAGCCGAAATATCAGAAGGAGAAGTGAAATTTATGTGGCTGCAGGCTCGAAATTTTATGGAACATATTCTTTCCGATTTGGTACTTGGAACAAATCTCGGGACATGGAACGCAGTACAGAGAGTACAATAAGATTGAAATCGCGCTTTGTGAAGCAATGCCGCTTACCAAGGAAGACATTCCCACCCATCATATAGGGAATATACCGGGTGATCAAAAAGTCGGTATAAATTTGAAAACTTAATAAACCACGGAATAATGAAGATAGAGAGGTAAAAATTGACACACATGCTTGGAATGACATGGGGTTTTATTAGAACCAAAAAACAAAAAAAAACAGCTCACAAAATGTCCGACAGATGGCGCTAGACAGCAAAACGTCAGTGAATGCGCATGACAATCGTGTATAAAGGGAGCTGTAATGAGAGAATCAGATGCGCCAGCAGTCGCAGCATGTTGACGTTACCTGAAAAGCCGCTTTTAGTGAAGCTGTATTATCAGAATGGGGAATGTGCTAGTTCAGCGCTATGATCCTATCGCCATAGGAAGGGGATTCGAACGGGTAAAGGTCCGTTGGCAAATGCAGCTGTGGCGAGAATGATTTCGAAGTTCGAAGCCACGGGTTGTTTAGACGATAGACCCCGTAGTGGCCGACCGAGCACAAGGCGTATTGCTGCTCAGACAGTTCAGGAAGAAATGGAAACTGTAGCGGGTTCGTCTATGCACGGGGAAGTCAGCGCTCGTGCAGTCGCACGTCGCACCGGCATTCCATACACTACTGTTTGGTTGCCACTGAGGCGTACCCTTCGATGCTATCCGTACAAAATCCATCGGCATCATGAACTGTTACCTGGCGATTTAGTGAAGCGGACGATTGGTTGAGTAGCGTGTTGTGGACCGACGAAGCTCATTTCACGCACCGAAGGTCTGTCAACGCCCACAACTGCAGAATTTGGGCTACCGAAAATCCTATAACTGTCGTGGAAATTCCATTGCACGACGAGAAAGTCACGGTATGGTTTGGATTTACCACATCTACTGTTATCGGGCCTTTTTTCTTCGAGGGAATACGTGATTCTGGCTTTGTAACAGCTGCCGTGACGGATGAGAGGTACGCCGATATGTTACAGAATCGCATCATCGCCAGCCTGGCTGATAAACACCTGCTGGAACGTACGATGTTTATACAGGATGGCGCTCCACCCCATGTTGCTAGACGCGTGAAAGATCTGTTTCGCACATCGTTTGGTGATGATCGTGTGCTCAGCCGCCACTTTCGTCATGCTTGGCCTTCCAGGTCCCCAGACCTCAGTCCGTGCGATCATTGGCTTTGGGATTACCTGAAGTCGCAAGTGTGTCGTGATCGACCGACGTCTCTAGCGATGCTGAATGACAACATCCGACGCCAATGCCTCACCATAACTCCGGACATGCTTTAGAGGAGGAGGAGGAGGAAATTAGTGTTTAACGTCCAGTCGACAACGAGGTCATTAGAGACGGAGCACAAGCTCGGATTAGGGAAGGATGGAGAAGGAAATCGGCCGTGCCCTTTCAAAGGAACCATCCCGGCATTTGCCTGAAGTGATGTAGGGAAATCACGGAAAACCTAAATCAGGATGGCCGGACGTGGGATTGAACCGTCGTCCTCCCGAATACGAGTCCAGTGTGCTAAACACTGCGCCACCTCGCTCGGTCATGCTTTAGAGTGCTGTTCACAACATTGTTCTTCGACTACAGCTATTGTTGAGGAATGATAGTGGACATATTAAGCATTTCCTGTAAAGAACATCATCTTTGCTTTGTCTTACTTTGTTATGCTAATTATTGCCGTTCTGATCAGATGAAGCGACATCCGTTTTTTGAACTTTTATATTTCTTTGGTTGTAATAAAACCCCATGTCATTCCAAGCATGTGTGTCAGTTTGTACCTCTCTATCTACATTATTCCGTGATTTATTCAGTTTTCAAATTTATACTGACTTTTTGATCACTCGGTAAATCCGTAATTAGCCTCTCTATATTTGAAACACCCTGTGGAGGTCAGTGTACGAAACTGGTGTCTGACCAAACGAAGTGCCGCTGGGGAAATGTCTCGAAATCGAATAGGAAGTTATTGACTGCTCTCCGTCATACATGTTTAGGCGACAGGTGCCGAAGGCGCGGCTTTGACACAGGTGGGCCGCGACGCCCACGTGCAGAAGCGCGCAGCCATCATCTGAGGAGCGCGGTGGCCGGCGGCCCGGCGGACCACACGCGCGCCGCCATTCAGCTGTCAGCGCGCGGCCGTCTGTCAGCGTCTCGTTAGCCGCCATCGCGAGATCTGCCGCCACAGCTGCCGTCGGCCGTCGCCGGCTACTCTGGGCTCTGCGCGCCAGCGCTCCGTCGTGGGCGCGGCCGCCGTCGTGGCCGCCCGCACACGGACCCTTCACTGGGCCCCAACTACCATACTTCTGTGCACGCTACTCTCTGTGTATGTGGGCAACTGTTACAACTTCTACATCTACAGGGTGGGTTTTCCACCGTGTACAAACTCTGGGGATTGATCGATGAGAGGATGCGGAACAAAAACGGTCTCCAGAACGAGATTTTCACTCTGCAGCGGAATGTGCGCTGATATGAACCTTCCCGGCAGATTAAAACAGTGTGCCGGACCGAGACTCGAACTCGGGACCTTTGCCTTTTGCGGGCAAGTGCTCTACCAACTCAGCTACCCAAGCACGACTCACACCCCTTCCTCACAGCTCTACTTGTTGTGGACTGGCAAGAGAGCCAATCCACAAGGACTGGTAGCCGAAAGGCACGCGTTTAAGCTCACGCAGGCTGGCGTGAGGTCTGGAACAGTTAAGGGAATTTATAGTAGCAAAGAACGTAAGTAACTACTAGAATACTTAACTTTAATCCATAATTGGTGAACATCGGTCTGACGGTACATGCATCACAAGATAAATAGCAAATGATAATGGCGCCTTGCTAGGTCGTAGCAAATGACGTAGCTGGAGGCTATGCTAACTATCGTCTCGGCAAATGAGAGCGTAATTTGTCAGTGAACCATCGCTAGCAAAGTCGGCTGTACAACTGGGGCGAGTGCTAGGAAGTCTCTCTAGACCTGCCGTGTGGCGGCGCTCGGTCTGCAATCACTGATAGTGGCGACACGCGGGTCCGACGTATACTAACGGACCGCGGCCGATTTAAAGGCTATCACCTAGCAAGTGTGGTGTCTGGCCGTGACACCACACTACTTCTGCCAGTACCTCGCCTCTTACTATCCAAACTTTACAGAAGCTCTCCTGCGAACCTTGCAGAACTAGCACTCCTGAAAGAAAGGATATTGTGGACACATGGCTTAGCCACAGCCTGGGGGATGCTTCAGGAGTGCTAGTTCTGCAAGTTTCGCAGGATAGCTTCTGTAAAGATTGGATAGTTGACGAGGTACTGGCAGAAGTAGAGCTGTGAGGACGGGGCGTGAGTCGCGCTTGGGTAACTACACACCTGGAAATGGAAAAAAGAACACATTGACACCGGTGTGTCAGACCCACCATACTTGCTCCGGACACTGCGAGAGGGCTGTACAAGCAATGATCACACGCACGGCACAGCGGACACACCAGGAACCGCGGTGTTGGCCGTCGAATGGCGCTAGCTGCGCAGCATTTGTGCACCGCCGCCGTCAGTGTCAGCCAGTTTGCCGTGGCATACGGAGCTCCATCGCAGTCTTTAACACTGGTAGCATGCCGCGACAGCGTGGACGTGAACCGTATGTGCAGTTGACGGACTTTGAGCGAGGGCGTATAGTGGGCATGCGGGAGGCCGGGTGGACGTAGCGCCGAATTGCTCAACACGTGGGGCGTGAGGTCTCCACAGTACATCGATGTTGTCGCCAGTGGTCGGCGGAAGGTGCACGTGCCCGTCGACCTGGGACCGGACCGCAGCGACGCACGGATGCACGCCAAGACCGTAGGATCCTACGCAGTGCCGTAGGGGACCGCACCGCCACTTCCCAGCAAATTAGGGACACTGTTGCTCCTGGGGTATCGGCGAGGACCATTCGCAACCGTCTCCATGAAGCTGGGCTACGGTCCCGCACACCGTTAGGCCGTCTTCCGCTCACGCCCCAACATCGTGCAGCCCGCCTCCAGTGGTGTCGCGACAGGCGTGAATGGAGGGACGAATGGAGACGTGTCGTCTTCAGCGATGAGAGTCGCTTCTGCCTTGGTGCCAATGATGGTCGTATGCGTGTTTGGCGCCGTGCAGGTGAGCGCCACAATCAGGACTGCATACGACCGAGGCACACAGGGCCAACACCCGGCATCATGGTGTGGGGAGCGATCTCCTACACTGGCCGTACACCACTGGTGATCGTCGAGGGGACACTGAATAGTGCACGGTACATCCAAACCGTCATCGAACCCATCGTTCTACCATTCCTAGACCGGCAAGGGAACTTGCTGTTCCAACAGGACAATGCACGTCCGCATGTATCCCGTGCCACCCAATGTGCTCTAGAAGGTGTAAGTCAACTACCCTGGCCAGCAAGATCTCCGGATCTGTCCCCCATTGAACATGTTTGGGACTGGATGAAGCGTCGTCTCACGCGGTCTGCACGTCCAGCACGAACGCTGGTCCAACTGAGGCGCCAGGTGGAAATGGCATGGCAAGCCGTTCCACAGGACTACATCCAGCATCTCTACGATCGTCTCCATGGGAGAATAGCAGCCTGCATTGCTGCGAAAGGTGGATATACACTGTACTAGTGCCGACATTGTGCATGCTCTGTTGCCTGTGTCTATGTGCCTGTGGTTCTGTCAGTGTGATCATGTGATGTATCTGACCTCAGGAATGTGTCAATAAAGTTTCCCCTTCCTGGGACAATGAATTCACGGTGTTCTTATTTCAATTTCCAGGAGTGTATGTTGGTAGAGCACTTGCCCGCGAAAGGCAAAGGTTCCGAGTTCGAGTCTCATACCGGCACATGGTTTTAATCTGCCAGGAAGTTTCAAAAACGATCTAATGAACTTATGTCTGGAATTGCATGGTTTCCATTGAAACGTCCCCTTTCAACAATTATACTTGACTGTCCTTAAACTGACACACAATATTTTTAGCGCAACGCAATCTGAGTTTCAAAAATCCCTACAAAAAAATGGCCGCTACTAACATTAACCTATACCTTTCACAAATCACTTACCTCACAAAAATCTTCGTTACTCGAACTACTGCAATACAGCGAGCGCCACTACTGCCAGCTAAATAAAAGATTCAAACTACGGAAGGCACTAACTACTGATAGGCATAGTTAGCAAATGAAAGATTTTAATAGAGAACAAACAATGTATTTACCTTAATAGTGTTGAAAAATCATAATATACATAGCAGTTCATGACATCCAGTCTTACAAATTTCAAAACTCCGCCATTTCTCTCCCCACATCCACCACCGCTGGCGGCTCACCTCCAATTGCCAACGCTACTTGCTGTTAACAGCCAACAGCCCAACACTACAATGGCAGACAACAATGCAAACTAGCCACAGACTGCACACAGCACAGCCAGTGATTTTCATACAGAGCGCTACGTAGCGTTGCCAGTAAGAAAACATTAACAGCCTACTTACATAGCCCCCATGCTCCCCACAAAAAAATTTTACAAATTGTTTTGGGCAGTGGCCAATAATGATTTGATAAAATTTTTCATAATTACAATAACGAAGAAATCAAATGCACACACTTATTGACACAATGTTGATCAAAAGCTAAAATTTTCTCACAGTCCATAAAGACAGTCCTGATCGTTCATCACAGTAAAATAGCAGTGTTTTTCTCAAAGTCTGAGCAGTAGAAGAAAATGCACACGAAAGTAGTGGATTTCCATGCAGTCTTGAAGAAGTAGTGTTGTCCTTCCAACGAAAAGACAGTGCTGACTCTTGACATGCAGACAGGTAATGGGCCACAACAGAGCAAATCCACAACAGAGTCATTCGAAGTTTTGAAGACTATTGGTAGGTAGGTCATCACAGAGTAGACCCACTGTAGTCCTGGTAGAGATTACGGTATTGGTGGGCCATCAAACGTGCAGACCCACTGTAGTCCTTGTAGAAATAATGTTATTGGTGGGACATAAAAGATGGAGACCCACTGTAGTCCTTGTAGAAATAATGGTATTGGTGGGCCATCAAAGATGCAGACCCACTGTAGTCCTTATAGAGACGACCAGCAGCCATCTGTTGCGACTGTGCAGGTGCACAATCACCATTGAAGAGTCTTGCGGACAATACAGCAAGTCCATAACCACCATTTGTGCACTCACAAAAAATTTTTTTTGAAATGTCCTTAGAACCAGCAATGCTGTTATCCAGTCCCTTGCTGAATTATTAACACACGTGCAAACACTAACAGTCCCTACTTCTCACATATTGTCCATATACTATGACCAACAGAAACGTGTGCAGTGAAATGGAACTTACAAGTTAATAATATGATGAACTGGTGTCAATTACAATTTTATAACATAAGAATACAATAACAAAGGTACAAAATACATCATTAAAGAACATAACAATACAGATAACATTTGTAGTAAAACAGGCTTTACAAAAGAATAGAAACAAACATGTACATCAGTGTTACAAGAATTATGACATAAGCAAATAAATAAAATAATGAGAATAGTTCTTGAAACATTAATTTCACACATGATCATTAAAACAAAACAGAATAAATAATGTCTAAGCATCTTTACAAGATAAATAACATATTATCAGAAAAATTCTACAACATAACTCTTATTAGCTAAACACATACAGACAGGAAAAACACAAATTCACATAGTGCAATAACACAAAAATACAGGACAGGGTTTGTTTTCAGTGTAACATTTGGTACTGCAGTCCAACCCAAAACTTCATTCCATAGATGTTTCGTCTTATTTCAACATTTGTTTCCACCAAAAAAAATCCTATCCAAGCATGCTTTCTGTATTTATCTGTTCACATATTTCTTACCTCATTATTTATTTACCATCATCTTACCTCATCATTTATTTCCATGAAAATCCTACCTGTACCTGCTTTCTGTACTTTTTCCGTATAACTTCTCAACGAATTTCTTCCAATTCATCGCAACTCATTCTCTTATATAGTCTACCCCCTCTTAAGCTAACTTAAATCTACTGAGCTCAGATGCTAAACTAAGGGACGAGGCAATGCAATATTTTTAGCGCAACGCAATCTGAGTTTCAAAAATCCCTACAAAAAAATGGCCCTGACTAACATTAACCTATACCTTTCACAAATCACTTACCTCACAAAAATCTTCGTTACTCGAACTACTGCAATACAGCGAGCGCCACTACTGCCAGCTAAATAAAAGATTCAAACTACGGAAGGCACTAACTACTGATAGGCATAGTTAGCAAATGAAAGATTTTAATAGAGAACAAACAATGTATTTACCTTAATAGTGTTGAAAAATCATAATATACATAGCAGTTCATGACATCTAGTCTTACAAATTTCAAAACTCCGCCATTTCTCTCCCCACATCCACCACCGCTGGCGGCTCACCTCCAACTGCCAACGCTACGCGCTGTTAACAGCCAACAGCCCAACACTACAATGGCAGACAACAATGCAAACTAGCCACAGACTGCACACAGCACAGCCAGTGATTTTCATACAGAGCGCTACGTAGCGTTGCCAATAAGAAAACATAAACAGCCTACTTACTCCATGCTAGAGACCATTTATTCATTCATACTTTGTTAGAGAGACAGCGATCTAATAAGCGCTGTACCTTGCAGCCACTGTTACAGTATGTGCTGGAAATGGTTTCCATGAGCCTCAACATATGCGTGCACGCTCCACCAGATGTTCCGTCTCACACGTACACATCGTCCACGTTGAATCCGAACAGTGTCAAAGGCGGCATCGATAGACTGCTCCAGTGTCTCCACATCTGGAATGGTCTCTGCACACACGATATTTTTGAGATGACCCCATAACCGGAAATCGCACGGGTTGAGATCTGGTGCACGAGCTGGTCATGCAACTGGACCCCCTCGTCTGATCCATCGGCCAGGGAAGACACGATTGACATGCATCCGGACTTTAATGGCGAAGTTGACTGGAGCACCATCATGTAACACCCACATAGAACTTCGAATCGGCTATGCAACTGGACCCCTTTGTCCGATCCATCGACCAGGGATGACACGATTGAGATGCGTTCGGACTTTACGGCAAAGTGGGCTGGAGAACCATCATGCAGCAGCCACATAACCTTCTTCCAGCAGGGGAGGCAAAGCCACACGCTAGAAACGCCGACAGTTCCGGCCTATTAGGCGACGTGGAAGGAAGATTGGTCCCAAAATACGGTAGCTAATTATGCCTGCCCACGCATTCCGGGCTGCAACGATGCTGATGATCAGCTGCCACCATACCATAGGAATTCTCCTGATGACTGTTATGAACATTGAAGATGCCACTCCGGATAAAGGTAGCCTCACCTGAGAATAGGATGGATGGCACAAATTCTGGAACCGCGGTGGTCTGGTGAAGAAACCAGTGACAAAACTATTCCCGGTGTGGAATGTCTGTCGCTAGTAAGCCCTGTAAATACGAGGTGCATTCAAGTTCTAAGGCCTCCGATTTTTTTTCTCCGTACTGGAAAGAGATAGAAACATGCGCATTGTTTTAAAATGAGGCCGCATTCATTCTCAATACGTCCCAGAGATGGCAGCACCGTACGGCAGATAGAATTTTACCGCCAGCGGCGAGAATGAGAACTGTTTTAAATACTTAAAATGGCGACGTTTTCCTTACTTGAACAGCATACAATCATTCGTTTTCTGAATTTGCATGGTGTGAAACCAATTGAAATTCATCGACAGTTGAAGGAGACATGTGGTGATGGAGTTATGGATGTGTCGAAAGTGTGTTCGTGGGAGCGACAGTTTAATGAAGGCAGAACATTGTGTGACAACAAACCGAAACAACCTCGGGCTCGCACAAGCCGGTCTGACGACATGATCGAGAAAGTGGAGATAATTGTTTTGGGGGATCGCCGAATGACTGTTGAACAGATCGCCTCCAGAGTTGGCATTTCTGTGGGTTCTGAGCACACAATCCAGCATGACGACCTGAAAATGCGAAAAGTGTCACCCAGGTGGGTGCCACGAATGCTGACAGACGACCACATGGCTGCCCGTATGGCATGTTGCCAAGCAATGTTGACGCGCAACGACAGCATGAATGGGACTTTCTTTTCGTCGGTTGTGACAATGGATGAGACGTGGATGCCATTTTTCAATCCAGGAACAGAGCGCCAGTCAGCTCAATGGAAGCACACAGATTCACCGCCACCAAAAAAATTTCGGGTAACCGCCAGTGCTGAAAAAATGATGGTGTCCATGTTCTGGGACAGCGAGGGCGTAATCCTTACCCATTGCGTTCCAAAGGGCACTACGGTAACAGGTGCATCCTACGAAAATGTTTTGAAGAACAAATTCCTTCCTGCACTGCAACAAAAACGTCCGGGAAGGGCTGTGCGTGTGCTGTTTCACCAAGACAACGCACCCGCACATCGAGCTAACGTTACGCAACAGTTTCTTCGTGATAACAACTTTGAAGTGATTCCTCATGCTCCCTACTCACCTGACCTGGCTCCTAGTGACTTTTGGCTTTTTCCAACAATGAAAGACACTCTCCGTGGCCGCACATTCACCAGCCGTGCTGCTATTGCCTCAGCGATTTTCCAGTGGTCAAAACAGACTCCTAAAGAAGCCTTCGCCGCTGCCATGGAATCATGGCGTCAGCGTTGTGAAAAACGTGTACGTCTGCAGGGCGATTACGTCGAAAAGTAACGCCAGTTTCATCGATTTCGGGTGAGTAGTCAATTAGAAAAAAAATCGGAGGCCTTAGAACTTGAATGCACCTCGTAATAAATGAGTAACAATTGTCATGGAGAACGTTCCACACGGTCACCTAGCTTACCCTGTACTGACAACGGCGGTCGTCTCCCACAGTGTTAATCATAGTTTCCTCCAAGTCTGGTGTCCGAAGATTTCGGGTACGTCCTTCATGATTACCTGCTTCCTGAAACGACCATGTCTGAGACAGATGGCGAAACACAATCACTAAATGCTGTGGTGATAGGCGGGGGTAGGTCTCCTAACACAACCCGCCTGCCGTCCGTTAATAAACATCACGGGGGTAAGCTCTCGATTCAAATCCGGAACCATTGTGTACAATGGTGTACTACAACCACTACAAGGTGAGTCAGCAAGAGAAGTGAACTGAACACAACATAACCAGTTACTATGGCAGGAGAGGGCGCTAGAGCATGACGTGTGAGGAACTGTACCATCCTCTAAGAGGAATACTTTAACTGTGAAATTTTGAAATGTTGCAACACCTGTAACCGCGTAAGTAACGAGCAGCCCTTAGTAGCTCGCCATCACAATTTTTTATCTTAAATATATTTATGACTAATGCCCTTTTGGCGAATTTATTATTTTATGAATGACATGTAAGTACTGCCAGTCTTTCACGATGATTCTGTACTTATACTCTGTATCATACGTTTTTTGTCATAATTCTGTGACCATGTTATAGGCCATTCTTTGATTTAAATTCTGAGAAAGACACTCCTGGCATTGTTGAAACCCGGTTAATTCGTTAAAAATTGTGACAGAGGGCTGTTTTCTTTCAATTGTAGCGTTAACTGTGGCTGCATATTAGACCGCTAACTCTGTTCAAAGTATGATTGAGTAAATGGTCTCCAGCATGGAAACCATCCATTTCCGGACATAAGTTCATTAGACCTTTTTTGTTCCGTATCCTCTCATCGATCAATCCTAGTGTTTTCCACGGTGGAAAAATTCACTCAGTATACGCATACACTTAAAATCGCTAGAAAGTACGACACCGAGCGAGGTGGCGCAGTGGTTAGCACACTGGCTTCGCATTCGGGAGGACGACGGTTCAATCCCGCATCGAGCCATCCGGATTTAGGTTTTCCGTGATTTCCCTAAATCGCTTCAGGCAAATGCTGGAATGGTTCCTTTGAAAGGGCACGGCCGACTTCCTTCCCTAAGCCGCTGCGACCGATGACCTCGCTGTTTAGTCTCCTCCTGCAAAACATCCTACATTCCATCAAAAAAGTATACAGAAGTGGCATGGGATTACTGAGATGTTTATCCAAGAGGGTGCAATATTCTAAAAAATGACATTTCTTATACAACTGATTCGGTGGGTCTGGAGATTCGATGTCCTGTAGTAACTAAGTCTGACAGGTGATACACACATATGGTTTATAAGGTAGATTATTTTGGCACATACACTGAGGGGAAAAAAATCGCAACACCAAGAAGGAGTTGTGCGACATAAACAAAAATTGGTAGGCGTATTTCCGCATGTAAAAAATGATGTCTATGCAAATTTCGCGCCAGTCGCATAAAACTTGAGCTAGGAGCCATGAGGATGCGAATCGTGTTTCCTTTAAATACACGCTGTATTGTGAGCCGTGCGTGGCTCGTGTTCCCGCCATCATGTACACTGCTGGCCACCGTAAATGCAACACCCTGAAGGAAGCATCCGAATCAAGTGAAATTTACACCATGGGTTTGCAGCGATGAGATATGCAACTGATTAGAATTTCAGCGCAGACGCACATCACGCGCGCCTGTGGCGCCACCTCATAGCGCCATTTAAGGCTTGACGATTTCGACGAGTGTACGTTCGGCACGTGTGTTTACCTTGTGGTTGTTTCACAAGACGATCAGTTATGCCTCGTAGACAACAGCGAACATCGTTTGATCAAGTATCCGAGTTCGACAGAGGAAGGATAGTGGCTTACCGAGATTGTGGAATATCATACAGAGAAATCGCTAGTCTTGTTGAACGAAACCAAACAACTGTAATGCGGATATGTGACCGTTGGGTGCATGAGGGTACGACGGACCGACGTGGTCGATCGCATTCACCTCGGTGCACCACTGCACGTGCTGATAGGCAAATTGCGCGCATGGCAGTGGCGGATCGCTCAGTGACATCCCGAACCATAGCACAGCACATTGCGTCTGTAACGCATCATCCAGTGTCTGCGCGTACCATTCGACGCCGTTTACAGCAGAGTGGTCTGTTCGCAAGACGCCCATTGCTTCGTCTACCATTGACGCAGAACCACAGACGTCTCCGTCGCCAATGGTGTGATGACAGACGGATGTGGACGGCAGAATGGAATGACGTTGTCTTTACTGACGAGGCACGCTTCTGTCTGCAGCACCACGATGGTCGGATTCGAGTGTGGAGACACCGTGGGGAGAGGATGCTGGACAGCTGCATTATGCACCGCCACACTGGTCTTGCTCAGGGAATTATGGTATGGGGCGGTATTGGATATTATTGTCGCACGCCTCTAGTACGCATTGCCGGTACTTTAAATAGCCGGCGCTACATATCCCAGGTGCTGGAGCCAGTTGTCCTTCTTTACCTTCACGGCTCGGCCACAGCCATATTTCAACAGGATAATGCGCGACCACACGTGGCACGCATTGTCCAAAGGTTCTTCGTCAATAACCAGATTGAAGTGCTTCCCTGGCCGGATCGCTCTCCGGATCTTTCGCCGATAGAAAACATGTGGTCCATGGTAGCTCAACGAGTGACCCAGATTACATCCCCAGCTGCCACACCAGATGATCTTTGGCAACGTGTGGAAGCTGCTTGGGCTGCTGTACCCCAGGAACACATCCAACGTCTCTTTGACTCAATGCCGAGACGTGTGGCAGCGGTGATCTCCAACAATGGCGGCTACTCTGGCTACTGATTCTGGCAGGAACCACATGTCACAGACGTCTGTAAACGTAATAATTTGATACTTGGTCAACATGTTATCTACAAAATAAATTTTGTTGTGCTACCTCTTGTCTTTCTTGGTGTTGCATTTACGGTGGCCAGCAGCGTATTTACACCCTGTTTTTAACGTATTTCCACCTCACTACGTTAATTTAAATTACTACTGCCACTGAGTTGCTGCTTTGCCTGACCGTGAGGAGCGTTAGCAGCGCGTATCGATATATCCCCCCCTCGTGGTATCTTTGCTCGACTGCTATTACTTCCAGGTCGTTGTCTGTCGTAAGCCAGTTCGGATAGGGAACTCGGGTCGCGAGGTCGGGCTGCCAGTCAGTTGGAACGCGTCTGGAGTGCTGTCCGGACCCACCAGTCAGGGAGTTGCTATGCGGCACTAGTGCAGTCGGGTTGGAGCTGTGAGGTCTGTATCGAAATGGTTCGCACGACCATTGTCGCCACGCATCACTTGAGCCGGGCCACGGTCTTGGTGAATCGTCGGTCGGTCGTCCTACCGGACGACGTGTTTTCGCTCGCCGATCGTTCATGAGTCGACTGTGTGTGTGAGCATCGACTCCCGATTTGTCTTCGTGCGTGCAGAGTTACTGTTGGGTGTCGTTCAGGTCTTCGTGCAAGTGCTTGTTGTGTTGTATGTGGTTGGTGTTATTTTCACTGACGACTATTTTAGATGTTGTTGGCATTCTGAGAGATTGAGTCGGAACGTGCGAGGAGGAGAGTTCACAGCGGCAGTTGGGGTCGTGAGTTGGGTCCTGGCAGTCAGTAGCAACGCGTCTGGAGCGCAGCCCGGGCCAGCCAGTCGCCGGCTTGCAGCAGCAGTGAGCCCTGCGTGGACATCGCCCGCCCGACCGTTGCCGCCACGCATCACTTAAGCCGGGCCTGACTTTTGGTGGATTGTTGGTCGGTCGGTTGGTCCGAGGACATCTCCGTGCGGCGTAGTCGACTGGGCCGCTGGCGGGCTCTGCCAACACCGACTCGAAGGGAGGCCTCGGTGCTTGTTGGTGACGTCACGTCAGCTAGGCACGGCGAACGCCAGGTCTGTTGTAGGCATACTCATAATGGAGGTGTCTCCCTCTCTGACACAGGGAAATGTGAAACTATTGGCGGTAGTTGACCAACACAAATTGTTTTGAGAGATTTCTGCAATCAATTAATTGTGCAATTCATTACACTTCTTAACAAATAGTGTACTCCTGAACTTAAATTTCCACCTGTTTTAAGGATTGACGTACAAAAACCACTTCATGGTCCAGCAGCAACAGAATTCGTGCTTCTTTACCATATTTGTAAATCTGAGGAAGTTACGTTTGTACTGGGTTGCTTTTAGAAGAAACAGTGAACATATTGGTGCTCTTCTTTATGTATCTTGGTTGACTATGGGGTGAGGAGCACTGAATGTTATTGAAATGTCTTGCGATTGTACACGTTAGGGGAGGGGGTGGGGGGACAGAAGAAGAGGCAAAAGAGTGATACTTCTTTTATCAAATAAAATTTTTTTATCTTATAAAGTTTCTCCTTTCAGTTGCAAGACGGGATTATTTATCTTTTCTAATGTGCATGTTTAAAAAAGTTTAAGCTCAGCAGTATTTTCGATATATGAAGCTATTTTGTTTCCAGTTTAGAATTCCTTTCGTTGAAAACGGCTGTAAACTAATGACTGCCAACAGTTGGACATTTACACATGTAAATTAGTTCACATTTCCAGTGACGATGTCAAACGAAAATAAATAAAAGAAACGAGTTAACTGTAAGGGGGTTGGGGTAAGTTTCGATAACAAAATGGATCAAGTAAATATAGTTCCTTGAATGTAAAATTTCCGAAGCTTGCAATGGGGCAAAGCATCTTCTCATATTGATCTACGTTTGTTTCTACAGGATTAAGTAATACAGAACTATGATCTTCATTTGCAGCTTTACGATAGAAAGTAAATCTTTCATCTAAATAAAACTGCAGAATCCAAAACAATACCAAACATTTTTGTCCAAAAATAAGAGATTTATATTGATAAGCACGCCCAGGCGTTTCTGCCTGCAACACACCTGGCGTTCGCCGTGCCTAGCTGACGTGACGTCACCAACAAGCGCCGAGGCCTTCCTTTGAGTCGGTGTTGGCTCTGCGCAGTGTCGGAGTCTGTCTGGAGCTGTCCGATCGGTACGAGCATCGTCGCTCGCCGACCCAGGATGTGAAGGTTGAGTGGTTTTGAGCATTACCTTGTTGGTTACGGCGTTGCTGTTGTGGAGGTTTTCCTGTGAGCAACAACGAGTGAAGTGTTCGAGATAGCCGCCGTCAGGTGGAATTGAGAAAATAAATTTATCCATAGTCAAGTGCACCAGTGGAATTTTCTGCCTTGTGGCCGTTAGTGTTCTGGTTACCTGCCCTGGACGCTAACATAGTTTTTAGGCAGTGTCTTTTCCTCACCTGTTGTTGCTGGCGAACAGGGTGTGTAGTTTTGTCAGCTCAGTTCACATACGTGTTTGTTTGGGGATAGTGATTTTTTTTTTTTTTTTTAGATGTCTTGAATTCTCGTGTACTCCGTCGTGGCAAGCAGGCGGTTGGTCGGTCAGTCTTGGATTCACCACCGGTCTCGTCTAAGTGAACGAGGGCAGACCGGTCCACCAGTGACTTCTGAATGCCGTTCTCTTAATTATCCTTTTGGCAGTGGTAATTTTGTTGCAATTTAGCTGTATTTTAAATTTTTAATTTGGCAAGGTTAGTTGTGGGCCTTCAGCCTGGAAACATGTTCTCAGAGTTTCCTTCAAGTCCAAACATAGTAGCCTTCTGCCTTCAGTAATCATTATAATATATTTGGAATTTTGAAGATATCATCCGGCGGCCTTCAGCCGCTCCGCATTCTGACCTCATATATGTATACGGTTTATCTTATCGTAAATTTAACTGTGTCATGTCTTTTCAGAATCGAACTTATTCTAAAGCATCTGTTTGGAGGCCTTCAGCCGCGAAGCAGATTTAATCCTTGCAAAAGTGCATTTGTGAACTAAATGATAAAAAATTGCAATTGTGAAATGAATCCGATCGCAACATCCTTGGCCCTTTCCACAGTCCTAATTACCTGCTAGCCCTGCGTGATTTGGCGGACGTTTCATATCGGTCTTGAGCGTTAGTTAACTTTGGAACTGGACGTGGTGAGTCGGTGTTTGTCAAGAGTCTCTTTACGGCGACAAAGACGCCATTATCATCACCTCGCCGAGTTTGAATGAGGTCGTGTAATAGGACTACGAGAGGCTGGATGTTGCTTCTGCGATATTGCAGGAAGACCTGGCAGGAATGTAGCCACTGTACACGACTGCTGGCAGCGGTGGTCGCGAGAATGATACAGCTCGCAAGAAGGCAGGGCTCCAGACGGCCGCGTCGCGCTAACGAGAGAGAAGACCATTGTGTTCGGCGTATGGCTCTGGTGCATCCTACTGCATCTGCAGCAGCAATCTGAGCAGCAGTTGGCACCAACTGTTACAAGTCGGTTAGTTTCCGACCCAGGTGCCCTGTAGCATGCATCCCACTGGCTCCAAACCACCGCCTTTTGTGACTTTAGTGGTACCAAGCGAGAGCTCATTGTAGAGCAG
The DNA here is from genome assembly GCF_021461385.2 of Schistocerca piceifrons. NCBI lineage: Eukaryota > Metazoa > Arthropoda > Insecta > Orthoptera > Acrididae > Schistocerca > Schistocerca piceifrons. The sequence continues at coordinate 92,171,393 of NC_060138.1, read as the reverse complement.
GGTGGAGGTCAGTTGTGTTCTGGTTCTGCCTTGGTGCCAGTGATGGATATGTGATAGTTAGGGGAAGGCCAGTTGAAGGCCTGCAACAGACCTGCCTACTTGGTAGACATACTGTACCTACAAACTGGAGTTACACTTCTGGCCATTAAAATTGCTACACCACGAACATGTGCTACAGACGCGAAATTTAACCGACAGGACGAAGATGCTGTGATATGCAAATGATTAGCTTATCAGAGCATTCACACAAGGTTGGCGCCGGTGGCGACACCTACAACGCGCTGACATCAGGAAAGTCTCCAACCGATCTCTCATACACAAACAACAGTTGACAGGCGTTGCCTGCTGAAACGTGTTGTGATGCCTTGTGTAAGGAGGAGAAATGCCTACCATCACGTTTCCGATTTTGGTAAAGGTCGGATTGCAGCCTATCGCGATTGCGGTTTATCTTATCGCGACATTGCTGCTCGCGTTGGTCTAGATCCAACGACTGTTGGCAGAATATGGAATCGGTGGGTTCAGGAGTGTAATACGGAACGCCGTGCTGGATCCCAACGGTCTCGTATCACTAGCAGTCGAGACGACAGGTATCTTATCCGCATGGCTGTAACGGATCGTGGAACCACGTCTCGATCCCTGAGTCAACAGATGGGGACGTATGCAAACCATCCGCACGAGCCGGCCGGTGTGGCCGTGCGGTTAAAGGCGCTTCAGTCTGGAACCGCGTGACCGCTACGGTCGCAGGTTCGAATCCTGCTTCGGGCATGGATGTGTGTGATGTCCTTAGGTTAGTTAGGTTTAAGTAGTTCTAAGTTCTAGGGGACTGATGACCACAGAAGTTAAGTCCCATAGTGCTCAGAGCCATTTGAACCATCCGCACGAACTGTTCGACGAAGTTTTCAGCAGCATGGACTATCAGCTCGGAAACCATGGCTGCAGTTACCCTTGAAGCTGCATCACAGACAGGAGCGCCTGCGATGGTGTACTCAACGACGGATCTGGGTGCACGAATGGCAAAACGTCATTTTTTTCGGATGGATCCAGGTTCTGTTTAGGGCATCATGATGGTCGCATCCGTGTTTGGCGACATCGCCGTGAATGCACATTGGAAGCGTGCATTCGTCATGGCCATACTGGCATGGGGAGCCATTTGTTAGACGTGTCGGTCACCTTTTGTTCGCATTGACAGCACTTTGAACAGTGGACGTTACATTTCAGATGTGTTACGACCCTTCATTCGATACCTGCGAAACCCTACTTTTCAGCAGGATAATGCACGACCACATGTTGCAGGTCCTGTACGGGCCTTTCTGGATATAGAAAATTTTCGACTGCTGCTCTGGCCAGCACGTTCTCCAGATCTCTCACCAATTGAAAACGTCTGGTCAATGGTGGCCGAGCAACTAAATGAACCTGTACCGAATCGTGCCGTCCTTCTCTGGATCTAGCCTATTTCCTCTCTCAGTCCTGTCTGGTACGTATCCCACTATGACGAGCAGTGTTCAGCTATTGGCCGACCGAGTGTTTTGTAAGCTGCTTCCTTTGTTGACGGGCTACATTTTCTGAGGATTCCTGCAGTGAATCCCAGTCTGACATTTGTCTTAACTGCGGTTAGTTTTATGTGGTCAGTCCACCACATGTCATTCCTTAAGCATGCTCCTAAACATTTTATGGAAGTAACTGCTGCCACTGATTGTTCTGCGGTCGTGAAATCATACAACAACGAGTCTTTTCGTCAGTGTATTCGAAATACCTTACATTTATTTATGTTGAGGGTCAGTTGATAACCCTCTGCGCCAACCGTTAATTTTCTACAGGTCTTCCACCATTTCGCTACAATTTTCTAGCAACGCGACTCCTCTTACACAACAGCATCATCTGCCATCTCGTAGGACTTCCGACGTTATCTACGATGTCATTTATACACAGAGCGATTCTCATTAACGTTTAAAATCCCCTGGAGTGACGTACATGACGCTAGAGCAAGTGATTTAATATAAGACATATGAGCCCGCAATTGTCGGAAAATGCCACAAAAGTGGGTGATGAATGTTGGACATGCGACGTCTCCAGAAGGCATACCACGCAGCATGTGCAGCTGTTAAACATAACGGTCTGTCGCACCTGATCATCCCAACCTAAGTCAATATTTACGTCAGTGTTTTAAGGGCCCACATGTGCGACTTCGGCGCTTGAGGCACAGGGATGGAGTCCTGCGTGCGGTGGTTAGTATCTTTTTGCATTACGTTAGACAGTTACCTACGTGTTTACATTCGGGTAAGATTTACTATTTTATTTACCTTTCTCGTGGTCTCCGCTGGTTTATTGCAAAGTACAGTACAACAGAGACCTAGTGTATTACATCACAAGTAAATGAGTATAAGCTTCCGAATTGCATCGCTGCCAGTAAATAACGTACATATTCTTCACTAAATAAAGTGCGTAAACAGGAAAAGAATGGAAAAAAGGGAAGAAACACAAGTAATTACGCTTTTGCTTGGTTACAGCGAGGACAATTATTTTGCAACTTCTACGTTTACAACAGATCACATACATAGAAGGCTTTCGAAAGAGTAGTAGCCTTCTGGAGCAACGTGCAGCACAGCGCTCCAAGATCGGTAAGACCAGCCACTGCACATGTAGCGAGGTACGTCTTCTGGTGACGTCACATGTTCAACATTGTTCATCCACTTTCGGGGTACTCCCCGACATTTGTGACTCCGTGTTACATTACTTGTCTCAGCGTCATCTGTGTCGCTTCGGATGTTTTTAAACGCTATTAAAACCATCTTCTATATTGCGAAAAGTAATGATCCTACAAAACTCTGAAACGTCTTTGTAAAGTCGTTTCATAAGACGCTTGTCGAATTCGGTACAACGTGTTCACTGTACTACGTGACTTTAGCGCAATTCATGAAGTCTTCCAAAAAGACTGAGCACTGAAATAAGGACTATTGATTATTATATGTGTGTTTTAATGTGAGGTTTCGGTTTTGTCTTGTGGGAATTGCTGAATTGTTCATCGTCTGCTGGGAGCACACGATGTAGCATCTCGTTGGAAGGAAAGCGCAGGATGACCAACTTAGGTTTCCAATACCTGAACAGAGAGGTTTACCCATCTGAGTCGAGGGCTGTGTGGAAGGCTGTTTCTGTTTGTGAGGTTGATGACGGAGGGCTACCCCTCTGGTAGCTTCCGCTACACGGGGAGCTAGGTAATCTCGTGAGAGAAAGGGACACTCTTTGGTGAACGCTTGGTGAGTACGGATCGTAGCTCTTAAGGGGGGTTTCAGGTGATAGGAAGCAGGTTGAATTAGGACTTCGTTATGTTTAACTGTTGAAATACTTTAGAACTTCAGCTTAACTAGTCGTGTGAAGTGAGTATGATTTTTAATGATTTTTAAATCTATATTTTGTGGAAGTTGCTTTTGTCTTTGCGTGTCGATTTTGTGCCACGTGTTTGGTAATCAATGACCCTTCTGGTCCACCACGGCACCGCAATAGGCTTTATTTTAACAGTTTGCTTGTTTAATGAGCTATAATTTCTGCAAGAATATCTACTCTTTCGTGGACTTTCTAGACTTTCTACAAAGCAGCACGACAGTTCGGAATGCACCACGTGCTCTAGTTCGGCCGTTTGGAAGCAGCGTACACAGTTAGTATGTTCAATATTTATCGCACAACCTCGTGCATTGGTTACACCTCTGCCCAGAATAGTGCACGCGTAGAATCGTAATGCAAATCTCACTGACAAGGGAACCTTCCCATCGCACCCCCCTCAGATTTAGTTATAAGTTGGCACAGTGGATAGGCCTTGAAAAACTGAACACAGATTAATCGAGAAAACAGGAAGAAGTTGTGTGGAACTATGAAAAAAAATAAGCAAAATATACAAACTGAGTCGTCTATGTGTAAGATAGGCATTATCAAGGACAGTTTGAGTACAGGAGCGCCGTGATCTCGTGGTTAGCATGAGCAGCTGCGGAACGAGAGGTCTTTGGTTCAAGCCTTCCCTCGAGTGAAGATTTTAATTTTTTATTTTAAGACAATTATCAAAGTTCAGGCACTCACACATAATCAACTTCGCTCTCCAAAATTCCAGGACATATTCAGATTTGCTTGGACATAAGCAGGATTTGATGGTCTACACACGGAAAAATTTGAAAACATATGTTTTCACAGAGCACGGGGAAAACTGCGCGACTGTGAAACTGTTGCATTCATTTGTTGCAGTTTATGTGACAAACTCCTATGTTTTCATCACTTTTTTGGGAGTGATTATCACATCCACAAGAAAACTTAAATCGAACAAGGTAGAAGAATCTTTTTACCCATTCGCCAAGTGTACAAGTTAGGTGGGTCGACAACATATTCCTGTCATGTGACACACGTGCCGTCACCAGTGTCGTATAGAATATATCAGACGTGTTTTCCTGTGGAGGAATCGGTTGACCTATTACCTTGCAATCAAATGTTTTCGGTTCCCATTGCAGAGGCACGTTCTTTCGTCTACTAATCGCACGGTTTTGCGGTGCGGTCGCAAAACACAGACACTAAACTTATTACAGTGAACAGAGACGTCAATGAACGAACGGACAGATCATAACTTTGCTAAAATAAAGAAAGTAAACTTTTCACTCGAGGGAAGACTTGAACCAAGGACCTCTCTTCTTCCGCAGCTGCTCACGCTAACCACGGGACCACGACGCTCCTTAGTTCGCGTTCTCCTTGATGTTGCCTATTTGCGCATGGACTACTCAGTTTGTATATTTTACTTATTTTTTTCATAGTTCCTCAAAACTTCTTCCTGTTTTCTCGATCGATATGTGCTTAGTTTTTCAAGGCCTATCCACTGTGCCAACTTATAACTAAATCTGAGGGGGGTGCGATGGGGAGGTTCCCTTGTAAGATATTTTTATGGTATTAATGCAAAGGAGTTGATAGTATCATTGTCTCCCAACCCCGTTTTTTGTGTTTCTTCTTGCTGTAGTTAAACTGTGCTCCGTTACATTTTCACGTAATTCTTACTTAAATATTTCTAGTCAGGCACCAGTTATGTGTAGTTAGGATGTGCAATCAAATAATACTTAGATACAATAAACAACCTACGTGAAAGATAAATTCTGTGGTGTTGATCTTACCCAGTTACTCCGTTTTCCAATCCTGAATTAATCAAGTTGCTTCATACACGACATGGAGTGCTATTTATCTGGCTACTTAAAGAAATTTGCATACTTGAAATTAAATTATTAAAGTAATTAAACTAACAATTTTCCAGCTCCGTTTTGTTCTAAATGGTTAGGAAGGGCTTGGGCTGGTGGCGACCCAGAATTTCTGAATTTTTATCATTATTTGTGTGAAAGAAGCAGCTAGAAATGCGAGATAACATATATGGCTCGATGAGAAACGTCGTAAAGATATTAGTAATACGTTACGACTCCCCTGGGGCACGCCGGAAGTTATTTTTGCGTGGAAGACCTCTCCGTTCAGAATGACATTTTGTGTTCTGTTTTCCAGAAACTCTTCAGTTCAGTCACGCTCTTGATTCCATACACTCATACTTTTAACAAGATATATATGATTCTGCGGTTTCGTAATGTCATATATTCATCCAGACCGATCTTGTCTGAACAATCTTTCCTCTGCAATCTCCATGAACTAAGTTTAGAGTTTTTACTTCGGCCTTTATTGTATACGCCGTCTAGCAGCAAAAGTATATGTTATTCCAGAAAGTGGTAGCGTTAGCTACCGGTCGTAGCGGGTATATCTTGATAACGCGCGAAAGAAGCGCCGTAGGAGATGTTGCTGCTGGCGTTTACGACCTGACGGCAGTTACGGCGTCATCCTCATTCTGCGACGCTCATCTCGAGGATCACAAACGAGTTCGTGAGAGAGGCAGCGGCTGTCGAGAGGCGCCTGGCGGAAGGCTTAGGCGAAATTCCTACAGAACCAAAATAAAACACGTCAGATAACTTGACAACTGTTTCAGGTCGGTATACTGACAGCGGGCAGGGTTTTATGGAGCCGATTGGTGTGGAATTCACATAAAAAGCAAAGGCAGTGTCCAAATGATATTGTAAAGAGTGCCGGGTTTAGCGCACACTGAAATGCTCAGTGTCGGTTAAGGCGGAATGTTTTCAGAATTTAGTAACTGTAAATGATGAAAAGCAGAGTAATTTTAAGAAAATTTCAGGTTTTGAGAGAACAATAGGGACTCCGCGTTGTCATTGATCGACAGTAAGTCTCGTTTTCTTTCAAAAACAAAAGACTGAATCGTAAGACATTGTTGGCTGGGAGCTCCCTAAAGGTAGGCTAGCTACCACATTGGAAAGGTTTTTTTTTTTTTTTTTTTTTTTTGCGCACATTGGGAGCTTTCCTATGCGGTGTATAACGACTGTCTCCTTAGCGTATCAGATCAGTATGTATTGTATTTTTATGTTAACCGGGGACCTAGAAACGACGGAGAGGCTCCGTCCCCCACCGCAGCCGCAGTGGTCCACAACCCCACGACGACTACCGCAGTCCACTTCACCCCTCCGCCGCCCCACATCGAACCCAGGGTTATTGTGCGGTTCGGTCCCCAGTGGACCCCCCCCCAGGGAACGTCTCACACCAGACGAGTGTAACCCCTATGTTTGCGTGGTAGAGTAATGGTGGTATACGCGTACGTGGAGAACTTGTTTGCGCAGCAATCGCCGACATAGTGTAGCTGAGGCGGAATAAGGGGAACCAGCCTGCATTCGCCGAGGCAGATAGAAAACCGCCTAAAAACCATCCACAGATTGGCCAGCTCACCGGACGTCGACACTAATCCGCCGGGCGGATTAGTGCCGGGGACCGGCGCTCCTTTCCGCCCTAAAAGCCGTGCGTTAGACCGCACGGCCAACCGGGCGGTCTTTAGTTCACTATAGTTGACTGAGTTCATGAGCAGTTGCATTGCTTGTTGTGTTGCGTGTGTCGTTCAAGAAGGAAAAGAAGGAGCGTACTTGTCTCGAGTAACATCAACCCCCTCGGCGGACTTGCACCCACCATATCAGACACTGCGGAGAGAGATGCTATTTAATACATAACGATTCCGATACATCTCTTGAGTAGGGTCTTTAACAATCTTCTCTCCTTTTCGGTCAAATAATTCTGGCAAAAACTTCGTACTACCTACTCCCGTTAGTCCCAAAAGTTTTTATACTGCATTAATAAAAAAAAAAAAGAGAGAGAAAAGTTAAGATGGTGGTTTTTTGGTTCCAGGCATTCTGCGTACCCTCCCCGCACTTGAGTAAAACGTATAGAACGTTCGTATAATCATGTGAAACAGTCAGAGAAGTATTTCTTTGGAATGAAGTTCAACTCGCGCTTCACATTGGCCTGAACCTCGTTTATTTCTGTATATTCTTTATTTTTTATTTTTTTATGGTATATTCGTACTGACAATACAAAGTTTCGTCAACCGCGATAGTTTTTTCCAGGAAAGTCAATTAAGTCGATGCGTACGCCCATGGCCTGTTTGCCGGCCGCTGTGGCCAAGGCGGTTCTAGGCGCTTCAGTCCGCAACCGCGTGGCTGTTACGGTCGCAGTTTCGAATCCTGCCTCGGCCATGAATGTGTGTGATGCCCTTAGGTTAGTTAGGTTTATGTAATTCTAAGTCTAGGGGACCGATGACCTCAGATGTTAAGTCCCATAGTGCTTAGAGCTATTTGAACCAATTTGAACGGGCCTTTCTTTTCCCGCTAGTCAAGGGAGGCGGGACAAACTTTGCGCACTCTTTTCTCTTCCTCAAAAGATTCTGAAGAATGTCTTGAACACTGGATTTAGAGATGTCACTTCACTGCATTTTTGTGCCACAACAACGGTGACACACTGTGGCCGCACGTCCTCTGTTTTACACTGCCCACTCACAGCTGACTTATGGGATGCACATCTGTCGTTAGGAGTAAAATCAGTCTCGAATCTTTTTGGCGAGCGATTTACACTCGCCCAGGCAACCTCAGAGCTGAGCGCGACCATACAGCGAGCTCGTCTGCTGAAGTGGGTATCATTTCCCAATGAAATGCGTTTCACCCAGATTTCTCCATCAAGAGTATTACACCGTGTTTCGGTTTCTGGATACGTTGAGACATTGAATAATGACACAGTTCAAGGCGAAGTACGAGACGGGGGCCCACCGCGAGTATCTAGCGGGAACACAACTCATCCAGACCGAGTGACTGTTAAGTCATCGGCCGCTGGCAACACTTTCTGAACGTGACCCGGTCGCCAGCTATCACTGTGTCGAGAGATTCTATCCACTCACTTGTCGACCAGTCTGGTGTGGCAACAGAAGATTCAAAGGATCCTACTGACGTATCATCGTTTTGACAGTCACACAGACATTCGTGTGGAGGATGTACAAATAGGTACCCCTGGTGCTGAGGGGAAACTGAATATGTTGAAAACAAATCAGTCGCCGTGTCCGGATAGAATCCACATCAGTTTCACAGCTTGCATTTATCGCCAACCTCACGGCCATCGTAGAGTCCGAAGCGACTGAATAAAAGCGCAGGTGACTCCTGCGCATATGAAGGGTGAAAGAACGGACCCGCAGAAATACAGATCCATACCCTTTACATCGGTATGTTGCATAATTCTTGAGCATATTGTAAGTTCGAATATGATAAATTTCGTTGAAAAGGATAAGTTTCTATGCACAAATCGGCGCGCATTTAGAAAGCATCGCTCGTGCGAAACTCAGCTTGACCTTTTCTCGCACGATATCCTGCGACCCGTAGTTGAAGAGCAACAGACAGGTTTCATATGCCTAGATTTCTGGAAAGCATCTGACAGGGTGCTTCCCTGTATAATGTTAACGAAAGACCGAGCATTGGGGATAGGTTCCGAGATACGAGGCGTGTTTTTTAAGTAAGGTTCGTTTGAACATAAGTCTACAACGAAAGCTAATTTCAAAAAAGTAAATTTATTTTCAGAAAGTACATACTTGACTCTGTTCTTCGACATAGTTGCCAAGTTTGTTCAAACACGTATCATACCCCTCAACCAATTTTAAAATACCCTCTTCATAAAAACTTGCCGCCTGCTAGGATGACCAGGAGTTTACTGCCATTTTCACGTTGTCGTCATCATTGTAACGGTTGCCACAGAGGTGTTGTTTCAGGTGGAGGAACGGATGGTAATCTCTCGGCGCAAGATCAGGACTGTAGGATGGGTAGTCTAAAACTTCCCAGCCAAAACTGTCCAATAAATAGCGGGTCTGACCTGCAGTAAGAGGTCTTCCATCGCCATGGAAAACGACAATTCCATTTTTCAGCATGCCGCATCTTTTGTGTTGAATCGCTCTGCGTAGCTTTCTCAGGGTTTGGCAGTATGCTTCTGCATTGATAGTGGTTCATCGATGCATGAAGTCGACCAACAAAACACCATGCCTATCCCACAACACTGATGCCATGATTTTGCGCTTGGACAGAGTCTGTTTGCCCTTCATTCCATGATCTGTTGCTTCGATTTGGGTGCGATATGCGAAACCCGTGTTTCGACTTCAGTTACTATCTGACTCAAGAAGACGTCACCTTTTCGTGATAACGAGTCAAGAACTGCATCGCACACCCAAATCTTTGGTTTTTGTGGTTCTCTGTTAAAAGTTTTGGGACCCAACGGGAGCACAGTTTCCTAAACTGTAGGTGTTCAGAAACAATGTTTTAAAGCACTGATCTCGACGCGCCAGGAAATTCGTTTGAGAGACCTGTTATTGTGAAGCTCCTGTTCTGCCTGATCCTCGCTTCAACTGAAGCCACCAAATCGTCTGCAATCAAAGAAGGGGGACCGGAGCAGTCCTCATCATGGACGTTGTCACGGCCATCTTTGAATTCACGTACCCACTTAGCGCACTTTGCTTCCACTCATAACAGTCACTGTACACTTCACAAATCTGCCGATGATGATTTTCTGCAGCAGACAGATTCCTTGTTGACAAAAACAGTATCACTGAGTGAACCTCGCACGCAGTTGGCGAGTTGATAATAAACATTTGAAAGCACAGAACAGAACCGTACAGGTTAGCTACAGAGCTGAAACTGAGCGCAGTTGTTCCCGAGGCATGCCGGTACACGACGCACGCGCTCGTTGCGGTATGCGCAAGAACTACTAGTGTCTACAACAAAACGGACCTTAAAAAACACGCCTCATATATGAGTGAACTGAAGACTTCGTAAGTATTTGTACCCAGTACGTCGTCCTCATGGTGAGTGTTCACCAGAGACAAGGCTACCATCAGGACAAGTGTGGTAAGATTCGCCTTGTTCAGCAATACGTAAATGATATGATAGGTAGGGTTAGCACCAGTCAGGCAGTTGTTTCCTGATAACGCTGTAGTTTACGAGAAAGTATCGTCGTTTGACTGTAAAAGGACACAGGATAACTTAGACAGGATATCTGTTTGCTGTGATGAATAACAAATCGCTCTAGGTTACAAAAGTGTAACTTAATTCAGTTGTTGTTGTTGTGGTCTTCAGTCCTGAGACTGGTTTGATGCAGCTCTCCATGCTACTCCATCCTGTGCAAGCTTCTTCATCTCCCAGTAGCTACTGCAACCTACATCCTTCTGAATCTGCTTAGTGTATTCATCTCTTGGTCTCCCTCTACGATTTTTACCCTCCACGCTGCCCTCCAATACTAAATTGGTGATCCCTTGATGCCTCAAAACATGTCCTACCAACCGATCCCTTCTTCTAGTCAAGTTGTGCCACAAACTTCTCTTCTCCCCAATCCTATTCAATACCTCCTCATTAGTTACGTGATCTACCCACCTTATCTTCAGCAGTCTTCTGTAGCACCACATTTCGAAAGCTTCTATTCTCTTCTTGTCCAAACTAGTTATCGTCCATGTTTCACTTTCATACATTGCTACACTCCATACAAATACTTTCAGAAACGACTTCCTGACACTTAAATCTATACTCGATGTTAACAAATTTCTCTTCTTCAGAAACGCTTTCCTTGCCATTGCCAGTCTACATTTCATATCCTCTCTACTTCCACCATCATCAGTTATTTTACTCCCTAAATAGCAAAACTCCTTTACTACTTTAAGTGTCTCATTTCCTAATCTAATTCCCTCAGCATCACCCTCGTTTTGCTTTTGTTGATGTTCATCTTATTTCCACCTTTCAAGACACTGTCCATTCCGTTCAACTGTTCTTCCAAGTCCTTTGCTGTCTCTGACAGAATTACAACGTCATCGGCGAACCTCAAAGCTTTTATTTCTTCTCCATGAATTTTAATACCTACTCCGAATTTTTCTTTTGTTTCCTTTACTGCTTGCTCAAATTACAGATTGAATAACATCGGGGAGAGGCTACAACCCTGTCTCACTCCTTTCCCAACCACTGCTTCCCTTTCAATATACAGATTGAATAACATCGGGGAGAGGCTACAACCCTGTCTCACTCCTTTCCCAACCACTGCTTCCCTTTCATGCCCCTCGACTCTTATAACTGCCATCTGGTTTCTGTACAAATTGTAAGTAGCCTTTCGCTCCCTGTATTTTACCCCTGCCACCTTCAGAATTTGAAATAGAGTATTCCAGACAACATTGTCAAAAGCTTTCTCTAAGTCTACAAATGCTAGAAACGTTGGTTTGCCTTTTCTTAATCTTTCTTCTAAGATGTAAGGTTAGTGTTGCGTCACGTGTTCCAACATTTCTACAGAATCCAAACTGATCTTCCCCGAGGTCCGCTTCTACCAGTTTTTCCATTCGTCTGTAAATAATTAATTCAGATGAGTAGGAAAAACAATCCTTTAATTTTCGAATGCGGTGTTAGTGGTGTGCTGCTTAAGGCAGTCACGCCGATCAAGTATGTAGGTGTAACGTTGCATGGCGATAAAATGAAGCGAGCTCTTAATCACGGTAGAAGACGAATGGTTGACATCGGTTTGTTGGGAGAGTTTTGGGAAGTCTAGCGCAGCTAGAAGGGAGACCGATTATAAAACATTTGTGCGACCCAATCTTGATTCCTGAATATAACGAGAGTAAAAGAACGGATCCGCAGCCTCACAGACTCATATCTCGTGTCTTTGATACCCTCATCAGGTCCTGTTAAAGGAAGACATCGAAACAATTCAGAGGCATGCTGCTAGATCTGCTACCGGAAGGTTTGATTAACGCGCAAGTGTTAGGCGTATGCTTCGCGCAATTGGGAATTCCTTGGAGGGAAGACGGCGTTATTTTCGCGAAACGCTACTGAGAAAATTTAGAGAACAGGCATTTGCAACTAACTGCAGCATGATTCTACCGCCGCCAACGTACGTTTCGCGTATGGGCCACGAAGATATTGTAAGAGCAACTACAAATCGTACGGTGGGGTTTAGACAGTCATTTTCTCCTCGTTCCATTTGGGAGTGGATTAGGAAAGGAAATTATTTGCACTGATACATGTTATCTGCCGCCATCCACCACACGCTGGCCTGCGGTTTATGTATCTAGATGTAACTTAAAAGTTTTTATCCCCCCACTTTCCGCAACAGTAGCAGGGTAGAGAAAGGAACATTACCTCAATCGTTCAGCGTACCACAGCGGGTCATCTTGGGTGGAACGTGCCAGACTGGGACCAGATCTTATGCGTTTCTGCACTACTACCCACGGGGCGCTTATAAAGTGTGCCTAGCATAGGTGGTTAAGCTGCCAACCTCCCATCACTGAGATGGTGGCGAGATTTTGTGTTATATCTTTTTAATGTTGTTCGCTGTACTGTGTGCTCATACCTTTAGAGTCGCGATCATACAGTCGGTGAAGTATTATAAACAGAGTATTTCAAGATAAAGAACCAGTGGTCGGAACTTAGTATTTCGTACTGTATATGAGTTATGAAGATGGCAACGCCAGATAAGTGCAAAAACCATGGCACTATCAGGGTAACGTCTCATGTTCCAAATATTGGCAAGAATAATACACTTAAGAATTGAAAAGTGACGACAGTTTCTCTCCCTGAAAGGTAATGGCACAAGAGGCAGCTCTGACGTTGCAGTTGACAATGAAAACAATATTTAAGAAAAATGAAACGCGTTCATGGAATGTTTGTACTTGGAAACAACGTTTAACTTTGTAAAATGGTGCAAAATGTTTCAAATCCTGAGACAAATAAGAATAAGCTGTAGGGAAAGACGGATAATGTACAATATGTACAAAACCCAAGATGGAAAATACGAATAGAAACCCAAGAAGGAAGGACTCGGATTAAAAATGGTTTAAGGCAGGAATGTAGTCTTTTGTCCCTGTTATTCAATCTATACATCGAAGAATCAATGACGGAAATAAAAGAAAGGTTCAGGATAGGGATTAAAATTCCGGTGAAACGATAACAATGATAAGACACTGTTACCGTCAGTGAAAGGGAGAAGAATTACGGGAAGTTTTGAATGAAATGGACAGTCAAAAGAGAACTGAATATGGATTGAGAGTAAACCGAAGAAAGAAGAAAGTAACGAGCAGTAGAACGAATTATATTACCTACAAACTTAACATCAAAATAGGAGACCACGAAGTTGATTAAGTAAGTTAGGGAATTCTGCTACCTTGGAATGAAAATAACGATAGACGAAGCCAGGAGGAAACACACTGAAGCTCCAAAGAAACAGGTATAGGCATGCGTTTTCAAATATGGAGATATGTAAATAGGCAGAGTGTACCGTGAAAATCAGGAATCCGGTAAAACATCAACTCTCTCATATCGTTGCGGCCGGAAAAAGATCCTGCAATAACGGGACCAACGACGACCGACGAGAATCGTTCAACGTGACAGAAGTGCAACCCTTCCACAAACTGCTACAGATGTCAATGCTGGGCCATCAACAACTGTCAGCGTGCGAACCATTCAAAGAAACATCATCGATATGGGCCTTTGAAGACGAAGCACACCCGCGTACCCTTGATGACTCGCATGACCCCGTTAACACCGACATTGGACTGTTGATGTGTGGAAACATATTGCCTGGTCGGACGAGTCTCACTTCAGATTGTATCGAGTGGATGAACCTATACGGGTATGGAGACAGCCTAATGAATCCATGGACCCTGCATGTCAGCAGGGGACTGTTCAAACTGGTGGAGGCTTTTTAATGGTGTGGGGCATGTTCAACTGGTGTGATATGGGACTCCTGATAAGTCTAGACACGACTCTGACAGGTGACACGTACATAAGGATCCTGTCTGATCACCTGCATCCATTCATGCCCAATGTGCATTACGATAGACTTGGGCAATTCCAGCAGGACAATGTGACACCTGACACGTCCAGAATTACTAAGAGTGGCTCCAGGAAAACTCTTCTGAGTTTAAACACTTCTGCTGGCCATCAAACACCCCAGTCATGAACATAATTGAGCGTATCTGGGATGGCTTGGGACGTACTGTTCAGAAGAGATCTCCACCCCTTGGCACTCTTACGGTTTTATGGACAGTCCTGTAGGATTTATGGTGTCAGTTCCCTCCAGCACTACTTCAGACACTAGTCGAGTCCATGCCACGTCGTATTGCTGCACGTCTGTGTGTTCACGGGGGCCCTACACGATACTGACTCTTTAGTGTAAACGGGAGATTAGCAGAGGTAAAGAGAAACGTTCATCTACATCTACATCCATACTCCGCAAGGGAGCAACATACCGCTTGACTCCTCGGTGAAGGTATGTTCTCGAAACTTCAAAAGAAACCAGAACCGAGCTACTGACCAATAGAAGTCTGGTAGTATCATCCATCGACCTTAATGTAAAGAAGAAATGTATGAGTATGTACGTGTGGAGCACAGAATTGTATGTTAGTACATCATGGACTGTAGGAAAACCGCAATAGAAGAGGATCGAAGGGCAAAGCACAACATCGGCGTCTCTGGTAAGCCACACCGCAGATTCAGCAAATGTAATGGGTCAGAACACCCAAAAATGGTCACGTCGCCTTCGTTATGTGACGAAAGAAAGGCTAAGGCGAATGCAACAAAATGTACCAAGAGCTATTACGAACCAGTTCTATACTATAACGAACTTGTTAAGAAAGCACGGCAGAAGGAAAACAGCTGATACCTTCGTAACAGCAAACCCTATGCAGTCATGACGAATGAGATCGAGCAAACATTACCCACTACTTCGCTCTATAAATATCCCATCGGTTTAGCTCGTAAGTCAGTCGGTCAGACGGATCGCACTCGATTCCCTAATTGCAGCGAAGTGACGTCTAGCACAAGTGTGTTGCAGATTCCTGCACGCTACGGACAACAAAGCCGCTACTGAGAGATGGCTACCTTGCCACAATCACCAGCCGCAAACACCAAAGTTACCCAGTGCTTTGGCGTCGCGGTGCAGCCCGTGACGGAGCCACCGCAAGCGACCAATCGCCAGTGCAGCAGCTGGCTGGAACGAAGTGCGCGGTGTTACTGCCTTTTGCGGCTGAAGGCCGCTTACGTTACGATTCCTCAGCAGGCATTGACAGACGAAGCCAACCACAAGTCAAGACGCCACCTGTAATGTTATGGAAATGAGTAACTAAATCTGAATCTTCTATCATTGCGCCTACTGGCGACCACAGAACACTACCATATTTCCGAGAAAAACTGGTAAGGAGCGACCCGGGAAAGTGCCTCCTGACACAGAACCAACTCAATTTACGTCCTCTCAATAGTCGCTCAAAATGGCTCTAAGCACTACGGGACTTAACATCTGAGATCATCAGTCCACTAGACTTACTACTTAAACCTAGCCTAAGGACATCACTCACATCCATGCCCGAGGCAGGATTTGAACCTGCGACCGTAGCAGCAGCGCGGTTCCGGACTGAAGTGCCTAGAACTGCTCGGCCAAAGCGGCCGGCCCAATGGTCGCCTCTTGCAATACGTACAGGTACCACTGACAAGATGAAGGGGCATGGTGATAGTATGTGCGTTAAGACATCACAGAAAAACGTCCATGGCACTACAGAATGCTGTGGAGGGTAAAAACAGTGGGGCAAAACATAGGTTGGAGTATAGCTAACAAAAAACTTAGAACGCAGGGTGCAACTAGCACTCTGAGACGAAGAGTTTGGGACTGGACAGGAATTCGTGGTGGGCCGCATCGACCTAGTTAGAAACCTTATCTCAAAAAACCAAAACTGTATGAACATTTAAATGAGCAACTAGTCTCACTCGCTTTTTTATAAAGAGATTATAATTCATGACAAACAACTGGCTACCACACAACTTTTTTTGGCGATTTCTACATCTACATCTACATGGTTACTGTGCAATTCACACTTAAGTGCCTAGCAGAGGTTTCATCGAACCATTTTCATACTACTTCGCTACCATTCCACTCTCGAATGGCGCGTGGGAAAAAGGAACACCTAAATCTTTCTGTTCGAGGTCTGATTTCTCTTATTTTACTATTATGATCATTTCTCTCTACGTAGGTTGTTTTCAACAAAATATTTTCGCATTCGGAAGAGAAAGTTGCTGATCAAAATTTCGTGAATAGATCTTGCCGCAAAGAAAACCGCCTTTGTTTCAATGACTGCCACCCCAACTCGCGTATCATATCAGTGACACTCTCACCCCTACTGCGCGATAACACGAAACTAGCTGCCCTTCTTTGCACTTTTTCGATATCCTCCGTCAATCCTATCTGGTAATGGAAATGTCGTGTGGCTAGGGCCTCCCGTCGGGTAGACCGGTCGCCTGGTGCAGGTCTTTCGATTTGACGCCACTTCGGCGACCTGCACGTCGATGGGGATGAAATGATGATGATTAGGACAACACAACATCCAGTCCCTGAGCGGAGAAAATTTCCGACCCAGCCGGGAATCGAACCCGGGCCCTTAGGATTGACAGTCCGTCACGCTGACCACTCAGCTACCGGGGCGGACATCCTACCTGGTAAGGATCCCATACCGCGCAGCAATGCTCCAGCAGAGGACGGACAAGTGTAATGTAGGCGGTCTCTTTAGCGGATTTTTCGCATTTTCTAAGTGTTCTGCCAACAAAGCGCAGTCTTTCCAATTTAAGTTGCTAGTAATTGTAATTCCTAGGTATTTAGTCGATTTGGCAGTCCTTAGATTTGTGCAATTTATCGTATAGCCAAAATTTAGCCGGCCGTTGTGACCGAGCAGTTCTAGGCGCTTCAGTCCGGAACCGCGCTGCTGCTACGGTCGCAGGTTCGAATCCTGCCTCGGGCATAGATGTGTGTGATGTCCTTAGGTTAGTTTGGTTTAAGTAGTTCTAAGTCTAGGGGACTGCTGATCTCAGATGTTAAGTCCCATAGTGCTCATAGCCATTTGAACCATTTTTGAACCCAAAATTTATCGGATTCCTTTTAGTACCCATGTCGATGACCTCGCACTTTTCTTTCTTCAGTGTCAATTGCCACTTTTCGCACCATACAGAAATTCTCTCTAGACGGTAAATTACAGCGTCATCTGCAAGCAATCTAACGTGTGGACGTGGTAGTGAGGAGACAGCGGAAACTGCGGGAAGACCAGGCTTCTAAGAGGTGTTACCGTGCTGTGCAGTTGCTCCAGTTTGTACTAAACCACCAGAAATGTCTCAGTTTAGCCAGTCAGTCCGTAGAGGATCTTATAAGAGACGTGCGGTATTATTGGTCGTGCTTCTCCATCTGAGTTTTGCAGAGAGGAAGACAATCCGTCTTTGGACTGTCTTAGTGAGTCACCGTGTGAGATTCTTTCTACCTGTTTTACCGAGAAGCGCTCGAAGTTTATGTCCCTTGCAGTAGCAGTGCCAGCACCGTTGCGTTCTCTGTAAAGTGCAATTCTACTTCCTGTGATTCTAAGTGATAAAGCGGGAAGCTATATTATTAGGATTAACGCTCAAAATGGATGCCATTATGATGTATTTATTTACTAAACACCATAAACCGATAATATCGACAAAACTGGTAACGATTTCACTGAAAACTTACAATTTCCTGTGAGCATGGTCTTACGACTGAACTAGGTCGGAAGGCATCCTATCAGCGACTGACTAAAGCGCGCAGTCTGTTCCTCGTACTTACACTCGTGATATTTAGTAGCCGTTCGTATATTTTCATTAGCTTAAATATTATTCATTTATTCATTAAAGAACCCTTTAAACGATCAAACATTTTGCAGACTTAACTATGCTGGCCAAATATTTGACCATATACGGTGCTGTTTGACTTGTTTGTCTAGCATAGATCGTGTCTGACGCGTTTATGAGAAATTTTGACTGACGGTAAGTTTCTCAAGCTGGCGGACATTGTCTGTGTCGATGTTTCGCAGTATATGTTTTGTGAAAAATTGTTTTATTGCAATTTATCTCACTGTATCGTGAGTTTCCACTACTATGAAAACTATGATCAAATATAAAAAAAAGGTTTTCACTGACAATTACCAAAATGATAGAGGTACCACATCTTTACCAGCCATGTATTACGCATGAAGAGATTATGAACAGAATATTTTACACATACAGTAACATACAAGCGGAAGTGGAATGATATAAAAGAAATCTAAGTTTTCCGGTTCTTCCACGCGTCGACGGTGTGTGCCGTATGTTCCCAAGTTGTGGTATTACAATGACCTCTCATTAGAGGACCGAGCAGAAGAGAATAAATTTCCTCATACTTGTGTCTTCTTTCTAAATGTGAGGGTGAAGTAACTCTAAACAAGTTAATAAACGTTTCACTGCCAATCAGCAGAAAGTTGATGTAATCATCGGGTTCTGAGGGTAAAATTTCCATTAATAGATTTCAGTTATCTATTTCTTTCTCATTTTAAACCATTCTCTGCACCAGCGTCTTGTTTCCTTTTTCTTTAAACACAGTGCCAGAGTAAATGTTGCTGTTGTGGTCTTCAGTCCGAAGGCTGGATTGATGCAGCTCTCCATGCTACTAGAAATGTTTTATCTGCATTTGTAGCCATTCCCACTAGTGCCAAAATATAGGACACACGAAAAGCATCTGCTTCAAAAGTAAGGTTAAATTTGTGCCGTGCACCTGCGTTTAATTTCGCGTGATTCCCGCGGATTTGGAATCCCCCTGGCCGCAAGATCGCATGGAGCGTTACTGTCGCCGGTAGAGGGCAGGTCGGAAGAGAAGGGAGTTAAGGGCTGCGGCGACGTGGAGAAAAGGAGTGTGTGTGATACGGGAGGCGAAGAGCGCAAGCGACGCGGCGCGTTGTTGTGGACAAGCGTTTGCTGTGGCCCGTTGGCAAGAGTGGTGCCTTTGTTCTCTGCAAGTTTGGCGGGCCCGAGTTGGTCGCAGCCGTGAACATTGCTCGTTAGAAGCTACTTCGGCGGGACGCACAGTATTCGGCGTGTCCTCTGCTATTGAAGTTGCAAGCAGTTTGTGTCCATTGTGGTGCCGGGTTGGAGACCGGTGTGACCTTCGCAAGTACTGGACGCGGTGGCGTCTGCTGGATGATGCCCGTGGGTTTCCGACTATGACTAAGCTTCGTCACTTTCTTCTCTCGGCGCTCTCTCAGCAAGTGTTTGTCAGTGGACGCTGGATTTTACGAGAAATCACGGTGAGCATCAGATTATTGTGCACGTCACTTGGTGTCGCGTGGTGACTATTTTGACTCCGTATCCTGGTTGCCCGTTGTTATACAGGGTGATTCAAAAAGAATACCACAACTTTAAAAATGTGTATTTAATGAAAGAAACATAATATAACCTTCTGTTATACATCATTACAAAGAGTATTTAAAAAGGTTTTTTTTCACTCAAAAACAAGTTCAGAGATGTTCAATATGGCCCCCTCCAGACACTCGAGCAATATCAACCCGATACTCCAACTCGGTCCACACTCTCTGTAGCATATCAGGCGTAACAGTTTGGATAGCTGCTGTTATTTCTCGTTTCAAATCATCAATGGTGGCTGGGAGAGGTGGCCGAAACACCATATCCTTAACATACCCCCATAAGAAAAGATCGCAGGGGGTAAGATCAGGGCTTCTTGGAGGCCAGTGATGAAGTGCTCTGTCACGGGCTGCCTGGCGGCCGATCTATCGCCTCGGGTAGTTGACGTTCAGGTAGTTACGGACAGATAAGTGCCAATGTGGTGGCGCTCCATCCTGCTGAAATATGAATTGTTGTGCTTCTTGTTCGAGCTGAGGGAACAGCCAATTCTCAAACATCTCCAGATACTGTAGTCCAGTTACAGTAGCACCTTCGAAGAAAAAGGGACCAAAAACTTTATTGGCTGAAATGGCACAGAAAACGTTCACCTTAGGCGAGTCACGTTCATACTGAGTTGTTTCCCGCGGATTCTCAGTGCCCCATATACAGACATTGTGACGGTTGACTTTCCCGTTAGTGTGGAAAGTTGCTTCATCACTAAACACAATCTTTGAAACGAAAGATTCATCTGTTTCCATTTTAGCAAGGATAAAATCACAGAAATCGATTCTTATAATCTTATCAGCTGCAGACAGTGTTTGAACCAATTTCAGACGATAAGGTTTCGTAACTAACCTTTTTCATAGGACTCTCCATACAGTTGATTGTGGAATTTGCAGCTCTCTGCTAGCTCTGCGAGTCGATTTTCCTGGGCCGCGAACAAATGCTTGTGGATGCGTGCTACATTTTCATTACTCGTTCTCGGCCGTCCAGAACTTTTCCCTTTGCACAAACACCCATTCTCTGTAAACTGTTTATACCAACGTTTAATACACCACCTATCAGGTGGTTTAACACCATACTTCGTTCGAAATGCACGCTGAACAACTGTCGTCGATTCACTTCTGCCGTACTCAATAACACAAAAAGCTTTCCGTTGAGCGGTCGCCATCTTAGCATCAACTGACGCTGACGCCTAGTCAGCAGCGCCTCAAGCGAACAAATGTACAACTAAATGAAACTTTATAGCTCCCTTAATTCGTCGACAGATAGTGCTTAGCTCTGCCTTTTGTCGTTGCAGAGTTTTAAATTCCTGAAGTTGTGGTATTCTTTTTGAATCAACCTGTATATATAAATGTGTTATTTATGAAGATTTTCCCTGGTACTACTTGAGTTAAATTATGTCAATCCGTGTGGGTTTGTGGCTGCCACCATTCCAAATTGATTTTAAAATCTAAGGGTTCAGAATGCCGATGTAATTCTTCTGATTTACGAATTGCACTTTATAGTCAGTGAAAGCTGTTTAATCTATTTCTGAGACATTTTACCTGTTGGCTAGTATCACGAGCTCGAGCTAAATTGTTTGCATCTACACTCATGCTCATAAATTAAGGATAATTGCAGAATTTGGTGCCACACAACGTGGTATTACACAAAACTGGCGCTAATAGCATTGGCACCCAGAAAACACACACGACACAGATCTGTAAGTCGATGGTATTGGTGGTAAGTTGAGAAAACCGTCCCGAAACACATGTGCTACAAAACGCCACAGTTTCCTGCGCATGTACACCGACATCAATATGGGATATGATCACCATGCACACGTACACAGGCCGCACAGTGGGTTGGCATACTCTGGATCAGGTGGTCGCGCAGCTGCTGGGGTACAGCCGCCCATTCTTGTCCCAGTGCCCGTCGGAGATCTGAAATGCCCTAGGGTTTTGAAGACGTGCAGCGATACCTCGACCGAGAGCGTCCCAGACGTGCTCGATGGGGTTTAGATCTGAAGAACAGGCAGGCCATTCCATTCGTCTGATATCTTCTGTTTTAAGGTACTCCTCCACAATGGCAGCGCGGTGGGGCCATGCGTTATCATCCATCAGGAGGAAGGTGGGACTCACTGCACCCCTGAAAAGGCGGATATACTGGTCCAAAATGACGTCCCGATACACCTGACCTGTTACAGTTCCTCTGTTAAAGACATGCAGGGGTGTACGTGCACCAATCATAATCCCCACCCCACACCATCAAACCACGACTTTCATACAAGTCCCTTCCTGGTTCACACCAGATGAAAACCCGGCGAAAATCACTGTTCAGACTATACCTGGACTCCACCGTGAACATAACCTGGGACCACTGTTTCAATGACCATGTAGTGTGTTCCTGACACCAGGCTTCACGGGCTCTCCTGTGACCAGGGGTCAGTGGAATGTACCTTGCAGATCTTCGGGCGAATAAAACATGTCTGTTCAGTCGTCTGTAGACTGTGTGTCTGGAGACAATCGTTCCAGTGGCTGCGGTAAGGTCCCGAGTAAGGCTACCTGCAGTACTCCGTGGCCGTCTGCGGGCACTTATGGTGAGTTATCGGTCTTCTTGTGGTGTTGTACCCTGTGGACGTCCCGTACTGTAGCGCCTGTACACACTTCCTCTCTGCTGGAATCGTTGCCATGGTCTTGATATCTCACTTTGTGGCACACGGAGGGCCCATGGGCCCATGCTACGACCTGTTTTGTTTGACCATCCTCCAGTCGCCCTAGTATTCTACCCCTCATAACATCATCAACGTTCTTTGAGCCATTTTCATCACACAGTCACCATTAGCACGTCTGAAAACGTCTGCACACTTACTCGTTGCACCGTACTCTGACATGCACCAACACACCTCTGCGTTATGTGGACTGCTGCCAGCGCCACCGTGCGACGGCCGCAGGTGAAATGCACCCCATGGTCATACCCTGAGGTGATTTAAACCCACAAACCTCCAACCAGAGCGTTGCTTCACCATGTATCGGCATTATCCTTAATTTATGAGCATGAGTGTACATTAAAAAAAATGCCTCAGTAGTCAGGTCAATGTTTCCTGCATAATGTTCGTACTTCTGTGCATTTGTAGTATGTTTAATTTCTACTAAATAATTAACGAGTTGCCTCTGTGTTACAGGATAGGTGATTGTATCTCTTGTTAGCTGTGGTCTAGTTAAAGATGGCTGTGTACCAGGACTGAAATTTTAATGAGGTTTTCTAGTACTGTGGTGACGGCAACCGCCGCCCTATATTATATAGAAGGAGGAATTATTACTACTGGCGTTGCCTCTGCCATCGCCCCTATCATCATGAATTTGAACCAAATTTGCCAGTCATTTTGTCTACTTGGAAGGCAACGGCGTTTTGACAGTTACTGGCAATAGCCGATGGTTAATATTTGTGAGATATTCATTTGATCTTTTGTTTTGCTGTTTGTAATGTAAATGTATTTTTACTTCATTTAATATTCTTTACTAAAAGGATGTGATTTCACACTGTTGCCATTTTGAGGTATTTGCTATCAGTTGTGTCATCGAAATTTACTCTTTTCAGTTCTGGAGGCGATTAGCTAATGTTATTCTTGGATTTCTGCTTTTTAAAAGTAAATTCATTGGTGTTTTTAGAAGCGTTAATAAATTCATTATGCCTCAGTACCTTTCCACTCAACACCAGCTCCCTACCGTATTTCAAAATTTATAACCGTTCTTGGTATGTGTACTAGATGGTTTTGACACATCCGTGACTGTATAAGAGCTAGCTTGACAGAGAATTTTGCCCTTTTAGGAGGGCCTTAACAAGTTTTAAAAAATTTCATTGTCCATTCGAAGGAAGATGATGTTATCACCAAATTATGAGAGTAATACTTCCTTTGGCAGATTTTCATGGGTAAATCTCTCATTTTAAGCGATTATCTGGACCAGAGTCATGTTTTGTTCTTCTTCTTCAAACACAGTGCCAAGGTCTACGCCAGCACTGCTTTGTCTGTATTTGTGGCCGTTCTCATTACTGTCAAAGTACTTATGAACGTGAACATCACCTGCTTGCGGTGCGGTTAATCTGACAAACACTGTTTGAATGTGTACGGGCTCGCTTTGCAAATCCATGACTAGATAAGAGCGATTTTGTCAAACACGTTTGATCGTTTAAGGGGGGGGGGGGGGGGGCTTAAGATGACCGGTCTCTCTCGTTGTAATATTTTTGTAAGAAATTACTTATTACCTATAGGCTTCACGTAATATCTGTAATGTAGAAAGCGACTTTTAGTAGCAAATATTTATTCAGCAGGATTACTTGCTTCTCGCCAGAATAACTGTGCTTTTCCTAAGTTCTTCTCTGCTGACATAAAGGGCATTCCCATATTTAGCCACAGCGCGTCTCACCATCGTCAACTATGAACGCCATATGGTCCACCGGTTCCTTTAGCCAGCGTGGGAACTGAAATCTTACTCCCGACTGCGTGCGTTCTGCAGTACCGCTTTAGTCACTGAATGATACGTGATACCTGCAGACGCGATACGTAATTGTAAAACTGGAAAATAAAGAAATGAAATGTGGCTTGAACCTAAGACGTACATTAAAGCACGCAACGACAATAGATATTTGTCCCTTGCACAAGAAGTGCAGACTTTTTCGCATACTTGCAGGAGAGTGAATTTACAATTTATCGTGTCTTGCAGGGGGTAGTTTACTTCCTTCCTTCCGCTGTTAGTCGACAGAAAGATATGTCATATTTATAACAGAATAAGAAGTAAATAACAATGTTTATTTAGCTTCCGCTAAATGCTCTTTATAGAACGAGCAAAACAGCAGAAAAAATCAGAACTTTTTTATAGAGTTTGTGAGGTCGGAACAAGTGTTCCATAACCTAAAGTAATGTAATAAGTTTGAAATACTTGAAAAAGGGGTGGACGGAATAGGGAAATCAAGCTAATGTACAATATGTCCAATGATCAAGAGTTAACAGTAAGTATCTAAGACCAGGTGGAAAGAACGCGGATTGGAAACGACGCAAGGCATGGATACAGTCGTTGTCCCCTGCTACCAGTCTGTGCACTGAAGAAGCAGTTACACCAATAAGAGACATTTTCAGGAGGACGATTAAAGTTCAGGGCGCAGGGACGTGAACTGGTGAGATTTCGTGATGAAGTGCTATCCTCAGTTAAAGTGAGGAAAGTGGAAACGACTTGGATTGTCTTTGTCCCCTGCTGTTCAGTCTATGCACTGAAGAAGCGGTTACGCAAACAAGAGAAATTTTCAGGGGCACGATTAAAGTTCGCGGTGCAAAGACGTGAATTGATGAGATTTGCTGATAAAATTTCTATTGTCAATTAAAATGAGGAATAATCTGTTGAATGGAATGAACAGTCTTATGCGTAAAGTAGTGAAAATGAGAAATGCGATGAATTTAACATGATAACTGGCAACCACGCAATCGTCGAAAATAAGGAATTCATTTACCTTGGAGGGAAAATTTCTCATGACGGGCGGAGCGAGGATTAGATAAGAAGCAGATTAGCATCGGCAAAGAGAGCACTATTACCAAAAGAAGTCTTGTGGTATCAAAAATTTGTGATAGACATTTTTAAAAACTTACTGTGCTGTCGTCAGTCATACGACCACACCGCCGCCTGAGAGATCGATCTCGCCGGATGCGATTCTCTCGATAAACGGAACAGAAGAACGGCTGTGCTAGCCAAAGAGTACACAGCCAGTCGCAATACTTAGGCTCGCCGGGAGGCGCCGCTAGGCCACTTCACGTGCTGCAGGAGAGTAGCGCAGATGCGCCAGTCTACAGTTCGTAGCCGCGCTCAGTGGTCAGCCAGCGCCGATGTCAGTCATCGTCTGCAGCTGAGTCATTGCTGCCATCAAGTCTTTGTAACCCGGTTCCAAGTTAGTCTCCAAATTCACCGGATTCGACATTCAAGTTTACGAGCGATTTATTCGTCACTGCAAGATTTGTGACTTGTAAATTATGTCATTCTACAGACGCTTAGTCTAGTCGCGTCTTCTACAATTGTCAACCAACATATCATGGACTACAACAAAGTTAAGTAATAAATACTTTATTTTGTACTCCCGCTAATTAATTGTGTTTTCCTGTTGTAGCTACTAAGCTGTCTTGGCATAGTAGATCCCACGTTTCCACCTCCTTGGCTGCCTCATATTTGCCACCTCATGTTGATGGACTCGGTTATGGTGGAGGATCGAGAGCCATCACTTTATAATATTGCATAGAAATTGCAACATACCATTACCTGGCCATCCGTGTGTGATCATCCTGTTTCTCTTTTCAAATCGCCACTGTCAGTTTGCGCTAGCAGGGAGGAGGTTTTTTTATTCGACGGAAAATTATGGCCCAGGGTTCCCTAATCCGCCTAAGTGGCTGTGTTTAAGGCAGGCCGAGTGATTTCCTCATAACGGCTAGTGTTTTCCAATTCGTTTCAGATAACGTTCTTAATATCCTTCTCGAAGGCAGCACCTTACAGAAGCGCTCTAGGTTTTTTTATTTAGCGTATGGCTAATACAGACATATCATGATATTACATATACATATATACATATTGACACACAAGAAACTTAAGTATGTCTTTACAACTGAATATCCAGTCCTTCAATCCAGCGCACTGCATCTGGAGTTGCTAGCAGGAAGTCCTCTTTGGCGCCGTGATAGGCTCGAATCCTGCATTCACTGACAATGTGGTGAACAGTCTGGTATGGAGCCCCGCAGTCACAAGCTGGATCAGGCAGCTTGTTCCACTTAAAGAGAGCATCCCTGCATCGCCCATGGCTGGTACGGATTCTGTTGAGAGTAGACCACGTCTTGCGTGGTAAGTCGAATCCACTTGGAAGTTTAGCACCTGAGAACATGTTATGCAGGTGCACATCTGTCATTGCTTCCCACCGACCTTTCCATTCTTCAAGAGGTTTGAAATTCTTAGCAACCATGTCAGCAGCATCGCACAGAGTTGGATGACGTGATTTCAGTCTCTTGCGATTTAAAAGTGGCAGGTCGCTATGCACGGGTAGGTTAGAATTCCTGGAGATCTTGTGGAATTCTCTCATAAGGGCAGTACATCTGCGTAGATCAGGAGGCATTATACCGGTTAACAGTGGAAGCCAATAAACTGGAGTAGATCTGATTGTGCCAGATATTATGCGCATTGTCGTATTCAGCTGGGTATCAACAAGCCTTGTATGATGACTATTCATCCAAACAGGTGCACAATACTCAGCAGTTGAGTATACCAAGCCCAGAGCTGAAGTTCGCAGGGTGGTTGCTGAAGATCCCCAGGTAGTTCCGCATAGCTTATGGAGGATGTTGTTTCGAGTCCTCAGCTTTTGAGCTAAGTTAAGAAGGTGTTGTTTGAAGCATAGTGTTCGATCCAGGATGACACCAAGATATTTTGGGTTCCAGTTGTGATGAAGAATTCTGCCTCTGAAACTTTACCTCCAGTTTTACGTTCGCCAACTGGTTATTTAGATGGAAGCAACACACTTCTGTTTTACCCACACTGGGTTGGAGTCTCCAGATTTTGAAGTAATTGTCTAATGCAGACAGGTCATTGGCTAAAATCTCTTCTGTTGTCTTCATTTCCTGGTGTTTGACGGCTAGAGCCAGGTCATCGGCATAGCAGTATTTTCTGGACGAAGTGTCAGGTAGATCAGATAGATATAGGTTGAACAGTAAGGGTGAGAGAACTGATCCTTTAGGCAATCCATTGTTCAGCTTCCTCTCCTTACTTATGTTGCTTCCAGTGATTACCTGGAACTTCCGATCACTTAGCATGCTGTTAATCAGTCGAGCCATTGTTCTGCAGGGTATGATGCGGAGAAATTTGTAGATAAGGCCTTCCCTCCACACAGTGTCGAAGGCGGCAGTTAGATCAACAAATGCCACTGATGTTTTCTGCTTCATTTGGTATCCTGACTCTATGAAGGATGTGAGAGACAATACTTGGTCGCAGCAGCTACGCCCTGGTCTGAAGCCTGCCTGATCAACTGGAACGTTCTCTAAGATAGCGCTACTTATTCTGTTATATATTAGCCTTTCAAAAAGCTTGTAGCAGCAACTGAGTAAGGAAATGGGGCGATAGTTTTCTACCCTGTTGCTGGGTTTGCCAGGTTTCAGAACAGATATTATCTTCACCTTTTTAAACTCAGATGGAAGTTGACCAGTCAGTAGGTTTAACCTTAAAATACCCTACACGTGCCTCCTGGGTGGTGCTAATTGAGCAACAGTGATTACAGGCAGCCAGACTATCCATAGGATCTCCTGGCAATGACATATCAACTAAATAGCGCTCTAGGTATCACTAGGCAACGGTCAGAAGAAGCGCCTGCTTCCTGCTGCTGCTTCTGGCTGGACGGAAGACGTAAATGTTAAATAATTTCGTGGAGAGGTTTGGAGCTCGCCTTCTGGAAGAGTGGGACAGTATACTCACGGTTTCTCTTGGGTGTAGCTTGTATTTTAAAGTGGTTACCATTTCGGAAATCTGGAGTTAATGATCCTCCTTTATCAACGAGCTTATGTTTCCTACAACGATTTTCCGTATATCTACGTAGAATTCCTCTTAGGCAAGCTTCTTGTGGTGGCGATTTTCGCAGCAGCTATAAATCAATTGCAGTAGTTTCAGGGAACACACGTTTGCATACTGCAAATTAAAGATTTTTTTTTTTAACTTCTGCACCCAGATGCGTTTCCCGTCTTATTTACAGGGTACCTTCAATGGCTGTCCTGAAATTTTACACGCTTTTTTCGTTTGCAGAAAGTGAAACGTCCCCTTTGAACAATTATACACGACTGTCCTTAAACTGATACACAATACTTTTTTTTTTTAGCGCAACGCAATCTGACTTTAAAAAATCCCTACAAAAGAATGGCCCTGACTAACATTAAACTATACCTTTCACAAATCACTTACCTCACAAAAATCTTCGCTGCTCAAGCTACTGCAATATAGGAGCGCCACTACTGCCAGCTAAATGAAAGATTCAAACTACTGAAGGCACTAACTACTGATAGGGATAGTTAGCAAATGAAAGATATTAATAGAGAACAAACAATGTATTTACCTTGATATCATCATGTATAAATATAGCAGTTCATGACAAATTACAAATCTCCGCCATCTCTCTCCCCACATCCACCACTGCTGGCGGCTCACCTCCAACTGCGCAACGCTACGCGCTGTTCACAGCCAGCTGCCTAACACTACAATGGCGAGTATTACAACAATGCAAAGCAGACACAGACTGCCCACAGCACAGCCAGTGATTTTCATACAGAGGTGGCGTTACCAATAAAAAAACCTAAACAGCCTACTTACATAGCCCCCATGCTTCCCACAAAAAATTTTACAAATTGGTTTGGGCAGTGGCCAATACATATTTGAAAAAATTTTTCATAATTACAATAACAAAGAAATCAAATGCACACACTTATTGATACAATGTTGGTCAAAAGCTAAAAATTTCTCACAGTCCATAAAGACAGTCCAGATTGTTCATCACAGTAAAAATGCAGAGTTTTTCTCAAAGTCTGAGCAGTAAAAGAAAATGCACACAGAAGTAGTGGATTTCCATGCAGTCTTGAAGAAGTAGTGTTGTCCTTCCAACGGAAAGACAGTGCTGACTCTTGACATGCATACAGGTAATGGGCCACAACAGAGCAAACCCACAGCAGAGTCAGTCGAAATTTTGAAGAGTATTGGTAGGTCATCACAGAGCAGACCCACTGTAGTCCTGGTAGAGTTTACGGTATTGGCGGGCCACCAGAGGTGCAGACCCACTGCAGTCCTTGTAGAAATAATGGTACTGATGGATCATCAAAGATGCTGTTCTTGAGTTTCTCCCGGCGTATTTGATAGTCAAAATATTCACGGGTGTGCTGCCGGTCTATAGTGTCCAACGGGCACAATATTTCGGCGATCATACATGTCGCCATCATCAGGTGAACTGACGGACTGAGCTCCTGTGAACGTGCCGGCACGGAGATCCGTACGCTATGGCTGCTCAGAGGGAACTGGGTTCGGTCGCGGCGGCAGCCGATTTAAATACCCTCCGCCCGCGGCGCGCTCCCTCCGCCGTCCGCGCCCCGCGCCACGGTCGCGCGGTGGAACAGATTGCGACGGCGTCTGAGATGACGTCGGAGTGATGGCTCTGTCCGCCGTGGTCGTCACAACTATACGTTTGCTCGATTTACTCTTGATTAACCCGATCGCTGGTTCCCAAGCCTTGCTAAGATTATAGCCACAGTCACGGTTTATGAGGTCGTCATTGGTGCGAATTTCGATGGCCTCTCTAACAACGCTGTCCCAGTATCTCGACGTCTGTACCAGAATCCTCGTGCGGTCATATTCCATGGCGTGATTTTCCGACAAACAATGTTCAGCGACCGCCGACTTGCTCGGATACATCAGGCGAGTGTGCCTCTGGTGTTCACGGCATCGATCCTCGACGGTACGCATCGTCTGACCAATATACGACTTGCCACATTGACGCGGAATCTGGTACACGCCGGCCTTCCTCAAACCGAGGTCATCTTTGGCGCTCCCCACCAGTGCACGAGTTTTATTTGGAGGACAAAACACAGTTCCGACCCGGTATTTCTTCAGAATGCGAGCGATTTTCCCCGAGAGTGCGCCTGTGTATGGAATAAATGCAGTGCCTACCTCCTCCCTCGTGACTTCATCCATCTCAAGAGGTTGTGCTGCAGTGGTTGGGCGGAGAGCACGTTGAATCTGCCACTCTGAGTACCCATTTTTCCGAAATACAGTTCTCAGATGTTCCAATTCCTGGGGTAGACTCTCTGCGTCAGAGATAGTGCGCGCCCTATGTACTAGAGTTTTAAGTACCCCATTCCTCTGTGAAGGGTGGTGGCAGCTGTCTGCGTGCAAATACAGATCAGTGTGCGTAGTCTTCCGATACACCCCATGACCTAGGGTGCCGTCAGCCCTTCTCTTGACCAAGACGTCAAGGAAAGGTAATTTACCCTCCGTTTCAGTCTCCATAGTGAATTTGATGTTGGGGTGTATGGAGTTTAGATGTGTAAGGCAGTCAAGTGAATAAACTCCTTGACTTCCTTACACATCTAAACTCCATACACCCCAACATCAAATTCACTATGGAGACTGAAACGGAGGGTAAATTACCTTTCCTTGACGTCTTGGTCAAGAGAAGGGCTGACGGCACCCTAGGTCATGGGGTGTATCGGAAGACTACGCACACTGATCTGTATTTGCACGCAGACAGCTGCCACCACCCTTCACAGAGGAATGGGGTACTTAAAACTCTAGTACATAGGGCGCGCACTATCTCTGACGCAGAGAGTCTACCCCAGGAATTGGAACATCTGAGAACTGTATTTCGGAAAAATGGGTACTCAGAGTGGCAGATTCAACGTGCTCTCCGCCCAACCACTGCAGCACAACCTCTTGAGATGGATGAAGTCACGAGGGAGGAGGTAGGCACTGCATTTATTCCATACACAGGCGCACTCTCGGGGAAAATCGCTCGCATTCTGAAGAAATACCGGGTCGGAACTGTGTTTTGTCCTCCAAATAAAACTCGTGCACTGGTGGGGAGCGCCAAAGATGACCTCGGTTTGAGGAAGGCCGGCGTGTACCAGATTCCGCGTCAATGTGGCAAGTCGTATATTGGTCAGACGATGCGTACCGTCGAGGATCGATGCCGTGAACACCAGAGGCACACTCGCCTGATGTATCCGAGCAAGTCGGCGGTCGCTGAACATTGTTTGTCGGAAAATCACGCCATGGAATATGACCGCACGAGGATTCTGGTACAGACGTCGAGATACTGGGACAGCGTTGTTAGAGAGGCCATCGAAATTCGCACCAATGACGACCTCATAAACCGTGACTGTGGCTATAATCTTAGCAAGGCTTGGGAACCAGCGATCGGGTTAATCAAGAGTAAATCGAGCAAACGTATAGTTGTGACGACCACGGCGGACAGAGCCATCACTCCGACGTCATCTCAGACGCCGTCGCAATCTGTTCCACCGCGCGACCGTGGCGCGGGGCGCGGACGGCGGAGGGAGCGCGCCGCGGGCGGAGGGTATTTAAATCGTCCGCCGCCGCGACCGAACCCAGTTCCCTCTGAGCAGCCATAGCGTACGGATCTCCGTGCCGGCACGTTCACAGGAGCTCAGTCAGTCAGTTCACCTGATGATGGCGACATGTATGATCGCCGAAATATTGTGCCCGTTGGACACTATAGACCGGCAGCACACCCGTGGATATTTTGACTATCAAAGATGCAGACCCACTGTAGTCCTTGTAGAAATAATGGCGTTGATGGATCATCAAAGATGTAGACCCACTGTAGTCCTTGAAGAGATAATGTTATTGGTGGGCCACCAGAGGTGCAGACCCACTGTAGTCCTTGCAGAGATGGCCAGCAGCCATCTGTTGCGATTGTGCAGGTGCACATTCACCATCGAAGAGTCTTGCGGATGATATAGCAAGTCCATAAACCACCACTTGTGCACTCACAAAGTTTTTGGAATTGTCCTTAGAACCAGCATTGCTGTTATCCAGTCCCTTGCTGAATTATTAACACACGTGCAAACACTAACAGTCCCTACTTCTCACATATTGTCCATATACTATGACCAACAGAAACGTGTGCAGTGAAATGTGACTAACAAGTTAATAATAAGATGAACTGGTGTCAATTACAATTTTATAACATAAGAATACAATAACAAAGGTACAAAATACATTATTAAAGAACATAATAATACAGATAACATTTGTAGTACAGGCTTTACAAAAGAATCGAACTAACATATACATCAGTGGAATTATGACGTGAGTACATACATAAAAGATCACAATAACTTTTGAAACATCAACTTCACATATGAGCATTAAACAGAACGGAATTAATAATGTCTAACATCTTTACAAAGTAAATAACATATTATTAATGCCAATTATATTCGAGGATAACAGTATTCCTCATCATAGTGAATGTAGCTTAATATTAAAAGAAGAAAAAATTCTATGAAACTACACAGAGAGAGGAAGAAAACAAATACACAAGGGTACACAAACATATAGTGGGATAACACAAAAGGGAAAGGACAGGGTTTGTTTTACTGCAGTATTTTGCATGGAGATCTCCCTTTGTTCATCATTATTCCCAAAAAGTCCTATCTAAGCCTGCCTTCTGTATTTTGTTCACATCCTCTGTCAATAATAGTTTTTCTCCACTGTACAGTATCCTATTTCTTATAAATTTATAATAGTTAGTTTCTTATATAGTCTACCCCCTCTTAAGCTAACTTAAATCTACTGAGCTCAGATGCTAAACTAAGGGACGAGGCAATGCAGCAGCACATAAAACAATTAATATAAACAGCAATAAAAAAAATGGAAAATCGCAAAGCAAGCTACAGTAAATCTAAATTACCAAGCAATTCAACATTACAACTAATATGAGGCAATGCGCAGCAAACAAAAAAATAAATCTGGCTTAGCAGAGTAACACAAATTAAAGTTCAGTAGCACTATGCCTGGCAAACAGCAGCTTATATCTAAACATGACATAGCTCAAGCAGAAAAAATATTACAGTAAAGATAACAATGCAGATAAGGGAAATGTATAATCACATCTTAATGTCTAAGTAATTAAAGTGGTGCACCACAACAACTTATTGTAAAAAAAATATTACCATGTACTTGAAAAGAAAATTATGTGTCCAGTTACTGTTACTAGTCCCTTCTTATTGTTCTTTCCTTTCCAATTGCTCCTTTTTTTAAAGAATGTGGATTACAAAATCATCATTTAATAGATCTGTTGACAGAAAGTGTTCACATTAGCAAATGCATCTAAGTTTATTTTATAAAACTAATGCTGTAACACAGCTGGAAAACAGGTATCAAATGAAATAAGCAATTACGCAAACCAAAGCATACAAATATCATTCAATAGTCATGTGACATTTCATAAGTCAGTAGCTCTCAACTCTCGTAGAAAGACGCTTGTCGTAATCAGGTGTGCAGATGTAAAAATATTTCTCGTCATTTCATTAGGCATTTCAGTAAATATCATAAATTACGAGCTCCATAGTATGCTTTCAACAAGGAAATGTCAATAGCGAGTATAATGGCCCCCCCCTTTTTTTTCTACCTGTGCCGCTGAAAGGCTAATGGCTTTTTTTCGGGTGGCTGTCGCCCAGGTGGGTGCCCGCGACGCATTACGTGCAGGTGGTCACTTAACTTTCTTATGGAAATATTTACGACAGCAGTTTCCGCTACAGTGACAGTCTCACATAAAAATATTTCACAGGTCAAGAATTAGCGTTGCAAATCTGTAGAAAGAAAATCCTATAAATATAAGTGTCCAAATAAAATATTCGTCAGCATTGTGATACAGTCACGAATTTACGCACATTTCATAACTCTTAAAGTACGATTCTTGGTTTCCAACATCCTGTTTCACAAGTCAAGAGTCCCTACCCACTATTCATTCCTCCTTACCTTATTACACATATACGTATCCATCAACACTCGTCAATATTTCGTCATTATAAATATGAAGCATAATCAAATAACTCATATAGCCTCAGCCTATTAATCATAAACATACCTCAGCAGCATAATACACATCGTCGTCGTAAAAATAACGTCATAACACCTCAGTCAAATCTCAAAATCGTCGTAGCTTCCTCCAATAATTAAAAAAATTCTCTGCTCATGTCAGAAGTGTCATCTGCCTCAAACGTACTTTAAAAATCATGAATCCATACCAAATACATCATTCAAAGCTCTCATAGTATCACAATGATTCCGAAATAATATGAACAGTTTACAAAGTACAGACAAAATACAGTTTCATAAGTGTGAAGTTACCCAACTGTGTATTGCGTAAACATGTGTCACTGATGTAGTAAAAAAATGTTTATCTCTCAGTTAAATGATCAGATAGCTGGGTAATTTGTGTGTTAGAGAAATATGGTACCGATGTGTAAAGTTGTATAAGCAAATACCATATTAGCTAGGGTTCCTTGTGGTTGCCACACACATGGTACACAAAGTAAGCGTGTACCCCCCTGAGGATTAATGTAATTATACCCTCAGGTGTTACAGATTACAGCAATGAAATGAAATGTATCACTGAAAACTTTTGTATCATTGTACTTCAAATATCTTTAAAAATTAATACTTTTAAGTACAAAATCAATCACTCAAATACGTGTCCTGTAGCACTAAATGTGCGTCTTGTTGCAACATAATCTCTGTGGAAGTGTCGTAGTTACCGTCCTCCGAAAGCTAAGTTCTGCAGAAGTCAATGTACTTGCCTCATGATAAACAAAAGTGAAATGCTTTGTGTATAGATATCGTAGTTATTACGTACATTACTGTGATCAAGAAAGTACTATACTGTAAAGTATTGTTGTGCTACGAAAAAGGCTCTCACATTGTAGCTTACTGCTAAAACATGTTTTGCTTTCCAGCAGAATTCAGAAAAACTGTGCGGATATAAAACAGATACACCGCAAAAGCAACATTGTAAATTGTCACTCATTAGTAGCGTCGTGATATAATCATGTATCTGTCAAAGAAACCAAATGCTAAGTCATCATTAATTCCACAGAAAGTACTTTAAATCCAGAATGTATTTTCAAGTAAACCAAAATGTTGCATTAAAATCTCATTAGCAGTACTGGTAAATGTTCTAAGTATGTGAGCCTTATAGTCGTTATGTAATCGTGCAACTAACAAGCAAGAATGTACACACACAATAACACTGTGTCGTCTGTTCACAATAACAATGCATTCGTAATTTCTGTTTCAATAAGTTCTCTTGGTTCTTGATTGGATATTTAACTTCAAACATTGTTGCATGTTAACAGATTCTACGTCTGACAAAGCATACTAGAAATGTGAAGTGAAAAGTTTTATACCAAAGACTAAGTTAAAAAGCAGATTATCTCTCAATAAATGGTTTTACATGTGAAATGTGGTGTAAACCTTTACTCTTCCTAGTACACAGAGTTTGAACTTGAATGCAATTGTCATATGGTATACGTCGGTAAAGAATACTGGAATTTTTCTCAAGGTTAGCGTCTGTGTTATTTTTCTCTGAGCCAGCCGGCGCAGGTGGCTGCCTGCGGTGCGGGTCATTGTCTGTTCCTTTGTTGGCGCGCGTCGTTATTGGGATTAGGAGACCTAACTTCTACAAATTCGCCTTGCCGAGAGGGCCCAGCTCTGTTAGAATCCCGCCAGTTCTGATGAAATTCACGTCTGTCGTTTTGTCGGTAGTTTACATAGTTTCTTGTTTGTCGGTCAAGTGGTGGAGAATTTCTCCCTGAATCGTAACTGCGTGCTGAACTGTTGCGTCTGAAGTTATTCTGTCTCCCTTGATAATAATTATTTTGGTTCCCATATTGTCTGTTTATCTGATTGTCTCTGTGATAGTCACTACCGCGGAGAGGTGATCTTTCCCTGTAATTATTACTACTCTGCCAACGGTTGTCATATGGGTGGTGTCTATTTTGGTCACGATTTGCGTTGTAAGAATAGACCAGTCGTGTCCGGTTATTGTTTCTGTCGTCACGGAATTGTGACGGATGTGACCTGTAATTGTTGTGTCCTTGTTTTCGCGTTCCGCGATTATCAGTGTCAATTTCTAGTTCTTGTAACAGTCCCTGAAAAGCTTCAATGTCGTCTTTGCAACGTCCTGCTAAAATAATATGCCGTAAATGTTCAGGTAATTTGATTAAGCAAATGCGGATGAGTTCTGAGGGGTTGTATGGGTTTGACAGGTACTGATTCTTGTGCAACATGTCTTCAAAATATTTCACAAGACTGGAGAATTCAGATTGTTCGAAATGTTTCATCATTATGATACCATGTTTTACTCGGTCTTGTGTAGCTTGAGACCAATATGCTGAGAGGAAGGCATGGTAAAACTCTCCTTCACTGTGGCAATCGTGAATTACCGATCGCATTCTTACAGCTGGTTCATTCTCCAAGTAGCCACACATAAATTCTAATCTGTGTTCTAACGACCAGTTGGGAGGAAAACAATGAGAGAATTGATGGAGCCATGCTTGTGGATGAATGTCGTTGCCAGAATTCTTAAATGTTTTGAATTTACGTGTAGTAATGAACAGCTTATAGTCAAAATCATCATGTCGGCGAGTCGCATATCGGTCATTGTTAGGTCGTGTCGGCCGTTCCATCTCAAAATTCGGTGCACATTGCCAATTTCTTTCATAACTTCCGAAATGCCCTGTGTTATTATTTTGCGGCTTTTCCGTGTTTCTAAGTCCCTCTTCCCGTGTTGGAGTGCCAGTGTCCTCTGAAATACGTAATTCTTGTATTACCTGTGTCAGCTGATCTTGTGCATCCCGGATTTCTCTTTGGTGTTGTGTATTAATTTGATTCTGATTTTGTTTGAATTTTCTTATTTGGTCATACTCTTCTGTGTCAGTGAAGGCTATGGGTCTTGTGTCATTCAGATCATCATCTACCTTTGTAGATAAGTTAGTGACCTGATCCGAAAGTTCGGCTACTTTCTCCGATAGTGTACTTATTTCTTCAGTGTGTTTTTCTGAACCAAGTTTCAGAGTATCTACTGTGTCCTTAAAGTTTTCCTGAGTTTTTGCAAGTTGCGTAACCGAATCGGTAGATGCAACTGAGTCAAATTTAGCTTGCAAGGTCTCATGATTTTCATGAACAATAATTTGCAGTTCTTTTATGGCTGCTTCGTGATTCTGTAATGCATTTTCATGCCGCGAAAAAATAGGTTGAAAATGCTCACGAATTTGTGTTTTTACGTCATTACAGACTTTTTGACATTTCGATTCAATGTTATGTAACTCAGTAGTTAAATCTTCACGTGTTTGTTCAAGTGTTTGTTCCAATGAGTCTAACTTTTTAAGATTTTGTTCCACTGTGTCTAACTTTTGAAGCTTTTGCTGTGTTTGTCTCTGATTTTGTTCCATTGTGTCTAACTGTTGCTGTGTTTGTCTCTGAT
The DNA here is from genome assembly GCF_021461385.2 of Schistocerca piceifrons. Lineage (NCBI taxonomy): Eukaryota > Metazoa > Arthropoda > Insecta > Orthoptera > Acrididae > Schistocerca > Schistocerca piceifrons. Next base: position 92,133,759 of record NC_060138.1, on the reverse strand, counting down.
GTTGTTCCATTGTGTCTAACTTTTCAAGCTTTTGTCCCATTTGTTGCATTAATTGTTATAACAATGCACTGGTGTCTGAAACATGTTCCTCAGTGCTTTTCGGCAGTGAAGTTGCACCGGCAACATTCACATTTTGACAAGTGGAAAATGTGTCTTGACTCATTTGAGAAAACGGTGGGAACCCAAAACCTGAGTCTGCAGTATTTGCAATATTGTGTTCTGTCATTCCCGATTTCAGAGGCGAGCTGTTGCCGACCAATCGATCGATAACGCTTCCCTGTTCACTACCTGTTTCACTGTCTACACCATTGTTTGCCGCCCGCTCCATTTCCCTATGCGCAATTACCAAATTACTACTTTGAACATTAGTTAATTCATTACTCTGCGGCGCTAACACACTGCTTTCGTCTTCACTGTCATTTCTCAGTTTACTTTGGAGCCTAGTATTACGTTTTTCACACGCCATTATTGTCACAGTATTTCACACGATAACACAGAAAAGCGCAATTTGAAGACCAAAATAAAATAACATAGCAATGGAAATAATGTCTACTTAATTGCCAGCGCAGCTGCGAAATACTTGGTGCAAATCTACATGCATGCCACAACTGTTTTACTGTACAACAATGAAAAACTACAACTACAAAGGAAATTCTCTCTATAATTACGCGCTAGCAATAAACAATAGCTACACTAATTACACAAACTACAAGAAAAAAATCAGAAGATTCCAGTGAGGTATCCTAGGCTAAGGGTCGACATATGAAACGTCCCCTTTGAACAATTATACACGACTGTCCTTAAACTGATACACAATACTTTTTTTTTTTAGCGCAACGCAATCTGACTTTAAAAAATCCCTACAAAAGAATGGCCCTGACTAACATTAAACTATACCTTTCACAAATCACTTACCTCACAAAAATCTTCGCTGCTCAAGCTACTGCAATATAGGAGCGCCACTACTGCCAGCTAAATGAAAGATTCAAACTACTGAAGGCACTAACTACTGATAGGGATAGTTAGCAAATGAAAGATATTAATAGAGAACAAACAATGTATTTACCTTGATATCATCATGTATAAATATAGCAGTTCATGACAAATTACAAATCTCCGCCATCTCTCTCCCCACATCCGCCACTGCTGGCGGCTCACCTCCAACTGCGCAACGCTACGCGCTGTTCACAGCCAGCTGTCTAACACTACAATGGCGAGTATTACAACAATGCAAAGCAGACACAGACTGCCCACAGCACAGCCAGTGATTTTCATACAGAGGTGGCGTTACCAATAAAAAAACCTAAACAGCCTACTTACAATAGACGTGCAAAGAAGTAGTGACAACATTGCCGTAACATGCACGCTGTTTGTAGCTGATAGCAGGTCAGTTGAAATAGTGCAGCGACCGGTGACAGCTGTGTTTGAATCAGTTGCAGTGTGTCCTGCAAACAATTGAAAACCAAACGTGAGAAAGTTGGCAACACTTACAGAAACGAAAAACATTGTGTAATATTTCAGAACACCTTGCAAATAAGGCGGAACGGGTCTGGGTGAGAAGCTAAATAATAATTTAAAAACAAATAAAATCTTAATGTGCAGCGTGAAAAAGAGGGGTTTTCATATAAACTGCTGCAATTTCCTGTTAGGCATTTTGCTCTCCGTGAGTCTTGTGGAACCTCTCTTTTCCAGTCGTCCTAGGGCAACGAGACCATTTGGGATTCGTGCCAAGAATTTGCTTGAGTCCCTTGGTGTGGAGCGTGTGGCCTCCCAACTCCAGGGTTTTACCCGCCTGCCTCCCTGGTTGCTCCAGAGGCCCAGCGTCCTTTTAGACTTGTCAGAGTACCGGAGGAGCTACACTCCTGCGTTTGTTTTTACCTCCTTATTTTACGATATTTTAAACCAGCATGCCGACCATGTACCAGTATTTACGGATGGCTCTAAACAGGGGGACTCTGTTGGTTGTGCTGTTGTTTTCCCTGATCGAGTCGTCAAGTTACGGCTTCCTGCGGCGTTTACCATCTTTGATGCCGAATTGTTTGCGATCTTGCGGGCACTGGAGCAGATGAGATGTGTTCCCAGTCGTAAGTTCCTCATCTGTTCTGACTCCCTGAGTGCCCTTCAGGCCATGCAACACTTGTACCCAGCGGATACGGTCGTCCAGAACATCCATGGTGTCCTACTCCACCTGCAACGGCAGGGGAAGGAGGTTTCTTTCTGCTGGGTGCCGGGGCACGTGGGTATTAGGGGAAACGAACTGGCGGATGTGGCTGCCAAAGATGCATGTTCCCTCCCTCACGTTGTTGAATGTGCCGTCCCCCTCCACGCTGTTACCTCCCTTTTGCGTTTTCGTGTTATGCGTCAATGGGAAGAGGAGTGGCTGGTAGTCGGTGAAAATAAGCTGCGTCTGGTCAAGGCCACCACGCGGCCATGGCGTACGTCCTACCAGTCATGCAGGCGGGATGAGGTTCTCCTCACTCGCCTCCGCATCGGGCACAGTCCCTTAACGCACGGTTTTTTACTCCGGCGGGAGGACCCCCCAATCTGCAGTGCTTGTGGCGTCCAGATTACTGTCCGCCACATTTTACTTGACTGTCCTTTATTCTCTGACCAGAGGGCGGTGGTTTCCTTGCCACCGGATTTGCCCTCTATTTTGCAAGACGACGCAACGACTGTGGTTAAGGTCTTACGGTTTTGTGTCCTGTCCAATTTGTTGCCTCGGATTTTAGGGAGAGGATTTTAATGCGCTGGTGGGAGACTGGCTCACCCAGGTTTTAGGTAAGAAGTCCGCCAGTCACGATTACCTACTTGTTTCACTTCGGTTTCTGTTCTCTTTTCCTTGTGTTTCCTTTCCTTTTTTAGTGCGTTTCTTTTCCTCGTGTTTTGCCTCTGTATGTGAGGATTTGGAACTGCGTCAGGCCTGTGTCTTTTAGCCGTTCTCCTTGTTTGCTGTCCGTCTTAGTCCCTTCACTGCATGTGTTCCTGTTTCTATGCGTTTGGGCGCTGATGACCACGCTGTTTAGCGCCCGAAAACCTCAAACCACACACACACACACACACACACACACACACACACACACACACACACACACACTTTTGTGGATAAGTGTGCGTGTACTCGTTCGGTAGACAGAGGCCCTAGAGCAAAGCGCGGGTCATTTTCTAGCTTGTGGTGTGTTGGGTAAAGGGGACTGACTTAATTTGTTTCTGTGCATATTTCATAACGATGCTTTTGTGTGGCTCTTCGGCATTGACACTGAAATGTACTCCAGTTTTGTTGTTGTAAGTATCGGCTATAGTTGCTAGTGGCCAGTGGTAGTCGGTGTACTGAACTGCTAGCAGTGCACATATTGCAGTCCAGTGGTCGAGTCTCGTAGTCTTTCTTAAAGAGATTATATTGCTACAGGGATTTTAATTACTATGTTACCGTTGGAGTAGTGAGAAGTTGTAATCCTGTATTGCGGGTCAAAACGAGGCTGGCGACTTCTTTAGAGTACATGTGTAGCAGTGTAAAGATGTAATACAGGCCCGCCACTAAACGTTTCCGACTAATCTGCGGAGCACAACGTTAAGGAATTCAATATGCCGAGATCCACCGTGTGGAGAATGTTCCAAGAATGCCATATTTCAGCCATTACCTGTCTCCGCAAGCAATGCACTGGCCGACAGCCTTCACTTAACGATCGAGAGGAGCGGAATCTGTGTAGAGTTTTCGAAGCTAAAATACACGCAACACTGCGTGAAATAACCGCAGAAATCAATGTCGAACGTAAGATGAACATATTCACTAGGACAGTGCGGTGAAATTTGGTGTTAATGGGCTATGGCAGCAGACGGCCGACGCGAATACCTTTGCTAACACCACAGCATCGCCTGCAGCTCCCCTCCTTGGCTCGTGGCCATGTTGGTTCGACTCTAGTCGACTGAAAAACCGTAGCTTGCTCAGATAGAATCACGATTTCAGGTGTCAAGAGCTGATGATTGGGTTCGAGTGTGGCGCAGAGCCCACGAATCCATGGACCCAACTTTTCTCACAAGGCACTGAGCATGCTGGTGGTGGCTCCATAATGCTGTGAGCTATATTTACATGGAATGGACTGCATTCTTTTGTCCAACTGAACCGATTATTGATTGTAAATTGCTATGTTCGGCTACTTGGAGGCCATTTTCAGTCATTCAGCGATGGAATTTTTATCGATGAAAATGCTTCATGTCACTGGGCTACAATTCTTCGTGAACGGTTTGAAGATCATTCTGGACAACTCGAGAGAATGATTTCGCCGCTCATATCAGCCATCATGCACCTCGTCGAACGTTTATGGGACATGATGGAGAGGTCGTGTACGAAACCCTTCTGTGGTAACACTTTCGCAGTTACCGACGGGCGGGAGGTGGGGGGGGGGGGGGGAGGGAGGGGGGGGGGGCAGCATGGCTCAATATTTGTGAAGGGGATCCCAACGACTTCTCGAGATCAACATGCTGCACTATGAAGGGCAAAAGGAAATCCGACACGTTATTGGAGATATCCCATGACTTTGGTCGTCTCAGTGTGTGTGGCTACTGTCTGCGAAATGTGTTGTGAATATAGTGGCTTTTTGAGAATGAAAATATGGTCCGAATTAGAACGTACCTTAAACTTCTAGCTTAAAAATGATCCAAGTATGAAACTAGCCGATCCCACAAATAATAAATAGAAAACAGCGTACTTGGAACATGTTTTCATTCTCAAAACACGCTGAGGCTGTGGACCCAACTAAGATAAAATAAAATTTCAAAATTAATTAGTAGGAATGAATAATAAATTAAAACGTCATGCATCACGGGGCAGTTTTTCAAGCATGGAAGTGTTTATGGAATTGTATCTCCTAAACTTCTTGTCATATAATGAGGCATAGAACGTTCCAAAGGTACGTTTCAGAGTGAATCACTGGTTGTGGGAAAAGTGGAGAAGGAAACAGTGTAGAGAATGAAAATCATCGAAGAAGATACAGATTAGATTTTTTAAACTTACTTATTCAAGCACCTATTTGTCCCCCTCTGCGGCTCAGTTGTCGGCTGACTGCCGTGCGGAGGAACCCGATTCGATTCCTGGATCTGGCAGGGATTTTTCTTTGGTTTGAAGATGGATAAAGAGTGCTCTCAGCCTCGTGAGGCCAACCGAGGAGGTACTCCACTGATTAGTACATATACATCTACATCTACATTTATACTCCGCAAGCCACCCAACGGTCTGTAGCGGAGGGAACTTAACGTGTCACTGTCATTACCTCCCTTTCTTGTTCCAGTCGCGTATGGTTCGCGGGAAGAACGACTGTCTGAAAGCCTCCGTGCGCGCTCTAATCTCTCTAATTTTACATTCGTGATCTCCTCTGGAGTTATAAGTAGGGGGAAGCAATATATTCGAAACCTCATCCAGAAACGCACCCTCTCGAAACCTGGCGAGCAAGCTACACCGCGATGCAGAGCGCCTCTCTTTCACAGTCTGCCACTTGAGTTTGCTAAACATCTCCGCTATCACGCTTACCAGATAACCCTGTGACGAAACGCGCCGCTCTTCTTTGGATCTTCTCTATATCCTCTGTCAACCCGGCCTGGTACGGATCCCACACTGATGAGCAATACTCAAGTATATGTCGAAAGAGTGTTTTGTAAGCCACCTCCTTTGTTGATGGACTACATTTTCTAAGGAGTCTCCCAATGAATCTCAACCTGGCACCCGCCTTACCAACAATTAATTTTATATGATCATTCCACTTCAAATCGTTCCGCACGCATACTCCCAGATATTTTACAGAAGTAACTGCTACCAGTGTTTGTTCCGATATCATATAATCATACAATAAAGGATCCTTCTTCCTATGTATTCGCAATACATTACATTTGTCTATGTTAAGGGTCAGTTGCCACTCCCTGCACCAAGTGCCTATCCGCTGCAGATCTTTCTGCATTTAGCTGCAATTTTCTAATGCTGCAACTTCTATGTATACTACAGCATCATCCGCGAAAAGCCGCATGGAACATCCGACACTATTTACCACGTCATTTATATATATATATATATATTTTTTGAAAAGCAATGGTCCCATAACACTCCCCTGTGGCACGTCAGAGGTTACTTTAACGTCAGTAGACGTCTCTTCAATGAGAACAACATGCTGTGTTCTGTTTGCTAAAAACTCTTCAATCCAGCCACATAGCTGGTCTGATATTCCGTAGGCTCTTACTTTGTTTATCAGGCGAAAGTGCGGAACTGTATCGAACGCCTTCCGGAAGTCAAGGAAAATGGCATCCACCTGGGATCCTATATCTAATATTTCCTGGGTCTTATGAACAAATAAAGCGAGTTGGGTCTGACACGATCGCTGTTTCCGGAATCCATGTTGATTCCTACAGAGTAGACTCTGGGTTTCCAGAAATGACATGATACACAGGCAGAAACATGTTCTAAAATTCTACAACAGATCGATGTCAGAGATACAGGCCTATAGTTGTGCGCATCACCTCGACGACCCTTCTTGAAAACTAGAACTACCTGTGCCCTTTTCCAATCATTTGGAACCTTCAGTTCCTCTAGAGTCTTGTGGTACACGGCTGTTAGAAGGGGGGCAAGTTCTTTCGCGTGCTCTGTGTAGAATCGAAATGATATCCCGTCAGGTCCAGTCGACTTTCCACTGTTGAGTGATTTCAGTTGCTTTTCTATTCCTTGGACACTTATTTTGATTTCAGCTAGTTTTTTGTTCGTGCGAGGATTCAGAGAAGGAACTGCAGTGCGGTCTTCCTCTGTGAAACAGCTTTGGACGAAGGTATTTAGTATTTCAGCTTTACGCGTGTCATCCTCTGTTTCAATGCCATTATCATTCCAGAGTGTCTGGATATGCTGTTTCGATCCACTTACTGATTTAACGTAAGACCAGAACTTCCTAGGATTTTCTGTCAAGTCGGTACATAGAATTTTACTTTCGTATTCACTAAACGCTTCAAGCATAGCCCTCCTTGCGCTAACTTTGACATCGTTTCGCTTCTGTTTGTCTGAGAGGTTTTGGCTGCGTTTAAATTTGCAGTGAAGCTCTCTTTGCTCTCGCAGTAGTTTCCTAACTTTGTTGTCGAACGACGATGGGTTTTTCCCGTCCCTCACAGTTTTACTCGGCACGTACCTGTCTAAAACGCATTTTACGATTGCCTTCAACTTGCCGGTACGAATGGCAAGAAACCAGCCAACGACCGGAAGAGCGCTGTGCTGACTACATGTCCTCAACACTGTGTCCGATGACGCTATTGGCGGAGGTTGACGCGGCTGTCGATCGGGTCTGATTGTCCTGTCCAGGGCGAGAGCGCGGAACTATACCTACCTTACACTGTTCAGCAGTTATGTACAGGCGTAAGCGGTGTGGCTGTAGTCAAGTTCCCACTATTCAGCCATTGCGTTACGTAAACATTTATGGATTAGCTCAAAATAATTCGCGATGTTGACAGTAGCTGATGATGAGTGCAACAAGATGATGATGATGTCCTGTATCGTTTTCCTTATTATGAAGGTGGGAGCGTCTGGTAATTCAGGGTAGGGAATGGCATATGGAGCCAACGCCCTTGCTGCAGTGGTAACACCGGTTCCCGTCAGATCACCCAAGTTAAGCGCTGTCGGGCTGGGCTAGCACTTGGATGGGTGACCATCCGGTCTTCCGAGCGCACTCAGCCCTTGTCAGGCAAACTGAGGAGCTACTTGATTGAGAAGTAGCAGCTCCGGTCTCGTAAAGTGACATACGGCCGGGAGAGCAGTGTGCTGCCCACATACCCCTTCATATCCGCATCCAGTGACGCCTGTGATCTGAGGATGACACGGCGGCCGGTCGGTACCGTTGGGCCTTCATGGCCTGTTCGGACATAGTTTTTAGTTTAATGGCATATGGAAGTATTGCAGACGAAGTTACCTTAAAAATTATCTACCAGGGCGTGCTGAAAATTAATGCCTCCGAATTTCTTATGGCAAAACTCTTAAGGATTTTTAAATAAAACAAACGTTATTAACATTTTACATATTTATTCTTCATGTCTACATATTCTCAGTCGTCTGCCTCTAGAGGTCTCCGAAGAGTAGCGCGTAACACGGCGGTGCGTAACGAAACTACGCCGAGAAGCTGCGTGCTGTAATCGAGTTTCGAATTCGAAGAGTTCGTCCACACATGGAACACACTCTCCTTCAGCATGATAATGCCAGGCCACACACACGGGCTACGACATTTGGCGCCTTGGGTTCATTGTCATTTGCAAAATCTTCTCTATTTAATGTCTTTGCATATTGTAAGCTTCTCTCATGAGGTTTTCTCGAACATATCGTATAGAGAATTATATAATTTTTAATTATTATTCTATAAGTATAATATAAAAATAATGCAAAATTTCAAGCACTTCAGCTTTCACTCGCAATTCAGAATTCACTCTTGAGACAATGTCCAATGGATTTGTAGAATTAAGTGTATAAAATTTTGCATTTCTAGCCTTAAGAGATGCTGAGAAAATGGTATTTTAACTTTTAAAAATATGATTTTCAGGAAATGCAGTTTAAAATTCAGCCTGACGGATTTTCTTATATCAGCTGTTCAGAAGGCCCCAGATTTGTACCCAGGGTCCTCTTTCCCGCCAAGACTTCTCTTCTGATTTCTCGTGTCCTGCCTTTTTTCCTGTATCACATCTTCAACTGACTCTGCCTTCTCAAATGCAGAGAGGCGCTGTAAATCTGTTTTTCTCAAGATGCCCTGAGCGAAATTTCCTGTCTCAAAGGCTATACTCTCTAATACGCTCGTCTTCCCTATGTTCCCACTTTGAAACATAAGAAGTGCATGGTAAGTTGAATTTCTGACAACCGTAGTAGATGAAAATGTGGTTTTAGGGCATCGTTTCAATATAATTGAATTTAGAGACTCATTCCGACTCTGGGTTTTGCGATGAACGCACATTTTTTGGTGTTCAGCTTCAGCCAGAAACCTGTAAGTGGGCTTGACAACATCTAGGATACAATTTGGAACCCTCTTCTTGTGAATGCAGCGGTTGTTATCCCTTTGAGCCTGTAGCTACTGAAGTGTTGCTTCGAAACTAGGCGTGGGGTGGAGGCCGCGTCACAGCATTTAATTATTTTTCATGCACTTCGGATGCGATTTCATCGTGGAAACTTTGGGAACTTATTTTGCACGAGTTCTGGTAATAAATAAAAAAAATAAATTGAAAATTGACATTTTCGGTCAATCTCGTGAAGGTCCTGCCCTAAGAGTAAGGTAACATCACGGTTAATTAGAGCCTTTATTCGCGATATGATGGGTACGATAGCTTACGTTTGGAAGGGACAACAGATTTCGGCCATACGAATGTTGCGTAGGAGTGGAAGGCGATTGAACTGACAATGGTGTGAGCGTGTGGGTGCTATTCTGTCATTCTGCGCAACGGATTAATCTGAGATGTACCCTTTACCCAGTGGCTCCTGCAAGATGCAATTTCCACCCCAACCCCCCCCCCCCCCCCCCCCCCCCCACTACTACAGAAGTCAGACAGACGCTCCTAACGTACTAAAGAGAAATGCCTGAAAAACTTTCGGCAATAAATATCTTCTGGAGTCGTCCGCTGTAAGGAAATGACACAAAAATTCACAAAATTTCTTACGTAACTCGTGGGATACTTAGGTACTGGAGTAGTGCTAGTTAGTGTAAGAAAAACATGAAACTAACGAAAATTATTATTTATTTTGCAAAAATTCTGGTAAATCACAATGGCACTTTTAGTTATGAACTGAACAAGTTATTTCCGGGTTCTTTTCGTAATGTGAAGTTACCTCTCAAGGATAGGAATCGCTAATGAAATTTCTATACAAAGTTTAAGATTGTTATTGACTTGGCAGAATGGCTGGAGGCGCGCCTACTCAACTTGAATAATTATTTGTTAGAATGTTGCTAGGTACGGTCGAGGCTGTCGCGTGTGAAATGCAGTGAAGTGTACAGTTGTGGAGGAAACATGGGGCTCGCAAGAGCTGTAGGGCACAATACCGTAAGCTGTTAAGACTGCTGTGTGTGCTGCTCGCTGCTGACAAATGAGATAACTCTCGTTCTATCTGGATTGACCTTCGCCAATCAAACTCTCCCTACGCTTTCATGAAGTCAAGGACACCTATTCGCCCCTAGTCTAACTATTGGCCTGGTACACCGGTCAGATAACAAGTCCACCGCGATGCCACTCAAAAATTCTCTCGCAGGCATTTAACTATAACTCTGTCTGCTCACACCACACAATAAGTGTGGCTGCCAACACAATGAACAACGCTTAATCGCCAGGACTCAATACAGAGTCACACTCCGATGCACTCTCGACAGTGGTGCTCTCCCGGTGAAGTACTGAGGAGAGACTTGTTCCTCGCTCTTTGAGTACACGTACGAGCGCACACGCTCTCGTTACGTGTTCTCGCCCCAAGAGCGACAACGGAACGGTCCCCCTCCACACCAGACGTGAAGGGGTATATCTTTCGGTCTCTTTCATTACTCCTTCAGCTCAAGGCATCAGAAATATCGTCTGCCAATCAGCATTGCTCTTCTAAAACTGGACAATAACGTTTCGTTTAAAGCGACCAGTCCGGAAACCTGTAGCACCGTCGTTTGGTGTTTGCTGTCTCCCTGTGAAAATCTCTGAAACTGCGTGCTATATTAGTAAAGAATGCGTAGACTGGACGCTCCCACACAATGCAGCGGATTTTTCTTTTAAGCCAAACACGGGGTCGTTCTTCCTTTCACTCGGGCAAATGCTGTCTGCTCTGTGGGTGGTCACTGGCTGACATAGATAGACTGAGTCGTCCTCTGAAGGGACCGGCCCTCCGGATGTGGTTTGCTTCTCCTGAACTGAAAGTCCCTGCGACTGTCGTGTCTTGATTGTGTGTGTGTGTGTACGCCAGCCTCGAGTATTTCAATTTCGGTGCGCATTTGCGATTTATTAGTTATTTGCATATCGTTTACATGAATTCATACAACATTGACTTTATCTCACCGCGTTTGGGTTCGAATGAAGCGTCTCGATGTGCGGAATATGACTGGGAGGGCGGAATATGTAAGCAATGAAGGTGAGGAGACCACGAGGTCTTACACTGGGAATGAAATAAACACTGCCAAACATTGAGGTTGTTGGGTGAAAGTGTTACTCGGTGACGAAGGAGATTGACACGGTGGAGGAACTCGTGGCAGTGTGCATCAAATCAACCACGAGACAGATGACAATACAAAGAAAATGGAAAATCATTTTCTGCGAATCGAATGTACGATCAGGGACAGGCACGTGAAAAGGCAGAGCCATTCCGAAACGGTGAGGTGATGGCGTGGTGTGGTGCGGGGCGGCGCGGCGCACCTGTCGCTGCGCGCTAATCTAGTTTCTCGTTATGGCCGCCCGCTGGCGCAGCCGCAGACGCGATTCCTATCGCGCGACGTGATGCATGTGCGGCCCGCGGCGACGCGCCGACCGGTGGTCCTCGGTGGCAGGAGGCCGCAGCATCTGCGGCAGATCCCATCTCGCCATCTCCCGCTGGCTGCCACTTTTACTTCGCGCCCGCTGCCATCACTGACTGCCCAGGGGCCGCTGCCCGCGCAGCGCGCACCGCCTTGCGACAGGGGGCGTATCTGCCGAGAAGCTCCCCGTTTGTGAGAACTGCAGCAATAACAACGACCAGGAAAACACACCGAGTCTATAAACAGTCGAACTTCCATGTACAAAACAGCTTCAAACTTTTGACTTGAGATAACTCTTTATAGCCTAGATCGCATTAATTAATACACTACTGACCATTAAAATTGCTACACCACGAAGATGACGTCCTACAGACGCGAAATTTAACCGACAGGAAGAAGATGCTGTGATATGCAAATGATTAGCTTTTCAGAGCATTCACACAAGGTTGGCGCCGGTGGCGGCACCTACAACGTGCTGACATGAGGAAAGTTTCCAACCGATTTCTCATACACAAACAGCAGTTGACCGGCGTTGCCTGGTGAAACGTTGTTGTGATGCCTCGTGTAAGGAGGAGAAATGCGCACCATCACGTTTCCGACTTTGATAAAGGTCGGATTGTAGCCTATCGCGATTGCGGTTTATCGTATCGCGACATTGCTGCTCGCGTCGGTCGAGATCCAATGACTGTTAGCAGAATGCTGGATCGGTGGGTTCAGGAGGGTAATACGGAACGCCGTGCTGGATCCCAATGGCCTCGTATAACTAGCATTCGAGATGAGGCATCTTATCCATATGGCTGTAACGGATCGTGCAGTCACGTCTCGATCCCTGAGTCAAGAGATGGGGACATTTGCAAGACAACAACCATCTGCACGAACAGTTCGACGACGTTTGCAGCAGCATGGACTATCAGCTCGGAGACCATGGCTGCGGTTGCCCTTGACGCTGAATCACACACAGGACCGCCTCCGATGGTGTACTCAACGACGAACCTCGGTGCACGAATGGCAAAAGTCATTTTTTCGGATGAATCAAAGTTCTGTTTACAGTATCACGATGGTCGCTTCCTTGTTTCGCGACATCGCAGTGAACGCACATTGGAAGCGTATCACCCGGGGTGATGGTATGGGGTGCCATTGGTTACACGTCTCGGTCACCTCTTGTTCTCATTGACGCCAGTTTGAACAGTGGACGCTACATTTCAGATGTTTTACGTCCCGTGGCTCTACCCTTAATTCGTTCCCTGCGAAACCCTACATTTCAACAGGATAATGCACGACCGCATGTTTCAGGTCCTGTACGGGCCTTTCTGGGTACAAAAAATGTTCGACTGCTACCCTGGCCTGCACGTTCTCCAGATCTCTCACCAATTGAAAACGTCTGGTCAATGGTGGCCGAGCAACTGGCTTGTCACAATACGCCAGTCACTGTGCTTTATGAACTGTGGTATCGTGTTGAAGCTGCATGGGCAGCTGTTCCTGTACACGCCATCCAAGCTCTGTTTGACTCAATGCCCAGGCGTATCAAGACCGTTATTACGGCCAGAGGTGGTTGGTCTGGGTACTAATTTCTCAGGATCTATGTACCTAAAATTGCGTGGAAATATAATCACATGTCAGTTCTAGCATAATATGTTTCTCCAATGAATAGCCGTTTATCATCTGCATTTCTTCTTGGTGTAGCATTTTTAATGGCCAGTAGTGTATTTATAATTGACGACCGGTTTCGACAGTCGAACCTCTCATCTTCTGGTCTTCATAATGGAACACAAACTAACCAAAATATTTTTAATGCGATATTGGCTATAAAACGTTTTCCCGAATAAAATATAGATCATTCCTCTCATTTTCTCAATTACTTTGCAAATTAGTTAATGTGTTAAATATTTCTCGTTACGTACGTAAGTGAGAAAAGTTTAGAAAATGTTTCATTTTCAATTTAAAGTATGTTGCAAGCCGCTAAGACATCTCGTTATAAGAAATTGAATAAATATAATATGGTTAAATTGCGGTCCGTATAAGGTGAAACAGCAGGGGGATGGTCGAGAATACCTCGACTTTTTTTTATTACCGAATTCGAATGTATGTGTATACTATGCGCGAAATCCAAAAAGTAACGATCCTGTGAGCGTTTGAAGCTGAGTTTGCAGGGCGTTAGAGGACCGGTTCGGCGCTCACGCTACCTATTTATATCGATTTGCTGGAGCATTGTTTGGACGGTTTTACTGAAAATGCGAACGAAAGTTTCAATGGTTTCATTTGGAGATACGCTTCAAGAATTACAGCTAGTCGAAGCAAAATTGTCAACATTGCTTCAAATTTGGCCGTATGTATATTCAACGTAGACCATACTGCATTAACGCACGTGATAGATGACCTTCAAATCAAAATCGGCAATGAAATGCGCCGACTCTGTGAAGACAGAGACGCCAGCGGCGACTCGCTCAGCGACGAAAAGGGTTTTGAGGACGAAAATGAGGGCTTATCTGGTCCAAGCAACAATAAGCGACCATCGAATAACCGGGGCGAAAGTTATTACGGACCAGGCATCGATGATATCCCGTACGTCTCAAGCTTTGTCCCTTTTTTTAATACAAGAAACACTTGTCAAACTTTAGACGTGCCTTTTTTAAAAAAATATCTATAATCTTGCCCACTATGGTAAACTAAACTTACCTCTGTAAGGATCAGGATGATATGTTAACTTCATGTTCCAGATTATCACAACCGATGTTACAGAGACAACCGCCGATGTACCTTGTTTCAGAGCTGCCTCGGGAAAATCCCAATTACACAGTGAAGATATTAATATTTTTCAGTAAAAAAATGTCCGCCCCCTATAACTGAGTGATCAGCGCGACCGAATGTCAGTCCTAAGGGTCCGGGTTCGATTCCCGGCTGGGTCGGAGATTTTCTACTCCCAGGGACTGGATGTTGTGTTGTCCTAATCATCATCATTTCATCCCCATCGACGCTCAAGTCACCGAAGACTTGCACCTGCCGAACGGTCTACCCGACGAGAGGCCCTTGTCACAAGACATTTATATTTTAATAAAAAAAAAAAACAAGAAAAACTTCAATCATTGCTTTATTCATTGCAGCAAACCCCAGCCGGCCGCTGTGGTCGAGCGGTTCTAGGCTGGAACCGCGCGAACACTACGGTCGCAGGTTCGAATCCTGCCTCAGGTATGGATGTGTGTGATGTCCTTAGGTTAGTTAGGTTTACGTAGTTCTACGTTCTATGGGACTGATGACCTCAGATGTTAAATCACATAGTGCTCAGAGCCATTTGAACCATTTGAAGCAAACCCCACTAGTCAACTACATTCCAGTACAGAGAAATAAAATATTTTCGTCCGTCAGCATGTCGTTCCTCCTTAAAGCAAAACCCAGCTTCCCTCGTGTCTTAATGTTTACGACGTCATATCTCTTGAACTATATATAGTACAATGACGTAATTTTGCAGATACATTCGGTGGTATACGCGGATACTCTGTGCAAAATGTCTTGCGAAAACAGTTAGTAGTAAAGAAGTCATAAATTAAAACGTTATTCATAATACTGATGTTTTACTGCATGAAAAGTGAAAATTTAGTAAGCGATACACTATGACTCAAATGAAAACCGAATACCCGCCACGACGGAGCCATGGAATGGTTCCATCCAAAAGTAACCACCATACGCGTTAAAACATTTACCCCACTGGCAGTCGAGACGATCAATTCCCGTTTCGAAGAAAGCGATCGGCCGCTAACGGATCCACTACCGCCCCCTCCCCTGCAGACCCTACTCCGACTGAAACCGACGTCTTTCTTCAGGTACCAAAGATGCGAAAATCACACTGTGAAAGATGCGGCTGTCCGGAGGATGTTGCTATGTTTCCCAATCAAATCGCCGAAGCTTAGCCGCATTCGATTGCCAGGGTAGGGACAGGTGTTGTCGTGCAACGTGGTGATACCGTTCGACAGCATTCCGGCAAACTAAGGGCAAACGACGTTGCCAACAGTGGAAACATCTCCCCCGCCAAAGAAATCCAAAGCTGTTCCGGCTAGGTCAGGATGACCTCCTTCTTCGGTTGCAGGGGCCCTCTGCTCGTCGAGATTCTCGAGCGTGAAGCCACAGCCAGTGCGTAGGGCTATGAAGACCCTTTGCACGAACTGCGACGCGCCATAGTGTCAAAACGCCCAGAAATGCCGTCGGACTGAATCATCCTGTGGCACCATAGCGCCTGACCATATTGTCAATCTCACGAAGGCTGCGTTTCAACGATTTTGTTGGGAAACACTCCGGCATCCTCCGTAGATCCCGGATCGTTCACCGCGTGACTTTCACATCTCTGGCAACCTGAAGAAAGACGTGCTTGGACGTCGGTTTCAGTCGGACATGGAAGTACTAGAGTGGATGTGATTGTGGATCCGTCAGCGGTCGAACGCGTTCTACGAAAAAGGAACTGATCGTCTCGTTTCCCAATGGGATACATATCTCAATGCGAGAGCTGATTATTCTTGTATGGATCCATTTCATGATCCCCTGTGAAGGGCGTTGGGCCTTTACTTAAGTGCCTTTTATTTTTTTCTTTTAGCCACTTGCCGGCTGGGGTGACCGAGCGGTTCAAGGCGCTTCATTCTGGAACCACGGGACCGCCACGGTCGCAGGCTCGAATCCTGCCTCGAGCATGGATGTGTGTGATGTCCTTAGGTTAGTTGGGTTTAAGTAGTTCTGTTCTAGGGGACTGATGACCTCAAATATCAAGTCCCATAGTGCTCAGAGCCATTTGAACCATTTTTTAATCACTTTGTGGGGAGCTTTTAGCGAGGAACAGTTTCATAAAGGCAGTAAACTACGTGTAAATTTCATGGATCTCGCCAAGTGCTCTCATCCTCAAATACTAAATGAATATAGTGTGAATAATTTGCGCTCCATGAGTTACGCCACCTCAACTCAGTATTCTAACTTTCTTAATGTGTTAAATCTTTGATACAAAATTATACGTCTTTATGAGTAGATTAGGACAGCATTTTAAATATTTTAAATTCGGTCTGTAAGTACGCGGAAGAGCCAGAGAACCTAGTACACCTGCCTAATATCGTGTCGGGGCCCAACGAGAACGCAGAAGTGCCGCAACTCGACGTGGCATGGACTGGACTAATGTCTGAAGTAGCGCTGGAGGGAACTGACACCATAAATCCTGCAGGGCTGTCCATAAATTTGTAAGATTACGAGGAGGTGGAGATCACTTCTCAACAGCAAGTTGCAAGCATCCCAGATATGTTCAACAATCTTCATGTCGGGGGAGTTTGGTAGCCAGCGGAAGTGTTTTAACTCAGAATAGTGTTCCTGGACCCACTCTGTAGCATTTGTGGACTTGTGCGGTGTCGCTTTGTCCTGCTGGAATAGAGCAAGTCCGTCGGAATGCACAATGCACATGAATGGATGCAGGTGATCAGACAGAATGCTTGCGTGTCACCTGTCAGAGTCGTATGTAGACGTATCAAAAGTCCCACATCACTCCAACTGCACACGCCCCACACATTACAGAGCCTCCACCAGCTGGGACAGCCCCCTTCTGACAGGCAGAGCGCCGGCCGGGGTGGCCGAGCGGTTCTAGGCGCTACAGTCTGGAACAGCGCGACCGCTACGGTCGCACGTTCGAATCCTGCCTCGGGCATGGATGTGTGTGATGTCCTTAGGTTAGTTAGGTTTAAGTAGTTCTAAGTTCTAGGGGACTGATAACCTCAGAAGTTAAGTTCCATAGTGCTCAGAGCCATTTGAACCATTTTTTGACATGCAGAGTCCATCGATTCATGAGGTTGTCTCCACACCCATACATGTCCATCCGCTCAACACAATTTGAAACGAGACTCGTCTGACCAGGCAACATGTTTCCAGTCATCAACAGTGTCCAATATCGTGTTGACAGGCCCAGGCGAGGCGTAAAGATTTGTGTCGTGCAGTCACCAAGGTACATGAGTGGATCTTCGGCTCCGAAAGCCCATATCGATGATGTTTCGTTTAATGGTTCGCGCACTGACAGTTGTTGCTGGCCCAGCTTTGAAATCTGCAGCAATTTGAGGAAGGGTTGCACTTCTGTCACATGAACGATTCCCTTAAGTCGTCGTTAGTCACGTTTGTGCAGGATCTTTCTCCAGTCTCAGCGATGTCAGAGATCTGATGTTTCACCGGATTCCTGGTATTCGTCGTACACTTGTGAAATGGCAGTACCGAAAAATTCCCCCATTAAAGTAGGATTAGACATAATACTAATAAGAGACATACATATGGACTATCAAGGGTCTAAAAGATCACATGTACGACTACAGTACACTTTTAGAGGCCAAAACATTTTTCACGAGACTTTCAGCTTTTGTGCGACCACACTGCATGTTTTTTAAAATACACGACTCACTGAACTCTTCTTTAGCTAATTCCACTTTGCAATCCATGCTGTTGCATTAGCTAGATTACGAAATGAGTAACATAAAACACAATATAACTATAAGCCTATAACTCATACTACACACCGAATGTTTTCGAATTTTGAAGATAGTCTGTATGCGGTATTAAAACCCTTCTTGCAGAAAGAACAATGTGTTGTATGACATTAATCATTACTTGAGCAATCCAAGTGTATGTTCTCTTCCAATTAGTGCAATGCACACATTCTTTTTTTCTTCCGTGGTGAATTTTCTTCTCCAGTATACTTATCGGCATCATTTATCTTTAATTCTTTACGGAATTTTTCAATGCCTAACTGGTATACATTGTCCTTCCAGAAAACAATATTCAAAGAGGAATACCTCATCATGCATGGAGATGTATCGGGCCAACTCATCATCGAATGGGAGTCATGATGGCGTGCCGAAATACATCGATAGGAGGAGGGAGGAGAGGAAAGGAAAGGAACAGACAAAGAGCCTCAAAGCAAATACGGAATGTATGTTGAAAAATACGGGACCCTGGATTTTCGTCCAAATTAAACGAAAATACGGGATTTCCCGGGATATACGAGGTAGTTGACCGATACTGAAAGAGGAATACCTCGTCACGCATCCATGTATCGGGTCGACTCATCACCGAATGGGAGTCATGTTGGCGAGCCTAAATTCATCGATAGGAGGAGGAAAGGAAAGGGACAAGGGACAAGGGACAAGGGACAGGGGAAAGGAACAGGGGAAAAAGGAACAGGGAAAGGGAAAGGGAAAGGAACAGGGGAAAAAGGAACAGGGAAAGGGAAAGGGAAAGGGAAAGGAACAAGGAAAAAGGAACAGGGAAAGGGAAAGGGAAAGGAACAAGGAAAAAGGAACAGGGAAAGGGAAAGGGAAAGGAACAAGGAAAAAGGAACAGGGAAAGGGAAAGGGAAAGGAACAAGGAAAAAGGAACAGGGAAAGGGAAAGGGAAAGGAACAAGGAAAAAGGAACAGGGAAAGGGAAAGGGAAAGGAACAAGGAAAAAGGAACAGGGGAAAGGGAAAGGGAAAGGGAAAGGGAAAGGAACAGGGGAAAGGGAAAGGGAAAGGGAAAGGGAAAGGGAAAGCGAAAGGAACAAGGAAAAAGGAAAAAGGGAAACGGAAAGGGAAAGGAACAGGGGAAAGGGAAAGGGAAAGGGAAAGGAACAAGGAAAAAGGAACAAGGAAAAAGGAACAGGGGAAAGGGAAAGGGAAAGGGAAAGGAAGAGCCTCATAGCAAATACGGGCGCCGCGCGGGATTAGCCGAGCTGTCTCAGGCGCTACAGTCATGGACTGTGCGGCTGGTCCCGGCGGAGGTTCGAGTCCTCCCTCGGGCATGGGTGTGTGTGTGTGTTTGTCCTTAGGATAATTTACGTTAGATAGTGTGTAAGCTTTGGGACTGATGACCTTAGCAAATACGGGATATATGTTGAAAAATACTGGACCCGAGATTTTCTTCAAAACTAAATGAAAATACGGGATTTCCCGGGATAGTTTGCAATAATGGGCGCAGACAGGAGAGTCCAGTCAGTCACAGAGAGTCAGCCCAGTCGCAGTCGCAGGCAGCTCAGTTACTAGCTCAGTCGCTATTCTAGTTGGCGTCTGACAGTCTGCTTTACCGGTTACGAGAGTGTACTGTTTATAGCAGGAGTTATACTTCTTCAGCAGTGGGGCTAACGTGGACTATTACGGGAGAGCTTGTACCACACCAGTTTGCTTATAGATAAGCAGCTTTCTATTCTGATAAATAAAGAACCCTGTTAATACACGTGCACAGTTGTGTTGAAACATGTGTTTGAACCGTCGTCCTCCCGAATGTGAGTCCAGTGTGTTAACCATTGGCCGGCCGATGTGGCCGAGCGGTTCTAGGCGCTACAGTCTGGAACCGCGCGATCACTACGGTCGCAGGTTCGAATCCTGCCTCGGGCATGGATGTGTGTCATGTCCTTAGGTTAGTCAGGTTTAAGTAGTTCTAAGTTCTAGGGGACTGATGACCTCAGAAGTTAAGTTCGGCCGCCAATGGTGATTATTATTCAAAATTTAAGTGATGGCGGGTTACGAACCCGAAACCGAAGACTTTTTTATTACTAATCAAAGATGGTATCCCTAGACGACACGACAGACACGAAAAAAATATAATATAAAATAAAAATATCGTCATTCGATATTGCCGTGTCGATATCGATATATCTGGGAAAAAATGTCGCCTATATTTTATGGAAAAAATATCGAAATAACGTTATTTTATCAACAGCCCTGCCACCACCACAACAACAGGCGATAGAGGAAGGGAATAAACCATGTAGACCTAAAACGGCAATCTGTACATTAAAACATAAGGGTTGGAGAGCGTCGGCGTTGTCCAGGTGCCAAAATATCTGGAGGAATGTGAAAAGATAACAAAAAAAAAGCGACCGCCGTTATATATAAGGTTACATGGACGCTCGGTACGGACCAGACGCAGCTCAGCTTCGCGGCGAGTCGTTAAGTTCTCCCCTCAGATAGTTGGCGTAAGTTTTTCGGTACTTGGACCACCGTAGTATCTCGTCATGAGCGTTTTTGTAGAAAAAATTCTGTAGTCTAGACGCGACTTATCATCATCTCCACAGACACTTCAGCGTCCATCCTTAGATCCAGTTAACTGTCTGCGTCTTCATCGTCGGAAAGTAGTGTAACCCCGGGTGAATGGAGGTGGTGGTGGTGGTGGTTAATGTTTAACGTCCTGTCGACAACGAGGTCATTAGAGACGGAGCGCAAGCTCGGGTTAGGGAAGGATTGGGAAGGAAATCGGCCGTGCCCTTTCAAAGGAACCGTCCCGGCATTTGCCTGAAACGATTTAGGGAAATCACGGAAAACCTAAATCAGGATGGCCGAAGACGGGATTGAACCGTCGTCCTCCCGAATGCGAGTCCAGTGTGCTAACCACCGCGCCACCTCGCTCGGTCCGGGTGAATGGAGAAATTAAGTGTAACGAAATGCGGCGGTACACGGATATAGCAGGCTAATACAGGGTGTCCAGAAAGGGGCACCCTGATTTCAAAATTAAATATCTCGAAAGCAAAGATCGATAGAGGAATGCAGTAAACGGTATGTTTATTGTGAAAGCTGTAAGAAGTTTATACAGAAGTTTGAAATAATAGTTACAAAAGCTGCTAACAGATGGCGCTGTACGCTGTACAGCTCATATCAGCATACATAAGTGAAATAATCGTATGAAAACAATCTTTGCAAACAATCACATGATAATGTTTTCAAAATGTTCACCATTGGCACTACAGAGGTGGCGCAAACGAAGAATGAAATTCGCCATCACATTTCGTAGTGTCTGAACCGAAATGGATTCACATGCCACAGAGATCGCCGATTCAAGCTCGTCCAGCGTGGCGGGATGCTTCGGGTAGATCATGTCTTTCACTGTGCCCCACAATAAAAAAGTCACAGGGAGTCAAATCCGGCGAATATGGAGGCCAATCCGTGCCTGCACCAGTAAATTTGGGATATTCCAAAGCAATGACTCGATTCCCGAAGTATTCCACAAGAAAGCGAAACACTTGTTCGGTCCGATGTGGTCGGGCTCCATCTTGCATAAACCGTTCAGTACCTGGTCGATCCTCTAACGCTTGCTGTGTGGCGACAAATTGTTCCAAAATTGCAACGTAACGTACACCAGTGACCGTTTCTCGAATGAAAAAAGGGCCAATAATGCCTCTGCTGCATACTGCAGCCCACACAGTAACTTTAGGAGAATACAGGTGTTTCGCTTCGCACCAATATGGCTTTTCGGAACCCCAAAATCGCCAGTTCTGCTTATTCACGTATCCATTCAGGTGGAAGTGTGCTTCATCTGTAAACCAGATGCAGCCAACATCAAATACTTCACTATCAATCATTGTGAGCATCTGATTAGCAAAGGCAACCCTTTGTTGCACAGCTCGTACGGGTATGGCCTGGTGCGTTTGAATTTTGAATGGAAACATGTGTAGGCTATATCTCAGTGCTGGAACGCTTCAAATCAGGCTCAGATGCAATTCTACGGACGGATGACATTGGATTTCGCTGAATAATTCCAGAAACTGTGGCGATATTTTCAGGCGTAATTGCGGTTTGCTTGCGGCCCACATGCCCCACTTGATCATCAGTTACGCTGCCTGTTCGTTGAAATTTTGCGAAGAGCGTACGAATGGTTTTCGCATCGGGTCCTTTTGGAACATTAAATCGTGCTTGAAAACTTCGCCTTGTTGCCGTAGGACTCTCTTCTAACCTGTGGTTCTCTAGCACCATAAAAACGCGTTGTTCAATGGATTACATGGTTTTAATCTCTTCCTTCCGTACGCTACCCTCCTTTCACGTTTCAATAGTGGAACTGATCTATCGGGGCTTCGGATCACTATTTATACTAGGCATTACGTATGGCGATTACAGCGCCATCTGTTAGCAGCTTTTGTAACTATTATTTCTTACAGCTTTCACAATAAACATACCGTTTACTGCATTCCTTTATCTATCTTTGTTTTCGAGACATTTAATTTTGAAATCAGGGAGTCCTTTTCTGGACACCCTGTATTTGGAATCCTGGAAGCCAGACGTACTCAACTGACGCACAAGCGAGGCCGTGACCGCCGTCGTTCACATTCCGATATGCACAGCAGAGCGGCATATCCAGCAATCTAGTGTCGTGGAGCCATTAGTAGGTGTTGAACTTTCCAAGGGACGATCTGGCTCTCCTGCGAACTGTTTGAATATTTGTGACCATACAAAATGTACAGGGTAAATCACCTACAACTTGGAGCGTAAACATAGCGGACTGCAAAGTGATATTGATGTGCAGTTTTCGCAGAATGGATTGGTAGTCAGGGCACGTATTGTTAGCCAATCAACAAATTGTAATGATACTTAGATAGTGTATTTCTTGTGCAAACATGCACCTTTTGTAAATGGAACAGTGCCTATTGACAAACATACACTTTTTTTTAAATGGAACAATGTCTGTTGAGATACTGCTCCGGCGTAACGATAAGCGCTGGCACTAAGATGAAGAACACAAGAGCAGAGAAGTCTGTGAGGCGGCGTCAGCCAATAGTTGGTTGATTAGCACCGCACCACGACGAACGTAAGCTACGCTCCTGCCGGCCTTGCGGACTATAGAAGACTGACACTAGTAGACCCGGACTAGAAGAGAGCACTACGATAGCCATTATTAGTGACCCATATGAACTGTGTGACAAACTTGCATGGACATTGTATATAGTGAAAGACACTGATTATTTGCATGTCGCTCATCACTTGCGACAAGATTTGATATGCCCCGCTAGCACCGCTGGACAGGACAGACAGTATAAAATGTGGAAAGGGGCCTAAATAAGGGGGCTGTCAGTTACACTCGAACATACAACTTTATTATCTGATCAAACATTGCAATAGCGAAAAAAAAATTAAAAAAACACACAGCTTTAACCTTTGGGACCTAATTCCCTGCTGAAAGTCACTTTAATTTAAAAACGGCTGAAGGCCAATAACTTAAAAAGCAAGCACAATCAGAAATTTAAAAGGCAAGCCTCATCTTAAAACAGTTCTTTAGTTACTCTGAAGCAAACAAGTTAAATTCAATCGGCTGAAGACCTAACAATTAAAACTCCATGACATTATTTTTTTAATACCAAAGGCCTTACGTGAAACAGTTCTTTAATTTAGGCTGAAGGCCTTAAGAGCAAACAACTGAAACTCAAAATCGGCTGAAGGTCCAAGACTTAAAATGCAACAACATTAAAATTTTTAAAATGCCAAAGGCCTTACGTGACACAGTTCTTTGAACTAGGCTGATGGCCTTAAGAGCAAAACAACTCTTATTTTTTAAAAATCGGCTAGATGCCATACAAGTACAAACAACAAAACCAAATTTTAAAAAAATAGGGCAGTACACCCAAGGGCGGGTCAGATGTTCGAGGGTCGGCCTGGAATTCAAACACTAACGCTCGCTTAGGTGAGACAGGCAGTCTGTCCAGCCATTCACGAACCGACGACATCCCAACCGACCGACAGTCAGCGGACCCACCGACAAGATAACTTCCACTTCACCCGACCAGGGCATAACAGGGAGATCAACGGAACAAAAAAATGGCTCTGAGCACTATGGGACTCAACTGCTGTGGTCATAATTCCCCTAGAACTTAGAACTACTTAAACCTAACTAACCTAAGGACATCACACACATCCATGCCCGAGGCAGAATTCGAACCTGCGACCGTAGCAGTCGTGGGGTTCCGGACTGTAGCGCCTTTAACCGCTCGACCACTCTGGCCGGCCATCAACGGAACAACGTAGAAGATATTGGCGCCCACAACCAATCATACATGGAGCTGTTAAACTACACACCGTGCTGGACAGCAACAACACGATGAGGAAACTACACTGTCTGAAATTTACGTCAATGGCCAGGACAGGTTCCGGAACGTTAACGGCCACAAGGCAGAAGATTCCGCTGGTGCACTTCAGTTCAAATAATAACCAAATACAGTGAAACTCCACCGGAGGGTGGCTACAATTTTCCAACTTGAAAACCACGTTGTTGCTCGCGGGAATATCCCAACAGCCGACAACGAACTCCAAACGAAACAATGTGAACAGTCTTGACTTGGTTCACCATTGTAAACCAAAATTAAGTATTGTCAATCTACTTTGTGGTAATAAAAACCATTAATGTGATTTGCTTGAATTGTTGTTTAGCTATTCGAGAACGTTGCATCCTAGGCACCTTGTAAGAGTCGAGTGGGCAGGACCCCACAGATATCAACAAACTAAAAGTAGGGTAGATTAGTGTTTGTTGCAGGATTCTAGTGCGACTCGTTTAAGAGGCATAACATTGTGAAATGCTCCCACTGACACACTTGCGCAATACCTGTGGTAGATCGCACTAGAGAACAACACAAGTGCATACACTGAGTATGTGGATTCTGACCAGTAGCGAGACAACTGACCATCACAGTTTGCGTCAAAATGACCACCAGCAGAGGCAATACACACTTCCAGTCTGGCATGGAACGAATGTTGCACACGAGTTAGCATTTCAGTAGGGATGTCCGAGCAGGCTGCAGTAATATGTCGTTGCATGTCATCGGATGTAGTTGGTATGTCCTTGTAGACAGTGTCTTTCAGCCCTCCACACAGAAAAAAAGTCTACAGGTGTCAAATCCGGGGTACGGGCCGGCCACGATACGGGTCTTCTGCGTCCAATCCAACGATTTGGAAACACTTTGTGAAGACATACTGTACTACTGCGTGCACTATGGGCTGGACAACCATCAGGTTGGTACCACAGGTTCGTCCTGGTCTTCAGAGGAACGTCTTCTAGCCTCGGTGGAAGATGGTCTGTTACGAGGCTGCAATACGTGTGTGCGTTCAGTGTTCTGCCTATGAAAAATGTGCCTATGCTCTGATGGTTCACTATCCCACACGACAGGTTTACAAACCGTAGACGCCGATGTTCCACCTGACGAAGCCAACGGGGATTGTCAACAGACCGATGTGTGGGCGTTGTAATTTGGCATAACTGGTAAATGTGGCTTCATTACTAAACAAGATACATGATACACCTGGAGTATCCTTTCTTACTGCCGATGTATGGAAGTTAACACGAGTCTCATAATCTTTTCCACTCAGTTCTTCATGGAGAGAGATATGACTGGGATGGAAACTATTGAAACTTCCCCTTAGAAAAATTTATGAATTACTGTGCTGATAAACCTCTTACGTTATTTGATTTTCAAACAGCTGAGCAAAACTGAACGTACTCAGACATTTCTTTCTTTACTTAATCTGATCATCACTAAATTGACACACAGTATTTTTAGCGCAACGCTATTTCTTTCAATAATCCCTACAAAAAATGGCCCTGACTAACAATAACCTATACCTTTCATGAATCACTTACCTCACAAAAATCTTCGTTATTCCAACTACTGCAATACATCGAGCGCCAATACTGCCAGCTAAATAAAGGATTCTAACTACTGAAGGCACTAACTACTGATAGTCATAGTTAGCAAATGAAAGATTTTGATAGAGAACAAACAATGTATTTACCTTAATAGTGTTCAGGAGTCATAATATATATATATCAGTTCATGACATCCAGTATTACAAATTTCGTTTTTCTGACGGATACACGTCCAGATCGTCCGCTCTCAAAACTCTGCCATCTCTCTTTCCCACATCCACCACTGGTGGCGGCTCACCTCCACCACTACGCGCTGTTCACATCCAACTGCCCAACACTACAATAGCGAATATTCCAACAATGCAAACCAGCCACAAACTGCACACAGCACAGTCAGTGATTCTCATTCAGAGCGCTACGTGGTGTTACCAACATAAAAACCTAAACAGCCTACTTACACTATGTTGATGGAGAATGCGTGGGACACTCGCCTGACTCGTACCACTGTTTTGTGCGAATGCGCAGAAGCTAACTTGCGGATCATACGCAACTTCCCCCTCTTCTGTCGTCACTTACTTTCTTCTGTTACTTTGTCTAGCTGTTACACTACTGTTTTCACGTCACCGGTAGAAGAGATTGATAAATAATTGTCGAGATGGTTGAAGTTTATTGGGATAGCTTGCGGTATACACGGTACAAGAACGAACTACATTCTTCCTACACTCTCCATACGCTATGAGCATGTCGGCTTTTTCAGCATTGGCAAATCCTGTCGTCCACGCACGTCCTAATGCGTGGCTGTAAGACACTAACTGACTAGCAAATCGCAATGCTCTCAAGTAACACACAAGCACACAGTAAGCAGACATACCAACATTGTAGCTAGCAACTACGCATGTTAAATAGCACAGACAAATGTAGATGTGGAAACTTTTCGAAATACGATATCTCGTAAACGACCCGCACTAGAATCCTGCAATAAACATCAGTCTCATTCTGATTTCCCCTACTTCTGGTTTGCTAGTGTCGATAGGCACTGTAACACTTACGAAAGTGTATATTTGGACATAAGTAAACTTTCTAAGTATTATTACACCCTGTTTGTTGGATAGCAATACGAGTGCCTGACTACTAAACCGATCTGTGAAAACCGCACATCAATAGCACTTTCCATTTTCGCAATATATGCGGTGGAAGTTTTACATGATTCACCCTGCATACACACGGCTAAATTTCCGAACTAGATCTTATCGAAAACGTTTGAGAGTTAGCGTCTTCCTATTGTAGTGTAACGACGTATGGATTTGTTTAAATGATTTTCATTTGATATATGACCATGTGCAGACTTCGTCACCTACGTCAGTTACAACACACTTCAAAATTATTTAAACTCTTTTTAAAATTTGTCTCTGGATGGTTCTTGAACGAAACTGTAATTAAAACATCATCATTTGATTCGTATGCGCAGAATTACGTCACTCAGTCCTATTGGTTTGCGCAAACTTTTTCTCAATTTAGATGTTTTGTTTCTTCTCAGAAGTTATATTAACGCAAGTTATCTGATTTAATAAATATTAGAACCACATTGCATAAACTTTCAAGACTCAAACTCGCGATGAACGTTGTCAAAATTAATGATCTTGTCAAATAGATTATTAATTCATTCACATAATTCTTCATAAATAAATTCTCGGAACACGTATAGTAGTGTACACTACTTTATTATCTTCATACATATAGACGTGTACCTGAGCCTTGACAAGATAGGACTGAACACTTACACATGATTAAACTTTCTATGACGTCATTGTTGTACAAAACATTAAAAAATCATAATTTTTCAATTTTTAGAAGCACGACGCAACAACTCGGTTTCAGGATCTTCTGTTGCTCTTTGGCTGTCGACCCGCGACATATAGTGGCCAGCAATTTTCTCTCTGGTCCCGGCAACGAAGATGCTGTCTTCGTGCGTTGCGCCGCCCTCTCCGTACATGAAACATAAAAAATAAATACAAATTTTAGACAATTCACAACCATTACAAATATTACAAAAAATACATAAACAAAAACTAAATTAAACCTATATTCACCTGCAAACTGGGCTGACACTGGTGGAGGGGTGACGCTTCAATTTCGCGTCCCACTACACTATTTACACACAGGGTGAGAATTATTGAACTATGACATTTTCTATACGCCTGGCGTCATTGATGATGATGTGGCGCAGACGAATAGAGAAATTCTGTTTGACCCACTGAAATGTCGGAACATCGATGCTGTCGATGACCACCAGAATGGCTGTTTACAGCTGAGCAGTGGTTTTGATGTTATTGCTATACACCTTGTCTTTAATATATAGCCCAACATAAAAATGTCGCATGTGCTTAGATCCGGAGAATATGGTGGTCAATCGAGGCCCATGCCAGTGGTCTCTGGGTATCCCAAAGCCAGGATGCCGTCTCCAAAGTGCTCCGTCTTGCATGAACGACATTTTGTCGAAATCAGCGTCACTTTGGATAGTGGAGATGACATCATCTTCCAAAGCCTTCAGGTACCGTTTGGTAGTCACCGTGCCACCAAAGAACATGGCACTGATTATTCCGTAACTGGACATGGCACACCACACAGCCACCCGTTGAGGGTGAACGGACTTCTCGATCGCGAAATGCGGATTCTCAGTCCTCCAAATGCGCCAATTTTGCTTATTGACGAACGCAACCAAATCATTCAGCGCATATTAATTCCCAACGTGTCACGCGGCCAACCATGCAGTTTCAACGTCCTAATGCAAACCGTTCAGAAGCTATGACGATTCTGTTTCATGTTGTTGTTGTTGTCTTCAGTCCTGAGACTGGTTTGATGCAACTCTCCATGCTACTCTATCCCGTGCGAGCTTCTTCACCTCCCAGTACCTACTGCAGCCTACATCCTTCTGAATCTGCTTAGTGTATTCATCTCTTGGTCTCCCTCTACGGTTTTTACCCTCCACGCTGCCCTCGAATACTAAATCTGTGATCCCTTGATGCCTCAGAACATGTCATACCAACCGATCCCTTCTTCTTGTCAAGTTGGGCCACAAACTTCTCTTCTCCCCAATTCTATTCAATACGTCCTCATTAGTTATGTGATCTACCCATCTAATCTTCAGAATTCTTGCCGGCCGGTGTGACCGAGCGGTTCTAGGCGCTACAGTCTGGAACCGCGCGACCGCTACGGTCGCAGGTTCGAAACCTGCCTCAGGCATGGATGTGTGTGATGTCCTTAGGTTAGTTGGGTTTAAGTAGTTCTAAGTTCTAGGGGACTGATGACCTCAGATGTTAAGTCCCATAGTGCTCAGAGCCATTTTTCAGCATTCTTCTGTAGCACCACATTTCGAAAGCTTCTATTCTCTTCTTGTCCAAACTATTTATCGTCCACGTTTCACTTCCATACATTGCTGCACTCCATACAAATACTTTCAGAAACGACTTCCTGACACTTAAATCTATACTCGATATTAACAAATTTCTCTTCTTCAGAAACGCTTTCCTTGTCATTGCCAGTCTATATCCTCTCTACTTCGACCATCATCAGTTACTTCGCTCCCCAAATAGCAAAACTCCTTTACTACTTTGTCTCATTTCTTGGTCTAATCCCCTCAGCATCACCCGACTTAATTCGACTACATTCCATTATCCACGTTTTGCTTTTGTTGATGTTTCAAGACACTTTTTCATATAGTTCAATAATTGCGATCCTGTATGTTACAGTCCTAGTCGTCCCCTCAAGCTGTCAACATGAATCAGATCGGAGGGGAAGTTAGTAAGCTCCCCTTGTTAGAATTTGGCGTCATGTATACTGAAGTTACTACGTACTTCTTCCGTTCAATCGCGTTAACAGAAACGGTGATGGTCGATTTCGTTCTCCCTCCTTACTCCACCCGAGCGTATGCTCTGTCGGTCATGACCTCGTCGTCCACAGCTCGTGGTCGTGCGGTAGCGTTCTCGCTTCCCACGCCCGGGTTCCCGGGTTCGATTCCCGGCGGGGTAAGGGATTTTCTCTGCCTCGTGATGACTGGGTGTTGTGTAATGTCCTTAGGTTAGTTAGGTTTAAGTAGTTCTAAGTTCTAGGGGACTGATGACCATAGATGGTAAGTCCCATAGTGCTCAGAGCTATTTGAACCTTTGAACATGATCTCGTCGTCGACGGCACGTTACAGCGCAACCTTCATTCCTTTCCTCTGGAACAGCAACAGTGAAGGCGAATACTCGTAGCGCATACTTTGTTCCCTTGGAATGCAGGTAGCCGCACTCGCGCCTATCAGATGGAAGCCCGGACAGGCGCCGAGTCATTTCTGGGGCGTGCTGCGATGCGAGATTCAATGTGCCGCGGGCAGGGCGAGCGCAATTCTGCACTGACACTTGTTTTGACAGGCCCTGCCGGGCGGCGCTCACAATTTCTTCCTCCGGACGCGGCAGGCTCTCTCCCCCCCGACACGGCCAACCCCCTCACGGCAATCGGGCGCCGTGATTTACGGCTGACAGCTCAATCGACGCGAGTCAAAACCTCCTCCCCGTCCGGAGCGCCGAGCCGTCGGCCCGAGGACAGTGGAAAGCGAAGAGCGGCGGCGCACACGCGCCGTGGACTCGAGCTTCTGAGAACGCGCGTCGTGGCCCTGGCGTGACAATACAATCACCTGCGTAATAACCCGCTGATTCACGCGCAGATGACAGTAGCAATTTTGTTCCCCCCGCGGTGGCCGACTGCGCGCTTTAATGAGAATTCTAACGGACAGCCCTGACGTGTGTGTGTTTGGTCGCGTGGACGCGTGGGGGACGCTTGCGCACTTGCCGCAACCGTCAGGCCTCTTCCCACTTCTTGACACTTCATTAATCAGCTGGAAACAAAGAAATTACTCACTTTATCCTTTTCCTGTAGGTCAATTACGTTTTCACTCGTAATACTTTTTACGTGTGGCAATTTTAGCGTTTCGTAGCATCTACCATAGTGACGACTAAGAAACACTGAGAAAATTCTTAAAAGAGTGCATAAATCTAGTAACAAAAGTGGGAGGATTGCAGCTAAAAGACACGATACTTGTGGATTTCCCTTTCTCCATGTTCTGGTCTGCACAAAACCAGAAGGAAAATCTGCATAAAATATACGCTATGAGGCACCTACGACTGGCCACCCCAAATATTAGGTACGTGCATAAGTTCGTAGCGTTTTTGTTTTCGATGTTGATATTCCATTTCCTATGGGTTTATTTATCGATTGTCACTTTTTATTTTTAGTCCACTGTTGTTATCGGAGATTGACATTTTTACAGTTGGAGACAGTAGAGCTGTGGACAGTAGAAAATGGAGTGCCAAGTTGAGAAATCGGTACATTTCTGACATAGTGATTGAAGTTCTTCTGGGTATTACGCCGCGTCATTGCTAAAAACTGACAACAATAATAAACTAAAATCGACGTTTCGGCCGAATTGCAACGGCCTTCCTCAGGGCACGTCTGGTTTTGCATGGGGATAGGTGCTTCTATTTATTACAGACTATCGATGTCTGACGTCACTGTTGTAAAACTTTAAATTGGCCCTCTAATATGATTGGCTAGTCGTGAGGTAAGGGAAGATCGAAAGAAAGCGGCTATTCGTGGATGTCCATGACGTCAACGATTGGTAGCTGTCCGGCAATCAGTGTTCGGATTCTGGTCGGCAAGTTTTCCTCCTGGTGTGTGCGGGAGTGGACTACACCAGGTACCGATTACTGTGCGTTCGGTACCTGCACGCGGAGAGCCACCACCACCCAGCTCAAAAGTATTCTGTCCTGCACACGTTAACTGCCCGAGCCTACCGGATAAGCGATGAAAATAACATCAAAGAAGAATTAAAGGAGCTACAAAACACGTTTCGTGCCAGTGGCTATGACGACAAAATCGTAAGCAAGGTAGCTAAAGCCAAAGGGAGCAGAACACGAGAAGAAGGCAAAGAAGAGAAGCTTCCACTGCTACACTTACCATATGTAAAAGGCGTCAGTGAACGGCAAGGCAAAGTCCTCCGCCGACGAAGTTTCAAACCGATTTTTCGAAGCAGTCACAGGATCCACGAAATGATGGGTTCCACCAAGGATGTATTCAACATTCTTAACACTACAGGTGTTTACGAACTACGGTGTGAGTGCGGAGCTGCCTACATAGGAGAAACAGGGAGACCTGTCAGCTTACGAGTAGCAGAACACGAACGCTATGTACGATTACTACAACATAACAAATCGGCTTTAGCAGAAAACCACCGTGACTGTGGACAACCTAAAAGGTTCCATGAGGCCCGAGTACTGGCGAAAGAACCGTGGATGCAGGAACGCAAAATACGGGAGGCAATCGAAATTATTAAACACCCTGACAACATCAACAGAGAAGATGGCTACAAACTCCCGGCGTCCTGGCTGCCGGCCATCCCAGTCCAACGGGCCGCGAGCGGTCGCGGGGCAGAAGCTACACGGGACACGGACGTATCTGCACAAACAGCTGTAGAGCAACTGTCAGTCCACTTCCGCGCACACCAGGAGGAAAACTTGCCGACCAGAAGCCGGACAGCTACCAATCGTTGACGACGTGGACATCCACGAATAGCCTCTTTCTTTCCATCTTCCCTTACGTCATGACTAGCCAAACATATTAGAGGGCCAATTAAAAGTTTTGCAATAGTGACGTCAGACATCGATAGTCTATAATAAATAGAAGCACCTATCCCCATGCAAAACCAGCCGTGCCCTGAGGAAGGCCGTTGCAATTCGGCCGAAACGTCGGTTTTAGTTTATTATTGTTGTTAGTTTCTAGCAATGACGCGGCATAATACCCAGAAGAATTTTAATCACTATGACACCGGCCGCGGAAGCCTACGTTCTTATATTTCCGACATAGTATCCAATGGTTCATATGGCTCTGAGCACTATGGGACTTAGCATCTGACGTCATCAGTTCCCTAGACTTAGAAATACTTAAACACAACTAACCTAAGGACATCACACACATCCATGCCCGAGGCAGGATTCGAACCTGCGACAGTAGCAGCAGTGCGGTTCCGGACTGAAGCGCCAAGAACCGCTCGGACACAGCGGCCAGCGGACATAGTCTTCTGGTTGTGTTGAATACAGGAGCGACAAAAACGGAGGCAGCCAGAAACATTAGCGCCACGGTTGGGGATGATCCCACTGAAGATACCATGGCAAGAAAATGTTTTTTCCGTTTTAAAGAGGATCGTTGTGGCTTTAGTGACCCTCCATGTTCAGGAAGGCCTTCGGAATTTGATGAAGATTGTTTAAAAGTATTAATCCACAACGCTCCACGTCAGTGAACTCGAGAGCTAGCATGTGTCATGAACTGTGATCATTCCACCATCGTACGATATTTCCATGCAACGGGCAAGGTTCAAAAATCGGGTGTATGGGAGCGCATGCTCTAAGCCAAAACCTCAAAGATCAGCGTGTGGCCGCATGTGTATCTTTGCTTATTCGTCATCAACTGGCTCATGAGCAACGCCGACCATTTCTGCCCTGTATAATTACTGGTAACGAGAAATAGTGTCTTTATGATAACATTAGTAAAAGAAAGACTGTGTGAAGTGCCGCGCGGGATTAGACGAACGGTCTCAGGCGCTGCAGTCATGGACTGTGCGGCTGGTACCGGTGGAGGTTCGAGTCCTCCCTCGGGCATGGGTGTGTGTGTTTGTCCTTAGGATAATTTAGGTTAAGTAGTGTGTAAGCTTAGGGACTGATGACCTTAGCAGTTAAGTCCCATAAGATTTCACACACATTTGAACATTTGAACTGTGTGAAGCGCTGCTACTCCACAATAACGCCCATCCGCATCCTGCTAGACTGACAAAAGAAATCACACTGAAACTGGGTTCGGAAGACATTCGGCACCCGCCTTATTCACCCAGTCTTGCGCAATTAGAACTTCATCTTTTCCGCTCTCTATCGATCAACTATCAAGGAACCTCCTTTCCGGATTAAAATGCGCTCTCAACATGACTCGACGAGTTCACTTCGAAAACACGTGATTTCTGCAGTCGCGGAATCGAGAAGTCATCCCAGCGTTGCTAGACTATTGTAAATAGTGATAGAAAATATATTATTGATGACTAATGTTTCTGTTACGTGTATCTGTTGTGTTTGTTAAATTTATGTAAAAACGCTACGTACTTACGCACCAACCCAGTCTACCCAGAATGAATAAATATATCGATGTGCGGTTTTTGCCACCTTATGGCGGGCAATATGGCGAATTGCGTGACGCTCGCAAGTGATTTTTCTCGTTTATAATCTAATGAGTACAAAATATGGATTGAGAGTAAATCGAAGAAAGGACGAAGTAATGAGAAGTAGTAGAAAGGAGAACAGCGAGAAACTTAACATCATTATTGGTGATCACGAAGTACGAGTAGATGAATTAAGGAATTCTGCTACATTTTCATTAAAATAGCCCATGACGGGCGGTGCAAGGAGGACATCAGAATTAGACTAGCACTGGCAAAAAGGGCATTGTTGGCCAAGAGAAATCTACTAGTATCAAACATAGACTTCAATTTGAGGACGAAATATCTGAGAATGCAGCACGACTTTGAGTGGTATTGAAACATGGGCTGCGGGAAACACGGAAAAGAAGAGAATGGAAGCACTTCAGATGTGGTACTGCAGGACAATGTTGAAAATTAGGTGGACTGATTAAGCAAGGAATGAGGAGGTTCTGCACAGAATTAGCGAGGCAAGGAATACGTGGAAAATAACGACAAGGAGAAGAGACAGGATGGTGCGACCTCTGTTAAGACTCCAGGGAATAATTTCCATGGCGCTAGGAGGATTTGTAGAAGGTAAAAACTGTAGAGGAAGACAGAGACTGGAATACATCCATCAAATAACTGAGGACGTAGATTGCAAGTGATCGTACGGGATGAATATGTTGGCACAGTTGAGGAAATCGTTGCAGACTGCTTCAAACTGGTCAGAAGACAGATGGATAAAAGAGAGAGAGAGGGAGAGAGAGAGAGAGAGAGAGAGAGAGAGAGAGAGAGAGAGAACTTCAGGCACGTAACATGTATGGGACTTGATAAAATAATGCGGGATAACAGAATAGCAAACCACTACCCCGTCCTCTGGAGAAGATGTTCCACAAACGTCTGCCCTTTACACCAAATGTACGCAGTCACATACGTCAGACATAGTTCTTGCATTTACATGTGTGCTTCAAGCCGACCAGTCTACGATCTGGTCTACAGCTATTGAGGCATTCACTTTGTATACCACAGTCGAAAAAGTGAATACAGTTTATGGCGAATCTTGTCAAACTATTATATCAGGGATGTAGGTGTATGCTGAAGAGCATCCAGATCGTGCCAAGCACCCACTGTCTGACTTAACAAACGATATAAAAAGAGTTCTAGAAACTGGAAGTGTGGATAATAAAGCATGCCAAGGAAAAAGAAGAGGAACCGATGAAAGAACTGAACCAAACATTTTCGCAGCAATAAGACACGATTTAAGTGTCACTAAAAGGCATCTCGGAAATGCAAAAGGGATCACCCGAACGAATCTTCTACGAATGCTACTTTCCTTCGCATTTTATCCTGTTCACATTTTGTCGCACCTGCAGCTTCATGGCAATTACTTCCAAAGTTGGTTACTATTCTACTGCATCGTCAACATTGCTGCCACCTGCCGTCTGTGAGTGGTCATTTCAAGCTGACGTCTAAATACGAAGTCTGTTTAAAAAATTCCGTAATTTTGGCAATAAAATTTTTCTACACTTACCTTTTATTATTGTTCACGGTCTCCTTCCGAACACTCTCCCCCACAGTTGATACACCGCTCCCAACGGCGTTTCCACTTCCGGACGCACTCTTGGCACGCCTCTTGCTGGAGCTCGCGAAGCTCCGTCTGCGAGGTTTTCAACTTCGGAAATTGAAAAGAAAAAGTCCGCAACGGCGAGATCTGGAGAGTACGGCGGATGAGGCAGCACAGTGGTTTCGTTTTTTGTGCCATAATCACGCACCGACAGGCATGAATGTGCAGGTGTGTTATCGTGATGTAAGAGCCGTGAGTTATCTCGCCACATTTCCTTCCGTTTGCTTCTCACATTTTCTCGCAGGCGTCGCAACACTTCCCGATAGTCCCTGTGGCACGAATTCATGATAAACTAATCCTTCAAAGTCAAAGAAAACTATCAGGAAGGCTCTGGAATTTGACCTGACCTGACGAACGCTTCTTGGTTACGCAGAATCCTTTCCCGCTACGTTGTGAAGACTGAAACTTGGTCTCAACTTCATAACCGTAGACCCACGTCTCTTCACCAGTTATACTTCTCTTAAAGAGCATCTCGTTCTCATATGCGCGATCCAGAAGCTCTTCACTGATTATGAGGCGAAGGTCTTTCTGATCGTCATCTACATCCATGCTGCGCAAGCCACCTGACGGTGTGTGGCGGAGGGTACCTTGAGTATCTCTATCGGTTCTCCCTCCTATTCCAGTCTCGTATTGTTCGTGGAAAGAAAGATTGTCGGTATGCCTCTGTGTGGGCTCTAATCTCTCTGATTTTATCCTCATAGTCTTTTCGCGGGATATACGTAGGAGGGAGCAATATATTTCTTGACTCCTCGGTGAAGGTATGTTCTCGAAACTTCAACAAAAGCCCGTAACGAGCTACTGAGCGTCTCTCTTGCAGAGTCTTTCACTGGAGTTTATCTATCATCTCCGTAACGCTTTCGCGATTAATAAATGATCCTGTAACGAAGCGTGCTGCTCTCCGTTGGATCTTCTCTATCTCTTCTAAAACCCCTATCTGGTACGGATCCCACACCTGTGAGCAGTATTAAAGCAGTGGGCGAACAAGTGTACTGTAACCTTCTTCCTTTGTTTTCGAACTGCATTTCCTTACGATTCTTCCAATGAAACTCAGTCTGGCATCTGCTTTACCGACGATTATTTTATATGGTCATTCCATTTTAAATCACTCCTAATGCCTACTCCCAGATAATTCATGGAATTAAGTGCTTCCAGGTGCTGACCTGCTATATTGTAGCTAAATGATGAAGGATCTTTCTATGTATTCGCAGCACATTGCACTTGTCTACATTCAGATTCAATTGCCATTCCCTGCACCATGCGTCAATTCGTAGCATATCCTCCTGCATTTCAGTACAATTTTCCATTGTTACAACCTCTCGATATACTACAGCATCATCCGCAAAAAGCCTCAATGAACTTCTGATGTTATCCACAAGGTCATTTATATATATTCTGAATAGCAACTGTCCTACGACACTCCCCTGCGGCACACCTGAAATCACTGTTACTTCAGAAGACTTCTCTCCATTGAGAATGACATGCTGCGTTCTGTTATCTAGCAACTCTTCAATCCAGTCACAAAATTGGTCTGATAGTCCTTATGCTCTTACTTTGTTCATTAAACGGAGTCGTGGGACGAATTTGGCGGCAACACGATACGTTCCAAGATGCTGTGTAAGGATTTCATGACTCGATGCAACTGAAATGTTACATTCTTCTGCAATCTCTCGGACAATCAGTCGTCGACTGGCACGCACAATTTCATTGACATTCCTGACATGACCGTTCTCGGTAGACGTCGAAGGGCGTCCTGAAAGAGGGTCATGTTTAACTTACGTCCGGCCACGGTTAAAAAACCGTGTAAAACATTCGTAACACCGAGTACTGCTCAAGCACTCATCAGCGTAGGCTTCCTGCATCATTTGGTGTGCCTCTGTTAAAGTTTTCATGAGTTTCACTCAAACTTTAATGCAGAAGCGTTGCTCCTCTAACTCTGCCATCTCGAAACTCGCAAACTGTGCGACACAACATCCTACTCAATGCAGGACTGAACAACAACTAACAGACATAGAACAATGAAACTTCCGGCAGTTACACATTACAGCAGAGGCGTGTGCAGGGATGACATCCGCATTTCGTTCCAACGCGCCACTGGCGCAAAATTACGAATGTTCCGGTATTTTTTGGACAGACGTCGTAGATGGTGGTCACATTTATGTGACTTTGTAACGAATTCTAGGGTCGGTGGTAAGATGTAGTCTCACAGTAAGTGTGGATTTGACCCCCATGCTGGCCGCGGTGGCCGTGCGGTTCTAGGCGCTCCAGTCCGGAGCCGCGCTGCTGCTACGGTCGCAGATTCGAATCCTGCCTCGGGCATGGGTGTGTGTGATGTCCTTAGGTTAGTTAGGTTTAAGTAGTTCTAAGTTCTAGGGGACTGATGACCACAGCAGTTGAGTCCCATAGTGCTCAGAGCCATTTGAACCATTTTTTTGACCCCCATGAGCTACACAGTCGGTTACCGTAAATGAAACTTCCCACCTTAAAGATGGCCGGGATTAACAATCACTGCGGGTCTTAGCAAGAAATGTCTCCGAGCACCTTCGCTGACACAATTGGAGACAACTTGCTTACCTCACATCTTCTAAAGATGTCCCGTAGCCTTTGCCCCTCTTCACTTTCTCTCTGTCGGTCACGAGCTCTAACGCTAGTGCCATAAACAGTGCACAATAATGTGACAAATGGATAGGTTTAGATGCTGAGCGTAATAAGAATCGTAAAATGTCAGCCTGGTAACTAATTTTGTTTTATTTGATTAATTGCAAAATTAGCCGAACAATTTCTAGAGCCAGTCTATCGTTAACATTCATAACAAGATTCCCGATCATTAACCGTTGGTTCCCGAGCACTGTAAAAGTCACAAAAATGCTACACACGATCTTAGAATGAATATGAGGCTCGCATACCATAAATATGTTTTCCGGGGCAACTGTAGCAGTCAGTTCAGCCTTTACGCGGAGATGCACTTCACACACTAGTCCCGGGTTGCAACCTCTGAAACCGATCCTAGACTGCCTCTGATTAACACAACATCCCACAAGTACGTCATCCGAGGCAATTCTTCAACGAACTGTTCCATTTTTACGTGAGATCAGATTTTAAAGCAGATTCATGTGTTATCTACTCGGAAACCGATCGTAGACTCGGAGACGGATCTTGGCAGTAAGACACCTGTCCTTTCAAGTCGCTCTTGTGATTGATCCATCCTTTCCACCGATGAGCACTGACAGTAATTAAAATTTATAATAATGATTTCCTGATGAATGCAGTAATACTGAAATTATTACTAACAAGTTTCAGTGCAAGTAACAACATCAGCGTGGTTGGAACAGAGTATTAATTTTCAAACATTAAAGATAAGTAATACAAGATTCGCTTCTTGGCACCAAGCGTTGCAGGTGAATTCTCACCTTGTTTTTCTGCCTGCTCGAGTACTATACGGCTCTTGCTCGCCCGGCCGTTGTAAGGCTATGTGATCATACCGCTCGTCGTTTGACGAGTCTGCTTGGGGATCCTACCCACTCTCTATCCTCCCTTAAGACATTCTTCCTGCACTGTGCAATAAAACACAGCAACAAAATGTAATAAATGTGGGCAGCAATGTGGAATATACGCTCCAAATGAGCTATGTATTTCTACCGTACCCTTCAGCTAGCGACGGGACGATAAAATCTTTGGGTTTATCTTGCAAGAGTAATAATTTCAGTGAAGCGCTGTTATGCAGTTCGGCTAACGCTGCATTTCTTCCCGGTGTTCACTAACGCAGCAGCAACGGCTACCAGGGCTCAGTAAGGGAGCGAGTGCACCGGTCGGTCTTCAAAGTAATCGGAGTCGTAACGTTTCGCCGCTCAGTGGTTAGCTCTGAAATTCATCTGGACTCAGAATAAACATCGGTCCCCGAAGGCACACTGATAAAGTTGTAAAATTGTCTGCACAAAGCCTGTAATTTCCCGAGCCGGGATTGATCACTAAATAGCCGCAGTCGTTCGTCTATTACAGACTGTGCAGCCAATATTTTAGTTGCAACTGTAGAGCGGTGCCCGGTCGCTGGTCTTGTGTGTACGGAGGGGGAGGGTGGAGGAGGGGGGGGTCTGCGCATGCAATCATGCGTTTGATCGACAGTCGCAAGCCCGGCGAATCGCTCTTCATCTGTAATGAAATCGTTCTAGCACAGTTTACGACGTACATCGATACGATTAAATGGGAGACCTACAACTAGGCTAAGCGGAAGTGGGGAGGTAGTTCTTCTTGGAAGAGATACTCTGGGGCGACCGCGTAACTACACAATCTCCGACTCCCATTTGTCTCGTTTAGCTGTTAATCTGTCCCTTTATCTCTGATACTGCTACTTACACTCGTTCCTGTTTAAGCGGCAGTCGTTACTCGCAAGGGAAACAAGCGGGATAACGACTGGTGCCCCGCATTTCACCAAAGGCCTACCTTTATAAAGTATTTCGCCGTGCCGGAACAAGCGCTTCGCCAAATGACCGCTCGCCGGCTGTCACCATTAAATTCCATTTGTCCGCCATTAAGTTCGACGCCGGTTCCATTCTACGAATGCGAATAAGTCTACTAATAGCACGTTGCTATCGACTCGGCAACAATAATTACGGGCTATAAAATAAGCGTTATCGTCCGGATCGAGAGGCTCCCCCTGTCGCAGTATCTCAGCGGCGAACAACGACTAAGTACTCCCACGAGTGTAAGGCAACCGCCATTTTGCAAGGAGTGCGCCTGACCTGTGTTTACAGGGACCGTATATCTATGAAACTAAGCAGGGCGCCCGTGCAGCGACCTCTCACGCAGTATAAGCGCTCTCCTTAACTCCTGACCGCGGCGGTCGGGTCTCAGACTTAAAATGAACAAAAGACGTCAAAGAAACTCTGAGGAATCTTAGTACACTGTGTGATTCCGTGATGCTGCTACAGACTTTCAGAGAGGATCCAGAAAAGTACATATCAGATAAGGGATTCTGACCCAAAAACAACTGGGTCGCAGGTTATAAGCGAAAATCATTCTGAAACCTCTGACACTCATATACATTCTGGAAACGTCCCCTAGGCTGTGGCTAAGCCATGTCTCCGCAGTATCCTTTCTTTCAGGAGTGCTGGTTCTGCAAGGTTCACAGGAGAGCTTCTGTAAAGTTTGGAAGGTAGGAGACGAGATACTGGCGGAAGTTAAGCTGTGAGGACGGGCCGTGAGTCGTGCTTGGGTAGCTCAGTTGGTAGAGCACTTGCCCGCGAAAGGCAACGTCCCATGTTCGAGTCTCGGTCTGGCACACAGTTTTAATCTGCCAGGAATCTTCGTTCATATACAGGTATGGAGCAGTTTTTACTAAGATTTAAGGGCAGGCAACCGGAAGAGCACTTACCAGGAAAAACTTACCATCGCACCCCACTCGGATTGATTGGTAAGATCACCCAGTAGATAGCCCATCAAAAACTGAACACACATTAAGCATGAAAACAAGAATAAGGTATACTGAACTGTGAAAAAAGAAGCAAAATAGAAACAGTGAACCGTCCAAGGTCACGATGTGCTTCATCGAGCGAATTGCAGGAATCGTGGCAGCGTGGCTATGTGATCATGGTGTTAGATTGCGTGTTCAAGTATCCCTTGTGCCACAAATATATATTTTTTTCACAAAATTATGATTTGTCCGTCCGGTCATTGACGTGTCTCTTCGCGCTGTATTCAAATTTGCGTGTGTGTCGCGGTGTCAGATCCGTTTGCAACAGCGAGGATTAATCAAGAGACCTCCAAACGTACGCACTTCTTATCAGCCCTAAGCCGGCGACGGAACCTGCTAACATGATTTTCGTGGTTTGGGCGAGCAAACGGAGGCTGCGGAGAAGTGGAAAGGTTGTACAGGGCCATATAACAGCATAGAAGACATCTGACACGCACCATATTTACAAGACTGTACCAGCGATTAAGTGAAATAGGGCAGTTGGGACAACAGTATAACGGCCGAGGTGAATGACGAACTACACACCACATGTTATGACTCTTGCCTTCCGTTTTGGAAGTTTTGAATCTTGAATTGCTTTTGTTCTAACATAGTTCACACCTGTTTATTTCTTGTTTTCATTTCTGGCAGCGGTCTATGCTGCATCTCGCCTGCTCTCACTATTCATCACATTTATTTGCGACGGTAACAGATTCTTACCAGCCGGCCGTTGTGACCGAGCGGTTCTAGGCGCTTCAGTCAGGAACCACGCAGCTGCTACGGTCGCAAGTTCGAATCTTATCTCGGTCATGGATGTGTGTGATCTCCTTAGGTTCTTTAGGTTTAAGTAGTTCCAAGTCCAGGGGATTGATAACCTCACATGTTAAGTCCCAGCATGGGTGTGTATGATGTCCTTAGTTTAGTTAGGACTAAGTAGTTCTAAGTCCTAGGGGACTGATGGCCTCAGAAGTTAAGTCCCATAGCGCTGAGAGCCATTTGAACCATCTGTTAAGTCCCATAGTGCTTAGAGCCATTTCTTGATTCTTACCACATGCCTCATATTCTATAACCAACATATAGTATGACAATTGCCAAGACTAGAGAAGGATAACAGACACGTCAACGGCCGGATGGAAAGTTCATAAATTTGTGGAAAAAAAAAAGAATGGCGGCCGAGGGAGATATGAACACGATCTTCCCCTTCCCTGTCCAACACCGTGACCACACAGCCACGACGCCGCGATGCAGTTCGCTCGATGTTGCACTTCTTGAGCTTGGACCGTCCAGTGTTTTTATTTTGCTTCTTTTTCCACAGCTCAGTACACCTTCTTCCTGTTTTCATGCTTGATCTGTGTTCAGTTTTTGACGGGCTATCCACTGGGCCACTTGTCCATTAGATCTGAAGGGGGTGCGATGGGGAGTTTCCCTTGTTAGTTGTGGAAGTTGGGATACTAACTAACCCATTGAAGATGCGTAGTGTGTACTACTGTGAGCGATCCTGGTGTAAAGTGTTTGTACTGCAGTGGCTGCCGTCTGTGTTTATAAGTTGAAGTACAACGTCTATCAGCGCTAACACGTCGACGGAACTTTCTAATGCGATTTTCGTGTCGCAGTTTTGGCCGAGCGGTTCTAGGCGCTTCAGTCCGGAACCGCGCTGCTGCTACGGTCGCAGGTTCGAATCCTGCCTCGGGAATGGATGTGTGTGATGTCCTTAGGTTAGTTAGGCTGAAGTAGTTCTAAGTCTAGGGGACTGATGACCTCAAATGTTAAGTCCCATAGTGCTTAGAGCCATTTGAACCATTTGAACCATGATTTTTGTGTATGGGTAAGCAAACGGAGGCAGCGGAGAATCGAAAAGGTCGTACAGGGCCATATAACCGCATAGAAGACATCTGACACGCGCCATGTTTGCAACGCTGTTCCAGCGATTAAGTGAAACAGGGGAACTGGAACAACAGTACAACGACCGATGTGAATGACGAACTACATGGACTCCTGAGTCAGGGGTTGCAGTGCTTGCTCGAATGGAAGAGGTGCCTCCCGTCAGCATTCGATCAGCTACACCGTAAATGAAAGTTTCACAGAGTACTGTGTGGCGAGTAATGCGGCAAACGCAGCCACACCCCTATCATGCACAGAAAAGTGCATGCTTTGACTCCTTCTTACTTTGAACCTCGTGACGCGTTCAGCCAATAGTTGTTGCTGCGCCTTACAATCGCTCCTCTCTTTCCTGTGTATGTACTTCTCACGGATGATCCTTGTTTTACTAGAGACGGAATGCTAAATAGTCGCAACAGTCATATTTGAGCCAATGAGAATCTCCACGTCACAACTGCGAAGAGCTATCAACAGAAATTATCAGTCAACGTATGGGCAGGCATACGTAGTCAGTAATCACGTACTAGGTCCGTTTCTTCTTCCTTCCCGCTGAAATGTGTCACTGTAAACATTGTTTATCAGGGACATATTGCTCGGGTTCCTGGAAAACATCCCACTTGTTAGTCGCTGACAGACGTTGTTCCAACATGATGGAGCCCATCTCACTTTGGATTGACGTATCTTGAACACGTGGATCAGACATTCCCTGTTGATAGGCAGAGACGAGGTCCCGTTCCATAGCTAGCACGTTTGCCTAATCTCACCCCATTTGATTTCTTCTTGTGAGGCCACGTAAAAATTCTTGTGAGTGAGGTGCTCACAAGAATCTCCTCACGGGAATTCTCCCTGCCTGCTACGCTGTTCAAACGACACCTGGGATGTTAGTACGGGTACGACGAAACTTGGTGCTACAGCGCTGCACCGACGCTATGGGACGCCATTTTTAACAAGTGTAAGTGTAAGGGCTTATGGAACTTGTGCAGATAAATGGAATTAATTATTACTGTACAGTGGACTTAGGTGCGTTTACATTTGTCACTATTAACCGGAAATATATTTCGAGTGTCGAACAGAAAATCGAGTTGCCTGTTTAAATACTGACAGAAATCACTAGGAATTTACGTCACGGATATGTGTCTGACAGTTCCCTGAGTGCTGTTCTTTGTAATAAATGCACGGCACGCTCAGGTGTGTTGACACCCGAAAGTTTGCGCGTGATACAAACACTCTGTGTCGTACATCTGTTTCATTCTGCTCACCATGTTGAAAGCATTGAAACGAAGAATAGTGCACTGTGTAATTATTCTACAGATGGCAGAAAAGAAGAAAAGACTTTCTGTGTGGGTTCGAAAGTGCATTTTGAGACTTGAGAATTTCGGTGTCTGCAATTAGTTAGTCTGACCTCCGTATTGAGTCTCCAGTGCAGTTTTCGAATTTCTTAGGAATAATGCATGGGGACTTATTTAAAAAGAAAAGACTAATGTTAATGAATAAATGCAATAGTTTTACTAGTCTCGTAACCGGTTGGCACTGACTATTATTAGCAC
Source organism: Schistocerca piceifrons (assembly GCF_021461385.2). Lineage (NCBI taxonomy): Eukaryota > Metazoa > Arthropoda > Insecta > Orthoptera > Acrididae > Schistocerca > Schistocerca piceifrons. Next base: position 92,089,159 of record NC_060138.1, on the reverse strand, counting down.
GCAATCTGACTGCATAAAATAAAAGTAAAGAATGACAAGGAATTTCCATTGACACAATTGATTAATTAAGTCCCCTGCAACTATAAAAGCTACGAAACAACAAAGCACAAGTGTAACTGTTCTGTGTTTGGTAGTGTGACTCAACGTACATGTATCTGGCTCGGTTCTTTCTCAATACGACAAAATATTTTAAACACAATTTACAATGAACTAACTGAAAAATCAGAAATACTATAATTGCACATAGCAACCAGAATTACAAGTCTAATAAATGAACACGAGCCAGATGCTTTATTGACTGTACCTGCGAGCAAGAGGGATTGTTATTAAAGAAAACTGAAATACCTTTTTACCTCATAACATATTGACAAAAATATTCCATTACACCAGCATCATAAATCAAAAGCCCATCTCCTTTCTCAAATATATTCTGACAATTGCATCTTCTCCCATCCATACGTTACACCAACCAAACAGTACAACATTTCAGTCAACACTCAGATCGTCTACTCTCTCGCCCGACAGAACGACGACTGCTCTCGACATCCTCTGAACTACTACTGCGCCAGTGGAGGCGGCGGAATAATAACCTTTGGCGCAGTCTCTGGCGCTGTGACTCAGTGTAGCCACCTTTCAATAAAACCGGTTGATTCCGATAACCTTGTTTGTAAAATTGGTCCACTTATATAAAAGCAAGATACCAAATTCAGAAAAGCTACTATCGTAACAGAAAGACTTGCTGTAACTTTACGTTTTTCCCTATCAGGTAGGGGTGTATTTATTTACACTACTCGATAACATAGTATTTTATTTTATGAAATGTTTGTTAAAACTACATTTGTTGAATGTTTAGAGGCTGCTCTTACAGAAGGCTAAGTTATTTGTTCACAATTGGAAAATCTACAATAAGGCTCACTGATCCTGACGTACGCAGAACTTGTTGAACAGGCGAGAAAGTACTACCAGTTTCAGTCAGTATGTAAGATGCTATGGTTTTTGGCGGTTATAGATTGATACATTGTTCATACTTGCTCGGCAGTTCGAAAAAATCCACTACCCGAAGCAAGCGAACCCGCAGCTATTAGAAGTACGATTTGATGGGAGCTCATCATTCTCATTTATCTCCACTATGAGGCGCTGAAAATTCTTTTCTTTCACTCAGATATTCGAAAGAGAGGCTCCTCATTTCGGTTGCAACATATTCAGTAAAATCATCCACTTTTTTTCGTTCTTAGTATTGTAATCCTTGTTTCGTCGAAACTTACTACTCAGTGCCAGAAAAGTAGACGACAAGCTAACTTCTGCGATATCTATTGGACAAGTTTGAAATTGCAAACGAACATGTCTTGGTGTAGATGCGTCCACGCATATCGCTCGTAGTAGAAAAACATGACTCTGTCATAAATTCTTCACTGTTTACATTAGACATGATTTCTGTCTGACACTAACAACATGCCCTGACTTTCAGATGTAAACGTACCTTTAGGCTTTTTGGTGACTCTGACCTCAAGTTATTAACCCATCAACAGAATAGATTATCTGAGGGTATTGGGAAGTACTCATCGTCATTATCTATTCGTCATTGTCAGGGTGGGGGCCCCTAGTTTGAGCGTGTGATGCTAAGGCGGAACTGGAGTCGACTTTCGCTTATACCTCTTCTGGACTAGGGCGCCTTACCTAAGATTGAGACCTTTACCCTTTTCCATCACCCATCAAAGTTTGTAACATCATCACGAAATCACCCTGCACATTGTTGTCGACGGGGGAAGGTAGCGGATTGCATTATTAGTACAGCAACATCGAAGTTTTCACGGCAGATAGAATATTTCGTCATGCTGACATCGAGAATAAACGCTCGAAAAATTTTGGAATTTTCTGTCCTTCGGGAGAACTTCAAAGAACACAGTACTCTGTAGAATAGGTGTAGTGAAATATCAAAACATATAGCCTGTAAACATACGATTATGTTTGATGAAACGGAAATATTAACTCGTGCATCTGTCTATGGGAATTCTGTTATCAAAGGAGCGGTCGAGATCAGAATGTGTAACAGCGATTTTTTCTGGGACGTTGGCTGCACCCTTAGCGGTGCATGGAAACGGGCGCTTGATGCTGGAATGGGGGGCAAATAAATATGCTAAGTCGCCTACCATTTAAAGAATGAGCGTCGCTACCTATGTTCTTCATTCGTAGACGTCGATTTAATCTCTGGTAGCAGGCGGAAGCTCCATTGCTTCGCGGCGTTTCCATAACATAATTTGACCAACTAAATGAAGCACCTAACGGCGTACTGTAATCTGCTGCCGGTGGTGATGGGGGAAGTCGTCGAAAGCTTGAGACTGGATACAAATCTGACGCGGCAAGCACTTCGTGAAGCATTTATTCAAGTAAAGAAGCTCTAATGTCAGACAGGATAAGTGATTGCAACACCGCTGAGACTGGTATCTGGGATTAAAAAATGGTTCAAACACTATGGGACGTAACATCTGAGGTCCCCTAGAACTTAGAACTACTTAAACCTAACTAACGTAATGACATCACACACATCCATGCCCGAGGTAGGATTCGAACCTGCCACCGTAGCAGCAGCGCGGTTCCGGACTGAAGTGCCTAGAACCACTAGGCCACAGCGGTCGGCAGCTGGGATCAACTTTGCGGTAAGTATACATTATTACTACTCTCTTGCCTTGCTCGTAAGCACTTCAAAAATTTAGAAAATTATTTGCACCGCATACGAACGCATACTACAAAAAAGCTAGTTCAGTCAATATCCCTGATAAATCTACGCTACTGTCATAGTTTTCCACTGGTCACGAACAGTGGGAACTTCAGGCAGCTCGCGACAGCCGTAAATGACTGCACACGACACGTGTGTTATTTGATAAAACCTGTATTTCTTACGATCAGTTGGTGCGGACACGACCGGCAGGCGACGTGATTTTCGCACGCTATGTTTTCTTCGTTGGTTTATTACTCCTCCTAACATTATCATTCCATAGCTGCAGCACAATATCTGACGCGTGTGCCATCTTGGCTACACCTGGTCGTAAGACTAAAGGTTACTACATCGGTTTCTCCATTTCAGCCTTATAAACTACCCAACAGCCTGTGTCTGACCCAAAGCCACGATGCGCTAAATCATCACCTGTTATCATCGGAGTAATCTCCCTCCCGGCATGATTCTGTGTTGGTACATTACGAATTACGTCGAAGAAAACGATCTACTGACACATAGTCAGTACGGATTCGGAATATATCGTTATCATTAAACACAACTAGCTCTTTATTTACACGAAATAGTAAGTGCTATCGACTAGGGATCTTAAGCTGATTACATATTTATAGATTTCCAGAAGGCTTTTCACACCGTTACTCACAAGCAGCTTTTAATCAAGTACATGCGTATAGATGATCGCCGCGACTGGATCCGTTACTACCAGTCAGAAAGCTCACAATTCGTAGTAATTGACGGAAAGTCATCTTGGATAACAAAATTGATATCTGGCATTCCCCAAGAAAATGTTGTAGGCCCTCTGCTGCTCTCAATCTATATAAGCGATTTAGGAGACAATCTGAACAGCCCTCTTAGATTATTTCCAAATGACGCTGCCGTTTATCGTCTAGTAAAATCATCAGAGATCAATACCAACTGCAAAATGAATTGGATAAGATACCTGTATGGTGCGGAAAGTGGCAGGTAGCTTTAAATACTGAAAAGTGTGAGGTCATCCACATTAGTACTAAACGGGATCCGTTAAATTTCGGTTACACGATAAATCACACAGATCTAAAGTCTGTCCATTATTATGAATACCAAGGGATTACAATGGCGGACAACTTCAACTGGAAAGATCACGTAGATAATGCTGTGAGGAAGGCGACCCAAGAATGTGTTTTGTTGACAGAATGCTCAGAAGGTGCAACATATCTACTAAAAAGACTGCCTACATTACGCTTGTTAGTCTTCTCCTGGAGTACCGATATGGGATCCTTACCAAAAAAGATTGACGGAGAACATCGAAAAAGTTCAAAGAAGGGCAGCTCCTTTTATATTATCGTGAAACAGTGGGGAGAGTGTGACGGGTATAATAAGCGAGTTGGAGTGGCCGTCATTAAAACAAAGATTTTTCTTGTTGCGGCAAAATCTTCTCACGAAATTTCAGTCAACAACTTTCTTCTCCGGATGCGAAAAAATTTTGTTGACGTCCACCTACACAGGGAGAAACGATGGTCGTAAAAAAAAGAAAAATCAGACCTCGCACGGGAAGATGTAACTGTTCATTTTTCCAGTGTGATTTGGGTTATTGGAAAGGTAGAGAAAAAGTCTGACGTTGGTTCGATGAACCCTGTGCCAGTCACTTAAGTGTGAATTGCAGACTAGTCACGTAGATGTAGATGTACCTACTCCAGTAGGTGTGTTCCTCCTGCCCAACAGCCAACCATTATGGCTGTGACCCTGTCTCTTGAATATGCCAGCTTCCCCCATGCGTATCTTTCGGTTTATTTTTCTTTACATCTCATCTTCTAAGTTTACCGTATTACAAGGTGCTTCAAAAAACACAATAGAATGTGTGTTACGTTCCTGATTTCACATACATTGATGTAAGTATAATTGTTCCATATTGTAATACCACATATATCGATATTTCAGGTGAACGCCTGATTATCAGAAACAGAGGAGAAGCAATGTGGAATCACTGACCTTGGAAGAACGATTACTTCTCGTAAGAATATTTTATGAGAATAACCGCAGTAATGTCAACGTTCGACGAGTATTTCTGTCAGAGTTCGGAAAGAAAATGACACCTAGTGGTTATCGCGCGCTAAGCTATAGGACTCGAAAGTGCTTTTCAAACCATCAGATCGTCAATGTTCTGGTTGTCACCTCACACTGATTTTCATTCTTGACAGGTTGAACCTATAGGGAATGTTTGGGACGCAAGAAGAAAGGAGTCGCGACGAAAATCCACAGTCGTTACCGCTGACAACATGGAGTGTGTCCGCGCATTCTTTGAGGATCAGGCAACCACATCCAGTCTATTGGCTTCCCAGCAATTTAGCATATTCAAAACATCGTTACGAAGACTCAAGAAATCGGTGGGTTTGCGTCTAGACGAGATTCAAATGTACCAGTCACTCAAACCGAGGAACTTCTAAATGGTGCCTTCAGTGAACACAAGATTCGGTTCAGTTATGAGGCCCATTTTCCGTTGAATAGCTGCACGGGCAAACAAAACTGGCCCAATTGGGGTATGGAAAATCCTCTCCTCAGTGTCGCCTCGCCACTGCATCCGCAATGCGGCACGGCGTGGTGTGCCATATCGTCGAAGCAGATCATTGGTCTGATATTCATTGACCATATGGTCACAGGGGTGAAGTATCAAGAGTTGATGGAGCGGCACTTTAGCCCAGAAGCAGGCCGATTCAACATGACTCGTCGGCACTGGTTCATGCAGGATCGAGCTCGTCCGCATAGAACTGCTGACGTCCTCACGTGACTTGAAATGACATTTGGTGAGCATTTCTTTGCGCCTGATGCAGAGAAATTCACGGGCCCCCATCCACTTCGGACTTCAATCACTGCGACTTCTTCTTAAGGAATCCGTCAATATTAATGAAATTCTCCAACAGCTGTGTAACTAAAACGTTATTTTATTTTATTTTGACGACAGCAACAAGTGTCGGCATTCTACTGTGCCATATTCACAGTCTTCGAGTGAAGCACTTGTGAAACGGTTCGAATTCACGAAACCCAACGATATACACTCCTGGAAATGGAAAAAAGAACACATTGACACCGGTGTGTCAGACCCACCATACTTGCTCCGGACACTGCGAGAGGGCTGTACAAGCAATGATCACACGCACGGCACAGCGGACACACCAGGAACCGCGGTGTTGGCCGTCGAATGGCGCTAGCTGCGCAGCATTTGTGCACCGCCGCCGTCAGTGTCAGCCAGTTTGCCGTGGCATACGGAGCTCCATCGCAGTCTTTAACACTGGTAGCATGCCGCGACAGCGTGGACGTGAACCGTATGTGCAGTTGACGGACTTTGAGCGAGGGCGTATAGTGGGCATGCGGGAGGCCGGGTGGACGTACCGCCGAATTACTCAACACGTGGGGCGTGAGGTCTCCACAGTACATCGATGTTGTCGCCAGTGGTCGACGGAAGGTGCACGTGCCCGTCGACCTGGGACCGGACCGCAGCGACGCACGGATGCACGCCAAGACCGTAGGATCCTACGCAGTGCCGTAGGGGACCGCACCGCCACTTCCCAGCAAATTAGGGACACTGTTGCTCCTGGGGTATCGGCGAGGACCATTCGCAACCGTCTCCATGAAGCTGGGCTACGGTCCCGCACACCGTTAGGCCGTCTTCCGCTCACGCCCCAACATCGTGCAGCCCGCCTCCAGTGGTGTCGCGACAGGCGTGAATGGAGGGACGAATGGAGACGTGTCGTCTTCAGCGATGAGAGTCGCTTCTGCCTTGGTGCCAATGATGGTCGTATGCGTGTTTGGCGCCGTGCAGGTGAGCGCCACAATCAGGACTGCATACGACCGAGGCACACAGGGCCAACACCCGGCATCATGGTGTGGTGAGCGATCTCCTACACTGGCCGTACACCACTGGTGATCGTCGAGGGGACACTGAATAGTGCACGGTACATCCAAACCGTCATCGAACCCATCGTTCTACCATTCCTAGACCGGCAAGGGAACTTGCTGTTCCAACAGGACAATGCACGTCCGCATGTATCCCGTGCCACCCAACGTGCTCTAGAAGGTGTAAGTCAACTACCCTGGCCAGCAAGATCTCCGGATCTGTCCCCCATTGAGCATGTTTGGGACTGGATGAAGCGTCGTCTCACGCGGTCTGCACGTCCAGCACGAACGCTGGTCCAACTGAGGCGCCAGGTGGAAATGGCATGGCAAGCCGTTCCACAGGACTACATCCAGCATCTCTACGATCGTCTCCATGGGAGAATAGCAGCCTGCATTGCTGCGAAAGGTGGATATACACTGTACTAGTGCCGACATTGTGCATGCTCTGTTGCCTGTGTCTATGTGCCTGTGGTTCTGTGAGTGTGATCATGTGATGTACCTGACCCCAGGAATGTGTCAATAAAGTTTCCCCTTCCTGGGACAATGAATTCACGGTGTTCTTATTTCAATTTCCAGGAGTGTATAACACTGTAAGGCATTATCGTTTATTTTGAGAGAGGCATATGGGGCCTGAGGATGGCCTAGTGGAATGCCGAAACTGGTTGTCATCGCGGAAATAAAATAAAAGAACATCTTAGTTACACGGCTATTAGGGAATTTCATTAATATTGAAAATCACTTAACCAGCTGATGTCCCCGGTCCATGATGGATCAACAGAGATTCTTCTTATGGAGTTACATCAAGGACGGAATCTATAGGAATCCCCCTAAGTCACTGGAGGACCTGAAATCTGCCATCAGAAGTGAGACTGAGGAACTTGAGTCCGTCACAATCCAGCGTGTCGTGACAGAGTTTCGGAACTGGCTGTAAACCACTAGCCGGCCGGAGTGGTCGAGCGGTTAAAGGCGTTACAGTCTGGAACCGCACGACCGCTACGGTCGCAGGTTCGAATCCTGCCTCGGGCATGGATGTGTGTGATGTCCTTAGGTTAGTTAGGTTTAAGTAGTTCTAAGTTCTAGGCGACTTATGACCACAGCAGTTGAGTCCCATAGTGCTCAGTGCCACTTTTTTTGTAAACCACTAGTAGCCGGGAACGTTAGACATTTCGAACATCTTGTACATTAAATGTCGTTCATATGTTTTCAATAAAATTGCGCTCATATTCTTGCATGTTGTCTCATTCCACGTCGATATCTTACTTTCTGTCATGTTTTTTGGAGCACCTTATATGTTTCACCAATTATCTTCTCTTCGAGTTTATATTTTATTCTGTGCTCAAATAATGCAAATGGCTCTAAGCACTATGGGACTTAACATCTGAAATCATCAGTCCCCTGGACTTAGAACTACTTAAACTAACCTAAGGACATCACACACATCCATGCCCGAGGCAAGATTCGAACCTGCGGCCGTAGCAGCAGCGCGGTTCCCGACTGAAGCGCCTAGAACCGTTCGGCCACAACGGCCGGCTTATTCTGTACTGCGACCGTGCTACTATGTCATTACTCCCATTTGACACAAGCTATATATTTAGAGAAATGTATTTACTGCAGTACTAATAACGCTAATACTGCTGCAATATGTCATATTAATTACTTTAACTGTAATTATTATTGTTGGTATTTATTGTTATTAATATTTATGGGAGCTATATCAGAGCCCTTTACAACAAAAACCGGTGTTCGCTAATGAAACAGGCTGACACCACTCCTCTTCTTCAGTCGCATTATGAATAAAGTCATTTTGGAATGGGGTAAAGAATTTAAAAATCAAAGTCTCTGGAATGCTTACTCAACATGGACGAACTAAAGATGACAGTAAGATCGCTTGCTTACCTTTCACAGACTATTTAGTGATCCTAACGGATAGAGAAATCACTGCAATCAAACAGACGCAATATCTGAAAATAGCGGAGAAAAAGCTAGCCTACAAATCCTTTTTCGAAAAAACTGAATACATTTGCCCAAAATGCAGCTAACTATCAAAAATTAAGCACGATGCATGTGTAAAACAAAAGGTTCACGAACTTCAGATATCTCGGTGGAATCATAGAACTAACGGATCTAGAAAACAAAGCACAGACATTTCGAGCACAGAAAATCAAGAGAGCGTACGGGAGAATGCATGACAACGAGAAGTGCATGACGATACACACACACACACGCGCACACACACAAAAAGGCTAGACACTACAATAAGGTGATCAGACCTGAAGCCATGCACACAAGCGAAACATAAATTCGCCGCTGGAAAGGTGACCTGGAAAACATCCCAAAGGAAGAACGGAGGTCGGATACAGATTGAAATTACATAAAGTAACAGAGAAATTATCAGTTCTGTGAACAGAGATTACACGTTTTATTTAAAAAAATAAATTAATTAAAACCTGGAACTAAGTGGAGTGAGGAAACAAAAGCAGCCCACGGAGAGAGACTGAGAGCCGTATGTTAGGTCAGCAAAACGGAACTGAAATAATTTCATGCTCCAACAGGGGTCATACCTAAATAATAATAATAATAATAATAATAATAATAATAATGTAGTTGTTATTATGCACAGATCACATATTATGCACAGTGCACTGTTGACTGTAAACACACTCTTTATGGCCGTCTCGTTCGATGTAAGAGAAGGACTGACGATAGTAATCTTTCAGATAAAGTCAAATCACAAATAAAAATTTTAAATGCCAAATGGAATTTTGCGTTGTCAGTGGAAACGTTGCAAAGGGTACAACAAAACAACTATATTCATGCTGGTGGATCCCGAAACGGTTTGAGCAATGGTTATTACTCACCGTTTGGCTGTGCTCCACACTTCTTGTAGAAACTTATAATTAGTGGCAAGAACTGGCAATCACATTTTAGCCACCTGAGCTGATGAATATTGTAAGCTCATGTAAAGGGAAGTACTGATTGCTAATATGCAGTCTTTTTTTAGCAGTTCTTAGTGAAAAGCAGATCGTTACTCGTTATTTTTGACTCCAGAGATGAAATGCATGAGAATAAAGCTTTCTTGATATTGTTCGTTTTGCTGGGCAAGTGGGGGGGGGGGGGGGGCAGTGACGAGTAGTGTTTGTCTTCTACAGAGACAGTTCATTTATTTTTCAAAACATTCATTTGGTTTTTAACAGTAATGAAGTCACGGCTGTTGTACCAGCCTTGTTACTAGGACGGCTCTAAGACAGGGAAATCCCAATTAATAATTGCAAGCAGACGCGAGAGACGCGTATCTCGGAAGATATAATGGTTCTTTAGTTTCGCTTTCCCACTTCTCAATCGGCGGGGATTTCTACATGTAGTTTTCGACCGTTCGGAGAAGAATTAATGGCCGTCCCGCCTTTCACCTGACACGACTTGTTTCGCAAAAGTATTATTAATTGACGTGATTGTGTCCAGGCAGCTAGATGAAGGTACTTAATAATACTTATGTCTGACTGGAGGTCATTTGTCTTGAAATTGCGTCTCATTTTGCGATCTCGAACTCATCTGTCACTTAGTATTTCAACGAGTATGTACAATGAAGATTTCATCTGATAGGAGATATTTATAATACTTACGAAGAGAAAGCTGAAACGCATAATGTGATCAAACCTAGACCCAGTAGCGCTTTTCTGCTCTTTTAATGCTTCCATCAACACGTTTTGCTACCAATTCTGCTGTTAACCTCAAGTGCAATCGTTTGTTATGATATGCACAATTGATTACTGACATGTGATTCGATCTCTGAGAAGCACTTCAGATTTTTCTCGGGTGTTTTGGAATGGACCGTTTTCAACATAGATTCATTTAATTAAAGGCAGGAAATAAAAATCCGCATGCATTACTAAGGAACCAATTGTCATTGTGCATTAGTGTCCGACTGTTTTTCGACCTTGGGCGCAAGAAAGTGTGTAAAGGAAATTGCTTGGCCTCTACCAATGAGCAAGCTGATACTTACCACAGAGCCAAAAAATTGCGTGCTAATACAAACACGTTAGCAATCCGAGGAGTATCGATCCTTTTGTGTCACACCTAGAAAACCGGCCTCACACTTTGGGCACCAGAATGTGTGTTGGTTAGTGGCAGTACTCGAAACCAAGTAACGGAATAGTCCATGAACGTACCGGGCAACTTCATGAGACATGACATTAATACCACGTAACACTGCCTCTTGCACATAGATAATGTCCTCATTCGGAGAACAATCCGTAAGTTCCGGCAGAAATGTGATATATGACGAAACCTCCTATTGAAAATGAAACCCATGAGACTTACCAAACTTATCATAAAGTGTAGGCTTTCACGGTCAGTATCTTCATTAATTAAAACTTCCGGGTTAAGAGATTGTGGTGCAACAGTTGAAATTCTTCCTCCTTGCATATCTTTGCCAACTGCGGACAACATCTCCCGAGGTCAGGCAATTACCCGCCAGTCGTTGACTCATCTCGGAATATGTTGCCCGCAGTTGGGAGGAAGAATTTCTACTGTTCGACCACGGCCTCATAGCCTGGAAGTCTTAATTAATGAGCTACAAAACTGTTGGGATATTGGAAGCTCATTTCAACTTTTGGACCATTATATTCCCAGACATTTTGTATGGGATTAAGGTCAAGTGATTTGTGTACTTCAGACCAGCAAAGTGAACACGGCTGTAATCAATCTGGAAAAATGGACTGCCCACGCCATAATGAAGGTGCAGAAGTAAGCTCAAGACTTGGTCACCGAGAATGTTGAAATAAGCGTCCTGAATCGTCCTCACGGTAACCTGAATGAGAGGGCCAAGTCATGGTATGAAAAACACCACCAAAACATCTCAGATCCACCTCCGGTATGAACTGAATTCTCCACACATTGCAGATTAAGCGCCTCATTGGGCCTCCGGTCACTCTGCTCGTAGCCTCATCTCAAACGGACTCACTGGACCGCACGAGACGCCACTAGTCGCTTACTGTCCAGTGGCTGTGCCGTTTGGCCTATTGAAGGGGTGCTCCTTTAAGTGAGCAATGAACTATTGCGAGGTATTCAGCTCCAGATGACCGTTGTAACCAGCTCCTATCGCAGTATTTGATCTGAAAATGGCTGAGATACGCGAGCCTCCATTGAAAACTGCAATTCCTACCGGCATTGTAACCGAATGTGAATAACAAGGTGTGACTCTAGTCCTCGGTTCCTCACAGTTAGGATCTTCCGATCGCTGTTATAGCGAGATGTTACGCTGTTACATTCCTCTCACGACTAGCCATCACCACCGTTATTTCGAAGGCGCTTCTCCTGTAACCTGTGACTTTGAAACCATGTAGGTCGACTGGGCAGAATCTTTTCGCAGAGGAAGGCAGGTGAAGTTAACTCAGCCAGAAGTTAACCTCTCCTCTTCAGTAGGCACTCAGTGTTGCAGATCCTGCCGATAATGCCCCCTACAGTCGGTAGCCCTATCACGATTTTAAACTGATAATTAACTTGTAATAGGGTAGCGCGGGGCTATAGCTCTTAAATGAACACTCGGGATGCCATCACGGAAAATCAACATCGTGTACTTTACACTAATTCACTTCTGATATTTATTAACATAATTAAATCGAAAATGAAAGAGGTCTACAACGATAGCTGTGTTGGAACGGGTATAGGCGCAGGCTTACTGACTAGGCGCACAACCAACACTGCTTTCTAGGATCGTACTACTTTGTACCTACTAGTGTACTCTCGAGTGACACTGTCTAGTCATCTGTCAAGCAAAACTACTTGTTTAAGGTGTTGTAATAATGACACCATTACAGTCTGTGACTGAGAGAATCCCCCTTACATTTTGAAACGTCCCCTTTGAACAATTATACACGACTGTCCTTAAACTGATACACAATTTATTTTTTTAGCGCAACGCAATCTGACTTTCAAAAATCCCTACAAAAGAATGGCCCTGACTAACATTAAACTATACCTTTCACAAATCACTTACCTCACAAAAATCTTCGCTGCTCAAGCTACTGCAATACAGGTGCGCCACTACTGCCAGCTAAATAAAAGATTCAAACTATGGAAGGCACTAACTACTGATAGGGATAGTTAGCAAATAAAAGATATTAATAGAGAACAAACAATGTATTTACCTTGATATCATCATATATAAATATAGCAGTTCATGACAAATTTCAAAACTCCGCCATCTCTCTCCCCACATCCACCACTGCTGGCGGCTCACCTCCAACTGCGCAACGCTACGCGCTGTTCACAGCCAGCTGCCTAACACTACAATGGCGAGTATTACAACAATGCAAAGCAGCCACAGACTGCACACAGCACAGCCAGTGATTTTCATATTGAGCGCTACGTGGCGTTACCAATAAGAAAACATAAACAGCCTACTTACATAGAAACAGCCTACTTGCATAGCCCCCATGCTCCCCACAAAAAATTTTACAAATTGGGTTGGGTAGTGGCCAGTACAGATTTGAAAAAATTTTTCATAATTGCAATAACAAAGATATCGAATGCACACACTTCTTGATACAATGTTGGTCAAAAGCTAAAATTTTCTCACAGTCCATAAAGACAGTCCTGATTCATCACAGTAAAATTACAGTGTTTTTCTTTCTTTTTAAAGTCTGAACAGTAAAAGAAAATGCACACGGAAGTAGTGGATTTCCATGCAGTCTTGAAGAAGTAGTGTTGTCCTTCCAACGAAAAGACAGTGCTGACTCTCGACATGCAGACAAGTATTGGGTCACAACAGAGCAAACCCACTGCAGAGTCAGTCGAAGTTTTGATGAATATTGGTAGGTAGGTCATCACAGAGCAGACCCACCGTAGTCCTGGTAGAGATTACGATATTGGTGGGCCACCAGAGGTGCAGACCCACTGCAGTCCTTGTAGAAATAATGGTATTGATGGATCATCAAAGATGTAGACCCACTGTAGTCCTTGTAGAGATAATGGTATTGGTGGGCCACCAGAGGTGCAGACCCACTGTAGTCCTTGTAGAGATGGCCAGCAGCCATCTGTTGCGATTGTGCAGGTGCACATTCACCATCGAAGAGTCTTGCGGAGAATATAGCAAGTCACTTGTGCACTCACAAAGTTTTTGGAATTGTCCTTAGAACCAGCAATGCTGTTATCCAGTCCCTTGTTGAATTATTAACATACGTGCAAACACTAACAGTCCCAACTTCTCACATATTGTCCATATACTATGACCAACAGAAATGTGTGCAGTGAAATGTAACTTAATTTGAAGAACTGGTGTCTATCTTAAAGTTTTCCTGAGTTTTTGCAAGTTGCGTAACCGAATCGGTAGATGCAACTGAGTCAAATTTAGCTTGCAAGGTCTCATGATTTTCATGAACAATAATTTGCAGTTCTTTTACGGCTGCTTCGTGATTCTGTAATGCATTTTCATGCCGCGAAAAAATAGGTTGAAAATGCTCACAAATTTGTGTTTTTACGTCATTACAGACTTTTTGACATTTCGATTCAATGTTATGTAACTCAGTAGTTAAATCTTCACGTGTTTGTTCAAGTGTTTGTTCCAATGAGTCTAACTTTTTAAGATTTTGTTCCACTGTGTCTAACGTTTGAAGCTTTTGCTGTGTTTGTCTCGATTTTGTTCCATTGTGTCTAACAGTTGCTGTGTTTGTCTCTGATGTTGTTCCATTGTGTCTAACTTTTCAAGCTTTTGTCCCATTTGTTGCATTAATTGTAATAACAATGCACTGGTGTCTGAAACATGTTCCTCAGTGCTTTTCGGCAGTGAAGTTGCACCGGCAACATTCACATTTTGACAAGTGGAAAATGTGTCTTGACTCATTTGAGAAAACGGTGGGAACCCAAAACCTGAGTCTGCAGTATTTGCAATATTGTGTTCTGTCATTCCCGATTCCTGAGGCGAGCTGTTGCCGACCAATCGATCGATAACGCTTCCCTGTTCACTACCTGTTTCACTGTCTACACCATTGTTTGCCGCCCGCTCCATTTCCCTATGCGCAATTACCAAATTACTACTTTGAACATTAGTTAATTCATTACACTGCGGCGCTAACACGCTGCTTTCGTCTTCACTGTCATTTCTCAATTTACTTTGGAGCCTAGTATTACGTTTTTCACACGCCATTATTGTCACAGTATTTCACACGATAACACAGAAAAGCGCAATTTGAAGAGCAAAATAAAATAACATAGCACTGGAAATAATGTCTACTTAATTGCCAGCGCAGCTGCGAAATACTTGGTGCAAATCTACATGCATGCCACAACTGTTTTACTGTACAACAATGAAAAACTACAACCACAAAGGAAATTCTCTCTATAATTACGTGCTAGCAATAAACAATAGGTACACTAATTACACAAACTACAAGAAAAAAATCAGAAGATTCCAGTGAGGTATCCTGGCAGGGTCGCCATATGAAACGTCCCCTTTGAACAATTATACATGATTGTCCTTAAACTGATACACAATTTTTTTTTTTTAGCGCAACGCAATCTGACTTTCAAAAATCCCTACAAAAGAATGGCCCTGACTAACATTAAACTATACCTTTCACAAATCACTTACCTCACAAAAATCTTCGCTGCTCAAGCTACTGCAATACAGCGAGCGCCACTACTGCCAGCTAAATAAAAGATTCAAACTATGGAAGGCACTAACTACTGATAGGGATAGTTAGCAAATAAAAGATATTAATACAGAACAAACAATGTATTTACCTTGATATCATCATATATAAATATAGCAGTTCATGACAAATTTCAAAACTCCGCCATCTCTCTCCCCACATCCACCACTGCTGGCGGCTCACCTCCAACTGCGCAACGCTATGCGCTGTTCACAGCCAGCTGCCTAACACTACAATGGCGAGTATTACAACAATGCAAAGCAGCCACAGACTGCACACAGCACAGCCAGTGATTTTCATATTTAGCGCTACGTGGCGTTACCAATAAGAAAACATAAACAGCCTACTTACATAGAAACAGCCTACTTGCAATTTTCAATATTGAAAATTATTTGTTGTTATAATGCCCCCCAAGACAAAGGAGAAAAAGAACGACGCATCATGAAAGAATTATCCGAATCAGGCTAAAATAGATAGATATGACGTACATGTACGCACAAGTAAATGACTACAATTACAGAAAAATTGGATGATTTATTCATGAGAAACACTTCACAAAATGAGTAAGTTAATAAAGCGGTGGTTCACCTCTGGCCCTTATGCAAGCAGTTATTCGGATTGGTATGTCGTTTTCAGGGATATCGTTCGAAATTTTGCCGTTAGATCGCCAAAATTCCGACCTGTTGTAGGGCCCTGCCCATAATGCTCCAAACGTTTTCAATTGGGGAGTGGACCGGCGATCCTGCAGGCCAAGATAGGGTTTGGGAAGCACGAAGACAAGTAGTAGAACCTCTCGTCGTGTGTGAGCAGCCATTATCTTGCTGAAGTATGAGCCCAGGATAGCTTGCCATGGCCGGTGCGTATGGCCGAGCGGTTCTAGGCGCTTCAGTCTGGAATCGCGCGACCGCTACGGTGGAGGGTTGGGATCCTGCCTCGGGCATGGATGTTTGTGATGTCCTTAGATTAGTTAGATTTAAGTTCTAGGTTACAGGAGAATATGGGCTTGAGACAAGGAATGAAAGAGGAGAAAGACTAATTGAGTTCTGTAACAAGTTTCAGCTAGTAATAGCGAATACCCTGTTCAAGAATCGCAAGAGGAGGAGGTATACTTGGAAAAGGCCGGGAGATACGGGAAGATTTCAATTAGATTACATCATGGTCAGACAGAGATTCCGAAATCAGATACTGGATTCCAGGCGTACCCAGGAGCAGGACTATTTTTTGGCTTGCCATGAAAGGTAACAAAACGGGGCATAGAATATCATCCACGTACCGTGGTGTTGCACGGGTGGCGCTGATGACAACCGAAGGCGTCGTGGTTTGAAAAGAAATGGCAGCCCGGATCATCACTCATGGTTTTTGGGCGGTTTCGCGGGAGATAGTCGGGTTGACATCCCAGCACTGTCTGGGGCGTGTCCAGACACCTCTTTGGCCTGGTATCTCACTGACTGGAGTAGAATTGTCTCCAGTGATCAATCCCTCTTTACACTGAGCTCCGGCGAAGAGCGAAGACTCGTAAAGGTCCCACAACCAGGAATTGTTCCATTTCGGTCCACAGCAGAGCCCTTTGGTTGTCATCTGCGGCACCCTTGCAGCACAGCGGTACGTCGACGACATTCAACGGCCCGTTTTGTTGTCGTCCATGGGCGGCAAGCCATCCTGGGCTCATATTTCAGCAAGATAATGTCTGCTCACACACGGCGAGAGTTTCTACTATCTCCGTGCTTGCCAAATTCTACTATGGCCAGCGATGTACCCGGAACTCTCCCTCTTCCGGATTTCGAAGATCCAACGCGCCAGTTGGATAGGATTTGGCACGGTATCCCTGAGGAGCACATCGAACAACTTTGTCGATCAATGCGAAGTCGAGTAACTGCTTGCAGAAGGACCAGAGATGAACCAAAGCGTTACTGACCTGCACGGCTCTCTTGAGTAAATCATCCAATTTTTCTGAAGCTGTAATCATTTGTTTGTCTGTACATGTACGTGACATCCACTGCTTTCCGCCCCATTTGGGTAATTCCTTCTTGGTGTTGTCCTTTTTTTGTCATAGAGGGTATTCGTAACTGAAGTACCGTTGTTTGGTGCCGATTGTGTGACTCATCCCCGATGTATTGTAAATGGCAGCGTTCAGAATATCTTCTCACGTACGGAGCCGCTCCTCACACAACCACCCTAGTACAAGCACCGTACAACACAGCATTTGTGCTGCTCAAGCTGTCCTCTGCCATAGGAACAGCCGCCCACCACAGTTTTGTAGCTCTAGAAGCTAGCGCCCGAGAAATATTGTAATTTCTGAAATACATAATGCTTAAAAAAATAGTTAAAAGGCCCGAATGTGACATGATATTTTTACAGCTGCAAATGCTGTACTATTCATTGTGGACAAGTTGGACAGCCCGCATTGATATATGCTAAGGGCATTTCCAACACGACGCTACTTCATGCCAATCTCTCATGCCCCCACACATTGTTGCTGCAGTGGCCTTCAGTCTGAAGATGTTCACAAATCTATTCTCTACATTTAGTTGATCTTATCTACTTGTTCACTCGTCCTGGTTACTCCGAACTTAGAAATTTATCGGTCACTGTATTCTTAAGGGCGGAACTTCAACTTCTGTTACTTAATCTCACGTACGGTTACTATTATGCATGACTGTTAGAGTTGATTGAGCCGTGGCCGGCTCACATTTATGCCGTTTGTTCCTTGGCATTATGTCGCAATCGAGTGGTTTCTTATTGATCACTGAGTTACTACCATGACGAGTTGCTGACTTGCCTCCATCAGTGGCAACAGCAGCGTTTATCGATACTAGTACCGCTGTAGCATCTTTGGTGACCGCTATATTTCTGGGTGGTGGTGCGTGCGCCAGTCGGTCGACTGGTACAGAGCAGCGAGGAAGTCTCCGTGGTGCGAGGTCAGGCCGGGACAGCTGGTGGCGTGCGCGTGCGGTGGGATTGTGAGGCACTAGCTGCGAGAGCTACAAAGTTCGTTGCGCACCGAAGCTGGACACTGAAGTTGAGTGATCAGGTAACCTGTTATGAAACCTCAACTGCTGTGACATCTCTTCATTCATTGCCAGTTCTTGCTTCCTGGGCCGTTCCGGCTAGCAGCAACATATGGTGCGTTGGAGTCGTCGAAATTTTGCAGCCATCTTCCTGTATGGTACTTCTGTATTGTACTCCTGAGCGAGGACGATCATCATAGGAGCCAGCGTATGGTCTTGACAATTCTGATCATGGAAATCTTCAGTTTCTTTGCTATTTGTCCAACACTATAGGGTGCTTGGTGCAAAGTGATCGTGTTTAACCCTAAATCATAAGTAATCTGCCACTTCTGGGTCACTTTCAATTACTGGGTCTATGTGTGCTGCCTTCTTTCGCAGTGTGTCCTACCTCCATACAAACGGAACTGCTACTGAACAGAACTGTAAACAAACGTACCTCAACACAGTCATGTGGTCTAGAATTGCTTGGACTGGTAAACCCAGTTTATGTAAAACTGATTCATATGGTTCAAATGGCTCTGACCAGCAAGGGGCTTAGCATCTGAGGTCATCAGTTCTCTAGACTTAGAGCTACTTAAACCTAACTAACCTAAGGACATCACTCACATCCATGCCCGAGGCAGGCTGTAGCAGCAGCGTGGTTCCGGACTGAAGCGCCTAGAACCGCACGGCCACAGCGGCCGGCTGTAAAACTGATCAGTACCAATATTTCCAATATATACATATATGCACAATAATTATCTACAATGCTGTGCTGTAAGTGTCATTATTACTCGTTATTTGACCTTACTATTCTGTATTCTAACCAATGACACACATGTTCACTCCCATCTTGCTCCATTTGTAAAACGCAGACTGGTGTTTCTATACATTTGGAGGGTATGTACATCTCAGAAAACCGACCCCGCATTTCAGGTACCCGATTGTGCGTTGCCTAGTGGTAATACTCGAAACGAACCAGCACAGTACTGCATTACTTCGTAATGGGAGGTGTTCACGATTCGGAACTACCTTCAGTTGCGAGAGACGTAGTTATTATCCGACACCTTCGCAGATAGGTCTAGACAGAAGCCGCGGAGCCCATCACAGCGATAAGGCGAGCAAAGAACGCGGACCATCCACCCCGAAATCAGCGGCCGCAGAGCCCAGCGCGTGAGAATCGTTGCGGCGTCGTGACGGCATCCGCGCCGCGTATATCGGCTCCGCGTGCTCGCGCGAGCGCGATCCCCGGTGGTTACATAAATTACTGGTGCGGCGGCGGCGTCAGGTGATTCCTAAGTGGGGCAGCTCGGCGCGGCTCAGCCGCGGAGGCGATTGCGATCGGATCGGCCGGGCTGCACCCGTCGGCGGATCTCGACGCAAACGAGCGGTACGCCCCAGCGCCGCGGCGCGGTGCGGTGCGGTGCGGTGCGGTGCGGTTGCTCTCGTACAACGACACGGACGGACCGCCGCCGCAATTGCCACGTTCCCCATTAGCAAAAAAGAAAACGCCGGCTCGCGTTTCGGAGAGTTCGGCGGCTGGCCGGGACGGGGCCGCCCGCGGCCAATTGCGCCGCCGCCGAGCTGTGATTGGGAGCGCGCCAGGGCCGCACGTAATGGCGCCGTTATCCGGAAGCAGCCCGATTTGTGCGCATGCGCGGGCGCGTTCCAGAGCACCGATCCGCGCAGCCGCGTATCTGCATCTGCGCCCGACCGCCCAGGTCGTGCTCCGCTCTGGTATTACTGCGTCTGCCCGGCCCTAATCCGCGAGGTCAGTACTCGAGACGTAATCCCCTCATTTCAGTGCCTGTTCCGATTTCTCTGACTCTACTGCAACGATCTTTCCCTACTTAATTATTGACCAGCCGTTAACACGAATAAGCAATTTCTGTTACGCCTCACATAGCATATAACTGTGTGTTCCTTTGCTCTGGTAGATTGAAAGCTTTTTTTTTCGGACCTTGGACGAAACACATTACAAGAATTCGCAATTGCGAACAAAGTGAGGCGTAGCGCCGCATAACGATCCTGCCTTGGAGGCGGTTAAGTGGGAGATGTGTCTCAGAGCTGGATACGGACATGCTGACGCTTTATATATAGCGTCAGCATATATATATATGGTGTTACAAAAACTTTCAGGAAACAGTCCTCACACACAAATAAAGAAAAGATGTTATGTGGACATTTGTCCGGAAACGCTTAATGTCCATGTTAGAGCTCATTTTAGTTCTTCCACCTACGCTCAATGGAGCACGTTATCATGATTTCATACGGGATACTCTACCTGTACTGCTAGAGCCCGCATCTCGTGGTCGTGTGGTAGCGTTCTCGCTTCCCACGCCCGGGTTCCCGGGTTCGATTCCCGGCGTGGTCAGGGATTTTCTCTGCCTCGTGATGGCTGGCTGTTGTGTGATATCCTTAGGTTAGTTAGGTTTAAGTAGTTCTAAGTTCTAGGGGACTGATGACCATAGATGTTAAGTCCCATAGTGCTCAGAGCCATTTCAACCATTTGTGCTGCTAGAACATGTACCTTTACAAGTACGACACAACATGTGGTTCATGCACGATGGAGCTCCTGCACATTTCAGTCGAAGTGTTCGTACACTTCTCAACAACAGATTCGGTGAACGATGGATTGGTAGAGGCGGACCAATTTCATGGCCTCCACACTCTCCTGACCTCAACCCTCTTGACTTTCATTTATGGGGGCATTTGAAAGCTCTTGTCTACGCAACCCCGGTACCAAATGTAGAGACTCTTCGTGCTCCTATTGTGGACGGCTGTGATGCATTACGCTATTCTCCAGGGCTGCATCAGCGCATCAGGGATTCCATGCGACGGAGGGTGGATGCATGTATCCTCGCTAACGGAGGACATTTTGAACATTTCCTGTAACAAACTGTTTGAAGTCACTCTGGTACGTTCTGTTGCTGTGTGTTTCCATTCCATGATTAATTTGATTTGAAGAGAAGTAATAAAATGAGCTCTAACATGGAAAGTAAGCGTTTCCGGACACATGTCCACATAACATATTTTCTTTCTTTGTGTTTGAGGAATGGTTCCTGAAAGTTTGGCCCTAACTTTTTGTAACACCCTGTATATATATATATATATATATATATATATATATATATATATATATATATATTGTGGACTGAAGAGATCATCCTTGCTGACTTGTTCTTCTAGGATGGGATGTAAGGTTAAAAGGAAAACACTTTATTTGTTACACATTCAGTTAGGCTTGGGCACGCAATGGGTCCTTTAGCCTGCTGTCTTTGGTGATGTCTATCTCCTGTGGAGGATGAAATGTGTCAAGGCTGTTATGTGTGACTGCTTCCTCGTGTTATGACAGATTGCCTATGGGGAGTGAAACGTTATTGACTTCGGTACTCGATAATTGTGCCATCTTGCATCGTTTACCGTTCCTACCGATTCTAATTGTCGAACTTCGTCCCAAAGGGCATCGATTTTGTCAAAATCTCGTAGAGCCTTGTCATGGACCTTCTCTTGTATAGTGGTCTCGTGGAGTGCGGTGCGGATGTCGACGTTTCTTGTCCACCATGGAGCTCCTGTGATCCATCGATAGCAAATGGCCGGCCGAAGTGGCCGTGCGGTTAAAGGCGCTGCAGTCTGGAACCGCAAGACCGCTACGGTCGCAGGTTCGAATCCTGCCTCGGGCATGGATGTTTGTGATGTCCTTGGGTTAGTTAGGTTTAACTAGTTCTAAGTTCTAGGGGACTAATGACCTCAGCAGTTGAGTCCCATAGTCCTCAGAGCCATTTTGATAGCAAATGTTTTGCAGCGCTTGGAGTTTGTTGTAGTTGGAGACGCACGTAGTTCCCCACGAGGTGGAGCCACACAACATTGTGGGTTCCACCGTTGCCTTATACAATTGGAGTTTAGTCTTAGGGTTGAGATGCTTACTCTTCAGGAACGGAATCAACGACCTGGCCATGTACTGGGCTGCCGTCTTCTTGTCGTCAATGTGCTACGTAAAGAGTAATTTTTTGTCAAGGTAGACACCGAGATACTTCACTCCCGACGACCATGGGATACATTGATCTGCTATTTGGGGTCTGTCGTTCAGAACTGGTTTCCTCCGTGTGAACAGAACGGCTGCCGTCTTCGTCGGGTTGATCGTTATCTTATTTTGCAGCGCCCAGCGTTCCATTACAGCAAGTTGCCGTTGCATCCTAGCGATTAGCTGGTCCAAGTGTCGTCCAGTTGTCAGAAAGGCCGTATCGTCCGCATAAAAACTCGTCGTAACAAGGGGGACTGTTGGCATGTCATTTATATATAAGTTGAAAAGCAGAGGCGAAATGACAGAGCCCTGCGGAATTCCTGTGGAGAACAGTTCCATTTCGGAGTTTTTATCGTCGACTCGGACATACAGTTTCCTGTCCTGCAGAAAGCTGTCTATGAGTCCTATGTAATAATCCGCAATAGGGGTAGAGCGATGCAGTTTGACGATAAGGTTGGGCCACAACACCTTATCGTAATCTTTTTCGATGTCGAGGGAGACACCAATCGTGACGTGCTGCTTGTTGTATGCTTCTTGTATCCGTTCGGTGATCCGTAGAAGTTGAAGCCGAATTGTTCGGGTCGTATAACATCATGCACTGTAAGCGTGTCATGGAGCCTCTTCAACAGCACTCTCTCGATCACCTTGCCAAGGGTCGGCAAGAGGCTAATTGGCCGGTAACTGTTGGGTTCTGCTGGGTCTTTACCTGGCTTGGGTATTGGAACTACTCGAGCCGTCTTCCATGCCGTAGGAAAATACCCCTGCAGAAGACAGCTGTTGAGAATTCGGGTAAGGAGCACAGTTGGCTTCCTGGGCAACTGTTTCAAATCGGTGTTGCTTATCGAGTCGTTGCCCGGCGCGTTACGCTGACGCGAGACTGGACGCGCACATAGTTTATGTATCAGCCGATAGAGGACAATATTGGATAGGGGGACTGTGATTTTAGTTTCGATTGTGCCCACTAGAGTGCACTAAAGTAATAGAATGTTTTTCGTAAACTGTTCTAGTATTTTCATAAAGTGTTATTATGTCTTTTCGTGTATGTAAAATGTTATAAATGAGTTTTAGCAGTATGAATAATGCGTGAGTGTGGTTTAAGGTTAATATGAAGATAATTGTAAAATTTTGAAATTTTCCCGGCGGATTAACTGGTCAAAAAGATTTCGGGTTTGCAGCCGGTCGTCGTAAACTTCATTGCACGATATTTCGGCTGGCAGTTGTCCAGCCGAAATATCGTGCAATGAAGTTTACGACGACCGGCTGCAAACCCGAAATCTTTTTGACCTGAAGATAATTGTTTAACGAATTATTTAGTAGGATTTACTGTGGGAACATTTCGAAGAAGTATGGATATGGACAAAGGGGATTTTTGTAGAATAGATATGTAAAGTAAGTTTATGGTAAAGGGAAAGGTAATTCAGGTATAAATAACAATAGTAAATAACTTTATGCATAAGCAAAACTTCAGCATATTAGATAAGTACGTCGGTAAAAAGTGCAGTCGTTAGGTTTACTATTTTGCGATTGGTTATTAATGAAAAGCGCGGACTGACGTGGCAGAATGTTGTTTTGCTATTGGCTGTTGAGTAAACTGACCAATGGTACAGCAGTATTCTTCGCGCGCCTTTCTCTGCTGGCAGAGAAGACTAAAGCCGTCAGCACACGGACCGTGCTGTCTACAGCTGATGGTTGTCCTTATTCGCAGTTCATTTAAGGTATTTCACAATGGCTGTAGTCGCCGCAGTAATTTTCATCGTAATCAGAATAACACAGGCACTGCAGCATCGTGGTCGAAACATGTTCGTCATTCCCAAAAAAAAGGCTGATCTGTTCACTATTCAGTATCCAATCAAAAATACACGGACATTTACTCTGACAGAAAAGAATCGCAATGTAGAGTAATGAAAATTCAGGAATACATTTGTCTACAGTGCGCGTCATTTGCGACGGCGGCCGAGTTTAGGTTCGTTCTGCGCATCTGACGTCACAAAACACAGTCAGCTAATGAACAGAGAACGACGTTGCCAGAGCTCGACTGCAATGCAGAGCACAGACCTGTGGCTTCAGTTTTAGAAACGTTCAGTCATAAATAAAGTAATTGAATAAAAGCAATGTCTTGATAGCAGATTTTCTTTTATAGAAAGTGTGGAAAAAGCATTCTTTATACCAATTGCTTCATATTCTATTAATTAATTAAACAAAACAAGCAATAAGCCTCCTACTTGAGGCAACAACAAGGAAAGGTGTTTGTATCATTCTCAGGAGCCGCTTTTTTCGCAATAAAGAACAGCGGTAATTGTTTATTTCCTACTGTACTTCGACAAAACGTGAGTAAGTCATAGTTATACCAACAGTGTGTGTCGGTATTTTGCGTGACATATTAGAGTCCTCCAGGAATGTTTTAAAAGCAAGCCACTGTGATCTGGGCAGAAGGCCTTACATGCCAGGAATGGCGATAAATTAAGAATTGTTTACAACTCGCTGCAACTTACAAATTGCAGGTACTGAAATATTAAAGGCAAGTCGCCACAAACACAGCAGAAGGCATCAGACGCCAGGAGCGGCAGTAAATAAGGTTCTAAAGGCTTACTGCGTAAATAAAAATACCAAATTAGAATTTTAAGGCAAGTGACCTCAATCACGGCTGAAGGCCTGAGACGCCAGGGACGGAAACAACATAAAAAATTTAGAAACCTGCTGTAAAACAGCAAATAAAATAGCAGAGGTTAATTAAAAAACAAGCAACTGATCATCAAACGAGTGAAATAAGATGATGGTAAACTTTGTGACATAGCCCTTAACATCCACTTAACACTACACTGCTAGGTTTATTCCACAAGGCGACCAGAACTATTAACTGCACATATATAACCTTTACTGTAGCGCTACATATTGTAATAAATAAAACAATAATAAAACACAAGGACCTTAAAGGGTACTGAGGCAGATTATAACCGCAGAAGGCGTGGACTGAAGGAGCGTTACACTGAACTACTGACAATCAGACCTCCTTTTAGAACGCACATGTCTTACAAGAACCGAGGGGTCACAGACGGTGCTCCAGAAATCGACCTCTGAGGAGGTCCGGCAACAAACCCTTTCTCGAGCGATGAAATAGGGAACAAAGGGTTGCATTCACTTCACAAGATGGTTACTCAGACTAGTGGCAGTCTAACGAATGACTAATGATAATCTTGCTGAAGCTACCTGACGTCCGATAAACCAAACACAAAGATGGAATAATACGCTAAAGCCGGAACCGGCGGTCTGCACTATGTCCGCAGAATAGTGTGCTTAGAGAGCCCGGAACGAGAAAGAAATCACTACCACCAGAGTAGAAGAATCAGTAACCGGCCCCCAAGGCAGGTAACTGGGGTGTTAGCGGCCACCAGGCAAGAAATTTTACCGCTGGTTGAACTTAACAAATTGTAGCAAGTTGAACGCAGTAAACAGTAATAAGAAGGCGAGGAAAGCTAATCAGATCCGCCTTCCCCAAACATTCCACTCGCTGCTCTTCGCCTCGGCGACACTACCAGTAGCAACATGAATCCAAGTCACTGAAAAATTGCGAGATATCCCAATGGTGGAGGTTTTTCTACTTTGGCTCTTAAAGCTTGCTGGATCCGGTTTACGACGAGGTCGTGCACCCTCGTGACGACAGCCCTTCGATGCGGCAGTCCATGCGCGCCGCCAGCGGTCCCGGCGTGTTCTGCCACTGTGCGGACCTGACTCCTCCTGTGTCCCCAACCTGCTGGCTAACTCACACGACCCGGAAGAACAACGACTTCGCCCCAATGACAGGGCAAGAGTTACTACATACCGATCACAGCTGCTGCTGCCACCAGCGGACAGGACACGCTTACGAGACGAGTGGCGCCAGTAACACGAGAAAAGGACAAACAACTGCAACCATGCCGACTAAATGGAACTGTCTGGCCTCCAAGAGGGGGTAGAAAACTACAAACAGCACCACCGCGAGCCGCAGCACGGCTGTCACAGGTTAACGCAAGTGCGGGAAAAGGCACTGCCAGAGTGAAATACTGCTACGTTAATAACCGGTGTAGCTGCCAGAATGTTGACTGCGTTCAATTTGTGAGATGTCAGTTCGTGCGATGGAGTTCCATCCCTGTTCCGCTAGGTCGGTTAAGACAGGGACAGTTAATGCTGTTTGCGCATGACGCTGGGGTTGTCGTCCGATAATGTCCCATATGTGCTCGATTGGAAGCAGATACGGTGATCGAGTAGGACAAGGCAGCATGTCGACACTCTGTAGAGCACATTGGATTACAACAGCGGTGTGAAGGCGAGCGTTATTCTGTTGGAAAACAGCCCCTGGAATGCCGTTCATGAATGGCGACACAGGAGGTCGGATCACCAGACTGACGAACGAATTTGCAGTCGGAGTCCGAGGGATAATCATAAGAGTGCTCCTGCTGTCATTTCGAAATCGGACTCCACACGATAACTCCAGGTGTAGGTCCACTGTGTCTGGACAGCAGACAGGTTGATTGCAGGAGCTTACCTGGCCTCCTTCTAATCCACACACGGCCATGATTGGTACCGAGGCAGAAACCGCTTTCAGAGCTCTACTCCGCCCTCCAACGATCTCTCGCTTGACGCCACTGAAGTCGCAAATGGCGGTGGTTTGTAGTTGGTGGAATGCACACTGCAGGGCGCCTGGTTCCAAGCTGTCCTTGAAGTAATCGACTTGTAACAGTTCGTTGTGTCATTGTGGTGCCAACTGCTGTTCAAATTGCTGCTGCAGATGCGGTAGGATGCCGATTCCTTCCAAGTCGGTCTGAAACATGACAGAATGGACATCCAGCTTCTCGTGGCCCTATTACACGACCTCGTTCAAATTAAGTTAGGAGTTGATAATGACGTATTTGTCGCCTTAAGGTAACTTGCCAGTGAACAGCTGGAAAAACAGTAATAATTTTCATGAAGGTTTAACTACATAACGTGAACTATGAATACAAAGAAATTTTAGGACAATGGAAGTGTTTTGAGGACGACGATTTTGGTATAAGAATAAACAGAATAGCTTCGATATAAACATTTATGTCGGTCAGTAATTTAAATTTTTTTCTGCCATCTATATTTGAAGTCTATATACTTACTAACTACTTTTCCTAGACGCTTAAAACTTTGTGCACACATTTATGACATTTTTATCTAAAAAGTAGACTACAATCAAATGATTTCAATCAATAGTTTTTATACCATAAATACATAAATAAGGCAATCAAAATTAATCTAACTTTTTATAATTAATAAGGGTCTAGTTTTCTTCCTGGTGATAGTGGGGTGGTGTCTGTAGTCTGCTTGATAGTGCGCTGGTGTCTGGAGTCTCCTTTTCTCCAAAAGGTAGTCTGAAATATCACAAAGGATTTCAGACCTCTAGCTCGTATTGGTTTTGCATAAATTTAGCATGTCAAAAAATCTAGCTCAAATTGTGTTTGCATATAATAAGCATGTCAGAAGATTTGTTTCTTGGTAAATTCAGTTTGAAGATATGGCCCAGGTACCGTGCGGTTTTAGTTCACAGAAGCGCGCTAAGCTCGCTAGCTGTCCCATTATAATGGGACAAGTCCAAACACGTGGCAGTGAGAGAATCGCAAACTTACACACATTGCGAACGCATAAATTACCCTACCCCCTCGATGCCTTCACTTATAAGCTTCAAACTTTGACACCGCCAAGCGACCGCCGATCTTAGCACGTGATATCAATTTCAAATTGATACACGCTTACTTTCCCCGGGAAAAACTCTCTCAAAGACGGAAATACAAACCAAAGGACGGATTAAAGCTTCTCAGAGAAAAGCTGTTTTTTCGTCTTATGTAATTACAAATTAAACGCTTTCCGTTACTTTCCTTCAATTGTACTGTGAAGCCTTGTTTCTTTCCCCGTCTCACGCTTCTATGTCAACGCAAATTAAATTACGCCATTTGACATCCGACCGCAGCGGAAACACGGTCGTTGCGTATACCGACAATTATTTAAATTTGTTTATAAAGATATGTCCCAATCGATTCATTTAATTACCATTTTGTTCACTAAGCTCAAAATATTGATTTAAGATGGAAAAAGAATCGAATTTCTGATACAGATTCACTAGCGAGTGACCTTGAGGGTATTCTTGATCAACATCAGTTCACTACGTCCAGTCTGAAAGCCAACTAACGCTCACGGCCGTTATAACGTGTATTTAAAGCAAACTTGACTTGCATCGTTATAGTGGCGATACTAGCGCCACACCTATGCGACTAGCGCAGAGTCTGCATAGACATCATCTTTAAGATGTAGAAACACGCATACGAACTTTCATCCTAAAGCGCTGCGATTTTCTTCCAGTCATTAGTGGACATAAATATGGGGTTTGTCTTCCACTTTGATGGCTTTATCACGTCGGCTTGAACTCTGATGGGGCACTTCCTCAAGAGCCGGAACCCAGAGATACCGGACGCTGGTGTATGGACCGAAGTCGACGTTGTTATTCTTCACGAAGGTCCTCCACTGGGTTCAAGTCGGGACTCGGACAGGTGAGCCCATTTCATAAATATTATTACCCACAAACCATTGTCCCTTAAATGTTGCTTTGTCACAGAGAGCATTGTCATAATGATATAAATTGTCATCGTCTCTGAATAATTTCTCTACTTTATGCAATACAGTGTTGTAGCAGACGAAATAGTTGTAGCAGACGAAATAACGCTCGGCGGTAGAGTGTTGGATTCTTAGTTTTCCTCCTGGAGGAGGCCGAGATGATATGAAAACACGTAAAATATTACATCAATTTATTACAACATGACCAAGATGAAGTACTTGACTCTGTTATCACCCATATCCCCAGAAATACCATGAGTATTTATTACTGTCATTCAAAATTACCGTCACCTGATACAGAACAAAATACTGGTCTCTTCTGACGGAGTACAATTGGCGATAAACATGCCTGCGGAGTTCTGTCTATCACAGTTGTCATACTGGTGGCTTGGTAGAGAGACGCTTCGTCTTCGTCTTCTCTGATGATTGCAGACTGGGCAGAACGGGACTGCGCTCAGACGTAAGTAAGCGTATGTCTACGCCACAGTCTCTCATTTGTCGTCCCTTCTAGCAGCGACTACGTTTACTTCATTTATTTATTTTACACCCCTAGTTACTCTCATGTTTCTTATTTGTATACATGATATCCCCTTTAGCTGATTCTAAAACATTTCTGTTCGCTGATGACACTAGCTTGATAGTAAAGGATGTTGTGTGCAACGTTGGCAATGTTTCAAATAGTGCATTTCGAGACATAAGTTCGTGGCTTGTAGAAAATAAAGTAAAGTAAGGACCAAATTGAGGAGCAAATCTCCAAAGTCATGGAATGCGTCAGTACATGAAATTACAATTTAAAAGTAATAACAGATGAAATGGAATGTTTATGAAACCAAAAAAGACAGTCCATAAGTTTACATAAACGCAATCAATATAACATAGGAATCAGCTTAATTTTTCAAGGAACTCCTCGACTGAATAGAAGGAGTTACTCCACAAGGAAACTCTTCAGTTTCGGTTTGAAAGCGCGTGAATTACTGCTAAGATTTTTCAATTTTTGTGTAGCTTACTGAAAATGCATGCAGCAGTATACTGCACGCCTTTCTGCACAAGAGTCAAGGAAGTGCGATTCAAATGCAGATTGCATTTCTGCCTAGTACAAGCTGAGTCAAATCTTCTAATTCTTGAAACAAGCTGACTGTTAACAAGAAACGACAGTAAATAATATATGTATTGAGAGGCCAATGTCAGAGTACCCAGACTAATGAACGGGGATAGACAAGAGGTTCGCGAACTTACACCACTTATTGCCCGGACTGCCCGTCTCTGAGGTAAAAAAATCCTTTGTGAATGGGAAGAGTTACCCAAAAATATAATACCATAATAATTCATAAGCGAGTAAAAATAAGCAAAGCAGGCCACTTTTTGGGTCGAACTATCAATTACTTCAGAATGGTAGAAATGGCAGCATCAAGTCTTTGAACAAGATCCTGAATGTGGGCTTTCCGTAACAGTTTACTATCCATCTCACCATCTAGGAATATGAACTGTTCAGCTTCAGTAATCATGTGCCCATTCTGTGAAATTAAAACGTCGAGCTTTGTTGAACTGTGTGCTAGAAACTGTGAAAACTGACTCTTACTGTGATTTAGCTTTACTTTATTTTCTACAAGCCACGAACTTATGTCTCGAAATGCACTATTTGAAACATTGCCAACGTTGCACACAACATCCTTTACTATCAAGCTAGTGTCATCAGCGAACAGAAATGTTTTAGAATCAGCTAAAGTGGATATCATGTATACAAATAAGAAACATGAGTGGCCCCAACATTGATCCCTGGGGCACCCCACATTCAACAGTGTCCCACTCAGAATCCAGCACTGTGGAGAATGACCTTTTGCTGTCTGTTATTAAAGTAAGAGGCAACCAGTTGTGAGCTTCTCCCCATATTCCATAATGATCCAACTTTTGGAGCAATATTTCGTATCAACACAATCAAACGCCTTAGTTAAATAAAAAAAAAAGATATCTGGCGCTCGAAATCTTTTGTTTAATCCATCCATTACCTCACTGAGAAATGAGAATGTAGCATTTTGAGTTGTTAAACCACTTATGATGCGTCGTTCCTTTCGACACATCGAAATTAAACACATAACCAGTTTGTAGTTGCCAAACACTTCTTTACTACCAACACATGCTGTTAATGAAACCAAGGGTAACGCGATTATAATGAAAGGCACCTGGCCTACAGAACCAGCAGCAGTACTCAGATTGGACATTAATGCATTTAAATTTGACAGACCCAGATCTTACAAAATTTACTCAAATAATTTTCACTAATTAAAACAATGTTCATAAAACCTCATTAATAAAATTTGACTGACATAACTGAATGCTTCATGACTTACATAGGAACTGGCTTCCATATCAAATTCTAAAAGCGCTTCCATGGACTGATTTTAATCAATTGTAACGAATTAAAGTATTATCAGATTAATACACTTGACTAAGATGCTCTTTAGTATTACTCACAGATACCAGGTTCACATACATTTCATAGTCAGAATGTAATAATAGGATATTAAATAGTCTTAACATGGAGGCATTACAATTTTTTCTTTGAAAATTAGTGATGGAGGCGAACAGACCGAAAGGATCTACCAGACAGAGGAGATTCACGGACGAGAAGGTAAAATGGAGCTATACTCAACTTTGGGCTGCAGTTAAGCTTCCAGAAAACCACAACGCTCCACCGGAAAGATGGAATTACAGGACACTAACAACCTATCCACAGGCACCGATCCAGGTCCTTAAATTTCCCTCTTCCACCGTCATACCCCGATCGGAGTTTGCTTGCGTCGACCACTGCCAATTATCTGAAACATAAACACATGAGCGGCAGACAACGTCCTGGCGCATCTGATAGACAAACATATCTTCCCCGCTGGTTATAAATAAACCTTTAATTATACATGGCACCAATGAACCCAAGTTTGACTAACCTAGATGAGCACTTGCTCAGTAACAGCTCTTAAAATTTGATTATCCAATTCTCTAGAACAAAGAAATAAAATAATAACATAGGAACAGGATACAGGAATATTATTACGGCCCGCTCTTGAACGTCAGGCACAGACTTACGTACTATTTGGCATGACCTCTAGCTACGCATTAAGCACGGCTTCATGTCAATTTGTTGTGCGTAGCTAGCACTCCCTTAAATACCTTCAACATATCAGACGCCGAGACCAGGTACAGTGACAAATAACTGAAGCAACCAAGATAGTTTTCAGTACACTCTGGTATTCAATTAACGTGAACAAAACCCACCAAGAAACAATTTGACGACTCCAGTTCGTTCACTTCAAGCAACATGTAACAGTTGCGAAGGAAATCAGTCCTTCAAATCTCCAGGAAATCCTAATCACCGTCGGCAGCGGATCTGCGTCCAAACGGCGAAACACGCCGCAGCTACTGCCCACGCTCCTCCGTCGTACCGACTCGGTGACTCGCCAGCGCCACACCCCACTGTCGCTCACACAGCTGATAACCGAACGCAATGCCCCTGCAGAGCTTTTTTATTCCTTTATTGTTATTTTAATACCTAAACAACAGGTAGGCTGTCAGCGGCATGCTACGCCGCTCTTCAGCCATAGTGTTGATAAGAACAGAACACAGAATGGAGAATCAGTATGAACAAAGTGACGTGCAAAAGAGAGTGGTCACAGATACACAAAAAACACGGAGCCGTTCACACTCGACGAAAACGACACTGAAAACACGTTGACACGGCGCACAGAACACTGGTGAATCCGACGGCCCAAGTGAACGGAGAAGCGTGACGGCGGACACTAAAAAACACAAAACGACGTCACACACAAGAGACACAGATGGCGGTCTCCGGCACGCGAATGTTCACTGAGTGTGTGCGAGTCCGGGGACCTGCCAAGAGAGGAGGAGGGGGGGGAGAGGGAGAGCAGAGATGCCACGGGCAGGGGAGATAGCGGGGAGGAAGGAAGGGGGAGGGGAAGCCCGGGGGTAGAGGGGTGGAGGGAGGGGACGGGGGAAAAGGAAAGAGAAGGGAAGGGAAGAGAAGGGAGGGAGGGTGCCGAAAGGAAAGGACACCGGAAGTGGGGGGTGGGGCAGGGTCAAAGTTGATAGGAGGGGTAGATGGAGGGGAGGAGACATCATCAGGGAGGGGGAGCTGACGGAAGCCACCATGGGAGAGGGTAAGGAGGGTGGAGAGATGGAGACCAAGTGGGACATGGGAATACAGGTGCAACAGCGGGTGGGGGTGGGAGAGGATCGGGGAGACTGGTGGGCGAGTTTACGGGAGGTGTACAGGATCCGTATCCTTTCAAGGAAAAGGAGGAGGTGGGGGAAGGGGATGAGATCGTACAGGATCCGCGTGGGGGAGGGGAGACGGATGCGATAGGCGAGGCGGAGAGCATGGCGTTCAAGGGTTTGGAGGGATTTATAAAAGGTAGGGGGGGGGCGGAGATCCAAGCCGGATGGGCATAACAAAGGATAGGGCGGATGAGGGATTTATAGGTGTGGAGGATGGTGGAGGGGTCCAGACCCCACGTACAGCCGGAGAGGAGCTTGAGGAGACTGAGTCGGGAACGTGCCTTGGCTTGGATTGTCCGGAGGTGGGGAGTCCAGGAGAGGCGATGGTCGAGGGTGGCGCCAAGGTACTTAAGGGTGGGAGTGAGGGCGATAGGATGGCCATAGATGGTGATATAGAAATCAAGGAGGCTGAAGGAAGGGGTGGTTTTGCCTACAATGATCGCCTGGGTTTTGGAGGGATCCCCTGCAGAGCGCCCACGCCGCAGTTAAATGGCCATCCGCCAGAGATGCGAAGAAGACAAGCAGACATCGAAAATCGACTCACAACGATCGGGATGACAATCGATGAAGACTGGCGCTAGCAGCGCTCCAGCTCACCCAACTGCACATTTGATAGCAAATTTTGTCAAATAAAATGATTAATTATCCTTACATACACATCCTTTTCAATAGCTTGTAACCTCCCCCTCACTTATCGACCTTAATGACAGTGAAAAATTAAACTGCGTGTAGCTAATGGAAATTTGGGAAAAGCAATCGTCACCGAAGTTAATCTGTCGGTAAAGAGGGAGGAAGGGTTACGTTTAAATGAAAGGAAAAATGCAAATGAAAGTGGTGGAAATTAGTTTTGAAAAAGGGTAAAGTTAATAAAGAAACTAAATGTGCAGTCGTTACATCAACAATTAACTAGCGTTAATTAGATATTTGAGATTTGGGGAAAATTACGGTCGCCAGTCCTATGGACAATTACTATAATAACCGAAAAAGAAAGGTTAATGCACATATACTTAGCACTGAAAGCGTGGCAACTGAAGGTTGGCACGTGTTGTGTGAAAACTGAATGTTTATCAGAAGTAATAAACTTTGCTACACTCTGACCTTATTTAGCAAAAGAATTAATAAAACCGGAAAATTCAAAGTTAATTTAGTGACTGAAAATAATAGTGAACTTTGTTTCTGAAGCACTACGAATTTAAATAAAATAAGGTTAGTCTTGGGCTACCTCAACAATCACCTCAAAGGCAACTTGAATCTACGCAATTTATGAATAAGAGATTTAACTTTGTACTTGAATTAAATGACTTTTTAACAATTAACAATAGTAAAATTTAGTACGTACCAAGCTGAGCTACAGTCACAGGTAATCTAAAATATGGTAAAAATACTCCCACTCTTAATTTGTGCTTGCGTAATCTAAATATAATTCTGTTTGGTTATGGTAGCCAGCTATGAATACTTTAACTGAACTTTGAAATTAAAGCAGTGAAATGGAATGATGTTACTTTAATGCTGGCGTTTGAATTTCAATGACACTCGAGTTCATTCCGGAAAAGGAAGGGACCCTGCTTGGTAATGCAGTTGGGACAATGAGCAACAAAGGTTCATGCTAACTTGCTTTATTTTTGTGATGCAAATGGAACAGTTTGTAATGCTGAGGTCTGCCATACAGTTCTAAAACTTAACGTGCTTTCAGTCTTCCTTGTTGGTTGATTGAAGGTTTTTTAAAGTCGTCGATCGAGGAGGTGGCGACAATCACTTATTGTCAGCCGTCGCTGTTGCAGAAGCTGGATGTTGGAGCGCCTTCTTCTCGATACGGTCACCAGGCGAAACGGTCTCTTGCTGTGCGCCAGCTAATGCTTCACAGTGTCAGAAACTATCATAGCAGGTCGAGTGCAATTACATGCTGCCAAATCCCGAAAGCGCGGCAACTCGCGGGAGCGACACACAACACACCTGCTCCATCGCCCTACTCCAGCCTGACCCTCCTCTGGCCGCGCTCCACGCAGCACAGTTAACACTACCCAAGATCCTAAACATTTTGGTTCTCCACACGACCTATCGATGTAATCGTTCTATAGCATAGCTTTCCCTAGGCAAATATATAAATTGTAAAACAATTACAATATATAAGTACACGGAAATGTTATATCTTCAGGTAACAAAATAAGGAAAAATTATAGTACAACAGATGGAAATAGGAGGATATGCATTTCCGGCGTTACAAGCTTGTGGTTCCTCGCGAAGTACCACTCTTGCTACGGTACCTCGTTCTTCGGACGACATCATATGCACAGTACTGTAAAATGTGTTGGTATCCTTCCGCATTTAGTGTCTTCTTAAGCACAATAGGAGGACCACACGCTATGCGTGAGAAACACGCCCATACAGTAACACCACCTACTCTGTACTTCACTGTTGGGACTGCACATGACTGCAGTTAACGATTTACACGGCTCTGCTAAACTCAAACCGTTCCACCGGGTTCCCACGGGGTACAGCGTGATCCATCGCTTCTAATCACTCGCGTCCACTCATCCTTTTTCCAGTGGCGTCCCTTTCTACACCACCTCAGGCGTTTCTTAGCACTGGCTACAGATATGAGTGGCTTTCGTAGAACCTCTCGACCATTGCATCCCATTGTTTTTAATTACCTACGCACAGTCACTGTGCCAGGTGGACTGCTGGTAGCACGCTGGGACTCACGAGCGACCCTTTCGCTAATTTCATACGATTTATAACCACCCTCCACAACGCTGGACGTTCCCTGTCCGTCATTTCTAATAATTCTGGCTTTGCAGCCATCGTATTCAGGTACAAGTAGCTTTCTTTAGAGCAGTTGAGGGTGCAGCAAGATGACGTAATGTCGTGTGAGGTACTGCTGACAGATGGTTTATTCGGTACGGGTATCGTGAGGAAGACCACCTGAATGGTGGACCTCCTCCGTGATTGGCTGCTGCCTTCGGAAATTGCGCGCCAAAATGATAATCTCCTGTTGTTAATATTAGATAAACTAAACAGCGTATTTAGTTGGTTTTCAAATCAAACCATCTCTCAATAGCGTGCTATCATTCCATTCTTTTACTAGTATTAATAACCAGCAGAATAATACATAATGGCTGCACGAAAAGGCAGATGAAACACTTAGGAGATCTTCGGATCGCTCCTACCTTTGATGACGGGCAAAGTGGTTCGGCTGTAAGATCAGAGCCGTTTCGGCAGTGTTGCGGGGCAGACATGTAGTCTGCCCCTGGCGGTATGAATCAAGATTTAGTTAGCAATATCTAATTCATAGATCAAAGCTGTCTCGGCAGTCTATAAGGACAGACATGTTGTCTGCCGTGGTCGGTGTCAGTTACGACATTATTAACAATTGCCAGTTATTTGGAAATGTAATTGAGAACAGTGAGGTAGTAATCAGGGAAATACGTAGTTCACTATTTTGTTGAAAAATGGAAATTATTTATGACTCTTAAGTCGAATGTAATTGTACAATTTCTCGTGTTCTGCTAATAAAAATCGAGTGGCATCCCGTATAAACAGAGTAATTGAAAATTTAATTATTCACATAATATTACTTCCTGTATATCCGCTCCCATCCTTATTCTCTCTTACAGGCCGTACAGTACATTTAGTCTGCGTGGTCTTAGTTTCGAGAAATGTACTATAATGCGAGAGCACGGTGGCCGGAAGTGGCATTTACGGTTCAAACACAGCCAAGTAGGTGTCTTGGCATCAGGCTACGTGGTTCTGTACCGTGAGGCAGGGCTGCTTTACCAGAATAAAGCTTTATCTCCACTTGAACTAACTTACGACCTAGATGGAGGATCGACTAGAATGTTGTATATGGAAATATGACACAGACTAGAGTCTAGCCGCGTGTCCATCCAAAAATCCGGTCACTGTTAACTCCACCTTCAAATGTCTCCTCCTTCACTGAATTACGCATATATAAATTTCTTATTAATTGTCATAGTACTCCGTTTATAGAAAAACGTCGCACATTAGTCTTTTTCTGTTTCTCGGCATTGTCCCATGTCCTCGCGTAGCAGGCATGTATTTTTTTCTGGATTTGGCTATATAGTAGTAGAGAATGGCCGAATGTCCTTGCTCTTCCACCTCTGCCATCCGGGAAAGAATTTATGTACACAATATATGTACGTATGGTGTTGTCCACTGTAAAAGTATACGACAGTTTTGTTAATGTTCGCGAATCGCGTAACTGAGAGGGTACGTGGGTATCAGCCCGGTATTCACGTAGTAGTCGGACGTCGGAAACCGCCTAAAAACCACATGCTGGCTGGTCGGCACGCAGAATCTCATCGTTAACACGCCGGACGGATTCGATTCCAGACCGGGAGCGTCGTTCCCCCGCTGAAGGGGTGCTTTAACTTCTTTTTTTTCTTGTCCCTTTTTCCGTCACCCGGTATCGGAACTGTAATCCGCAACTGAAGCAGCAGGGGTGAGCATCTGATGTGAGAAATGCTGCACGTTCTTTTACTGTTCCAAATGGGCACTTCAGTCAGTGACGCTTAAAGACGTGTAGCGTACCAGAGCGGTCCTCTTATAGGAGTACTATGTTTACGTTATTACTATCTCTCCTCTCTGCTTCTCGCGCGTACAAACAACGGTGCGGACAGGCTACCAGTTTGCATTGAGTAATACTCCTACATGCATTTGCCCTTCTTCACACATTTATTTATTAGTAACAGGATTATTGGTGAAATTTGGCTGCAACTGACGCAAATCGAAACTTGGAAAATGAGGGAATGTTCTTTCTAATAGGTAAGTACCACAAAGATGTAATTATAGTTATAAAACTAGAAAGAGGTAATTTACGCAGTGAGTAATATTGAGGCATAGGCATAAATGCATAAAATCTTACGGCTAATTTATGTGTCTATATTGCCATGTATAGGGTGTTCGGAAATTCCCGTTACAAACTTCTAGAACTTCTTGTGAAACACAACTAGCTATTTACACACGTGAAGTGTTGAGTGCTACTGACAAGGATCTCAAAATGATTCCGTATTTATAGATGTCCAGAAGGCTTTTGATTCTGTACCGCACAACTGACAGAAAGTCATCGAGTAAAACAGAGGTGATTTCTGGCGTTCCCCAAGGTAGTATTATAGGCCCTCTGCTGTTCCTTATCCATATAAACGATTTAGGAGACAATCTGAGCAGCTGTTCTGGGTTGTTTGCAGATGATGCTGTCTTTTATCGTCTATTAGCTATCTGTATGGTACGAAAATTGGTAGTAGACCTTAAATAATGAAAACTGTGAGATCATCCACCTGAGCTCTAAAAGGAATCCGTTAAACTTCGGTTACACGATAAATGAGTCTAATTTAAAGGCTGTAAATTGAAGTAAATACCTATGAATTACAATTACGAACAACTTAACTTGCAAACAACAGATAGAAAATGTTGTGGGGAAGGCAAACCAAAGACTGCACAATATGTAAAAAATGTAACAGATCTACTAAAGAGACTGCCTACACTACTCTTGTACGCCTCTTTTGGAGTACTGCTACGCGGTCTGGGATCCTTAACAGATATGATTAACTGAGTACATCGAGAAAGTTCAAAGAAGACCAGCGCGTCTTGCATTATCGGGAAGTAGGGGAGAAAGTGTCCGACGTATGATACAGGATTTCGGGTGGGCGACACTGAAACAAAGGCGTTTTTCGTTGCGGCGGAATCTTCTCACGAAATTGAAATCATCAACTTTCTAGTCTGAATGCGAAAATATTTCGTTGACACCGATGTACATAGGGAGAAACGATCATCATAAGGGAAATTAGAACTCGCACGAAAATGTGTAGGTTTTCGTTTTTTGGCGCGCTGTTCCAGATTGGAATAACAGAGAATTATTGTGAAGGTAGTTCGATGAACTCTCTGCCAGACACTTAAGTGGAATTTGCAGAATATCTATGCAGATATGGATATAGAGGGGAGTCAGTGCATAATATTTTGAATAGGAACTCATGTCCGGAAACGGTTTCAGTTCAGGTGTGTAACGCGTCCACATCTGCTGAGGGAAATGGAAAAGTTGCTTGTCCTGGTATACAGTAGGGTAGACAGGATGATGTATGTTACGTCAGACGGTCACCTGATGTCACTTAACGTCTGCCTTGCTACGAGACTCCTGTGGAGGCGGAGTATGATGCGCTGGCACGAGTTATGGCCGCTGCTCTAGAAACTGAAGAGATACCACGTGGCATGGAGAGTGTGTGTACCGGAACATGTTTCGTAGGTACAATGTCTATAACGACGCTGGTGGTCGCCACATCGATCCGCTGTTGTACCATTCTGTACTTACAGTAGGCTGGGCCGGCCAGAGTGGTAGAGCGGTTCTGGGCGCTATGGTCTGGGACCGCGCGACCGCTACAGTCGCAGGTTCGAATCCTGTCTCGGACATGGATGTGTGTGATGTCCTTAGGTTAGTTAGGTTTAAGTAGTTCTGAGTTCTAGGCGACTAATGACCTCAGAAGTTGAGTCCCATAGTGCTCAGAGCCATTTTGAACTAAGATGTCTATGCTTCGCGTGTACAAAATTCGACTTACACTTGAACAGGCTCTGTCTGTACCAGCAATGTAATTACGTCCAGTATTTGCAGGGTAATTACTGGGAAACCTTGTAGGGTACCCATTCTGTCCAAGCCACATTTTATTTCCTCGTTTTCCAGTTTTACGATTTTGTATCGCTGCGCAGATATTACGTAGCATTCAGTGATTAAAGCGGTACTGCAGAAAGCACACTGTCGGGAGTTAGAGGTGAGTTCCCAAGCTGGTAGAAGTGGCCGGAGGACAATATGGCGTCCACAGTGGAGGGTGTTGCGAGGCGCTGTGGCTAGACATGAGAACACCCGTTACGTCAACAGCAATGTACGTAGGGGAAGCACAGTTATTATGGCGCAAAGCAAGTAATCTTGTTTAATTATTGTTTGCTAATAAAAGTCGCTCTTACCTATACAGTTACTAGGAGAAGCCTGAAGGTCGTAAGCACTTTATGGCTCAAAATGGTTCAAATGGCTCTGAGCACTATGCGACTTAACTTCTGAGGTCATCAGTCGCCTAGAACTTAGAACTAATTAAACCTAACTAACCTAAGGACATCACACACATCCATGCCCGAGGCAGGATTCGAACCTGCGACCGCAGCGGTCACGCGGTTCCAGACTGAAGCGCCTTTAACCGCACGGCCACACCGGCCGGCGCACTTTATGGCCATAACATCACAACGCCAGAAATCGATCAACTTAATAAATAAATGAATACTGTTTAAGCTGACGAAAATTTACGAAGGGCTCCGAAATATCACGAGTCTAAGCACGAGGTCAGGCCGCGCGCTGTAGTAGTCAGTCGACGATAGGATGCCTTCCGATGCAGTTCTGTCGTATGACCATGCTCTCAGAAAATCGTTAGTTTACAGTTAAATAGTTATTAACTATGTCCATATTATCAGTTTATGATCTTTAGTAACTAAATAAATCATAATGGCATCCCTTTTGAAAGTTATTCTGAAAAATACAGCTTTCGGTTTCATCACTCACATTCACACGAAGTAAAATTGCATTAGAACCGAGAATAGAGAACCTTCTGTACTGCTTTTACGAGGGACAATAACTTCGAGAACTTCTCGGCAAAACAGGTCTGTCTTAATCTCCGAGAAACTGGAATGGGAAAGCACGGCCGTTCATACTGTACACGTTTTATACCACCCTCCACGGAGTCATTGGCTAAACTCAGGCATTTCTGGAGGTTTAATACAAGTGCGGGGTTCTTGCAACCGTAAGGCGTAACGTAGTGACGTGACTTTTGGGACAATGAAAACTTTGTTATGTGTCTCTGAATGCTAACCATGTGGTTATTCCTGCTCTGTGGATGTTGCACGAGCCGTTAACGTAATAGTGGGCTGCAGGACTTGCCAGATGCGCAGTATCAGCCCAATTAATCGAGGCCAGATAGTAGTGTTCGACACATGTGGCACTCCGTCACCGTAGTTGCGTAGCACTCTGCTCTAAACTTGCTACCGCCTTAAATGTGCCGCGAGGACTTCCATTTGTTGGGAAAGCGCAGCAACTGGAATCAACTATCAAGGAGAGCCTTTGTGTATGAGAGGAGTCGCCCTCTATTGTAGAGCGTTATATCAACCGACAGACAGCTCGCAGTACACTAAATTATCATTTCAGTTCCTCACTACAACAACTGGTGAGAAGACATGCTATCTCGAACAGTGGTCCCTTACTTGTCTGCTGCCGATCCCCTAAACGAGATCAGATGTCATTCCATACACTCTAGAAGGTTCAGCACCTGCCTAAGCTCTGTTCATACACCTATTTCTAAAGAGGCAAAACATCATTCATATCGAATTAATGTCGAAACAAATAAAATTCTCGTATATATGTAGGTATTTTATAAAACCAAGAAGCAGTGTCAATGCGATGATTATGAAAGGTATCTCCCATATTATGGTCCTAACGTTGTTAATTAGAAGCTGATACTTCGCCATTGAACAGTAGCTTTATTGCCGTATAGATATACTAGCTAAAACCATAGCATTCAGGGAAGAATAGTGAATTTATGAACATGAGAGTTTTCCTAGATGTTTCACACACATTCTTTATTCAGGTGATATAAAATTGAAAAACAGATTCGCACATAAGGTGAAGCTACGAATCCAATGACCCCAATCGTGGATCGATTGTGTGCATATTAAACGAGTTGGAAATCTTAATATGCAAATTTCTGCTACACTCCTGAAAATGGAAAAAAGAACACATTGACACCGGTGTGTCAGACCCACCATACTTTCTCCGGACACTGCGAGAGGGCTGTACAAGCAATGATCACACGCATGGCACAGCGGAAACACCAGGAACCGCGGTGTTGGCCGTCGAATGGCGCTAGCTGCGCAGCATTTGTGCACCGCCGCCGTCAGTGTCAGCCAGTTTGCCGTGGCATACGGAGCTCCATCGCAGTCTTTAACACTGGTAGCATGCCGCGACAGCGTGGACGTGAACCGTATGTGCAGTTGACGGACTTGAGCGAGGGCGTATAGTGGGCATGCGGGAGGCCGGGTGGACGTACCGCCGAATTGCTCAACACGTGGGGCGTGAGGTCTCCACAGTAGATCGATGTTGTCGTCAGTGGTCGGCGGAAGGTGCACGTGCCCGTCGACCTGGGACCGGACCGCAGCGACGCACGGATGCACGCCAAGACCGTAGGATCCTACGCAGTGCCGTAGGGGACCGCACCGCCACTTCCCAGCAAATTAGGGACACTGTTGCTCCTGGGGTATCGGCGAGGACCATTCGCAACCGTCTCCATGAAGCTGGGCTACGGTCCCGCACACCGTTAGGCCGTCTTCCGCTCACGCCCCAACATCGTGCAGCCCGCCTCCAGTGGTGTCGCGACAGGTGTGAATGGAGGGACGAATGGAGACGTGTCGTCTTCAGCGATGAGAGTCGCTTCTGCCTTGGTGCCAATGATGGTCGTATGCGTGTTTGGCGCCGTGCAGGTGAGCGCCACAATCAGGACTGCATACGACCGAGGCACACAGGGCCAACACCCGGCATCATGGTGTGGGGAGCGACCTCCTACACTGGCCGTACACCACTGGTGATCGTCGAGGGGACACTGAATAGTGCACGGTACATCCAAACCGTCATCGAACCCATCGTTCTACCATTCCTAACCGGCAAGGGAACTTGCTGTTCCAACAGGACAATGCACGTCCGCATGTATCCCGTGCCACACAACGTGCTCTAGAAGGTGTAAGTCAACTACCCTGGCCAGCAAGATCTCCGGATCTGTCCCCCATTGAGCATGTTTGGGACTGGATGAAGCGTTGTCTCACCCGGTCTGCACGTCCAGCACGAACGCTGGTCCAACTGAGGCGCCAGGTGGAAATGGCATGGCAAGCCGTTCCACAGGACTACATCCAGCACCTCTACGATCGTCTCCATGGGAGAATAGCAGCCTGCATTGCTGCGAAAGGTGGATATACACTGTACTAGTGCCGACATTGTGCATGCTCTGTTGCCTGTGTCTATGTGCCTGTGGTTCTGTCAGTGTGATCATGTGATGTATCTGACCCCAGGAATGTGTCAATAAAGTTTCCCCTTCCTGGGACAATGAATTCACGGTGTCTCATTTCAATTTCCAGGAGTGTATAAAATCAGTTTTTCTTAGGATTCTGGCCCTTTGAATGTATTGCTAAAGTCAAGGACCATCGGATGATAAGGTCAGAATGATTTCGATAACCGCCAAATATATTATTGAAGTGAGAGCCACTATGGAGTCGACTGTTGAAGGGAAAAGAACTGTTTGATTCTATTTAGCTCCAGGCTACCCTGACGTTTCGCCTCGGTGTGTCCGAGTGCACCACTTCAAATGTTCAAATGTGTGTGAAATCTTATGGGACTTAACTGCTAAGATCATCAGTCCCTAAGCTTACACACTACTTAACCTAAATTATCCTAAGGACAAACACATACACCCATGCCCAAGGGAGGACTCGAACCTCCGCCGGGACCAGCCGCACAGTCCATGACTGCAGCGCCTGAGACCGCTCGGCTAATCCCGCGCGCGCCACTTCAGAATGTACAACCTAAGAGCCTGGAACTCACTCCCATCCTTCTGCATAAAGAGTAATACGAGAGGTCAGC
This sequence comes from Schistocerca piceifrons, assembly GCF_021461385.2. Classification (NCBI taxonomy): domain Eukaryota; kingdom Metazoa; phylum Arthropoda; class Insecta; order Orthoptera; family Acrididae; genus Schistocerca; species Schistocerca piceifrons. The sequence goes on along the minus strand of NC_060138.1, from coordinate 92,045,328 downwards.
ATAGCCTTTACCCTAGTACGTTGGCTGCGAGGACTGCGTTTCACTGGTGCGACCTGGGACCGACAGTACCGAACAGTTACTGCTAGTGTAGCTGCTGCTCCTCCGAACAGCATCCCATACGAGCAAACCAGCTGCATATTTACTCGTACTTTAGGTACTGGGGCTACACATGGCTCTGTTTAGAAAGAATAGCTCCATGTAGTCGTAGGATGGAGCTGCGCACATCTACTTTCATGCCCCGCAGCTAATTCATTGTAAATAATAAACTGTGGCTGTGATTCTACGGTCAAATAGCCTATGCATTGTCTAGAATTGTGGGTTAATAAAGTATACAGAAATACAAATTAAAAGTTAAATGAAAAATTTAATAACAAGGGTTTTATTCTAACACCTGTAATTGATGTAGACGAAAGAGAAATACGTTGAATAATGTGTATTCAAAAACTGACCTCCCAAATAATCGGGAAGAGGTCTACAATATTCATGTATAATACAGACAGAAATACCCTTATCAAACGGAGTAAAGCTACGTTGAGAATATTATGAGAACTATAGAAAAATTCCCAACTAAATAGTCATGTGAGGTACATGAAAAAGAAGTACATTTCTTAACCACGAGCCATGACATATTCACCAGTTCAAAACAGTTCAGCGTTCAACATGATTATACAAAGGATAGTAACTCGTACTCTGTCTACCCACAGTTCCGTAATATAAATGGGAAAATTAAGAGACCTAGTGGCCGAGCGGTTCTAGGCGCTACAGTCTGGAACCGCTCGACCGCTACGATCGCAGGTTCGAATCCTGCCTCGGGCATGGATGTGTGTGATGTCCTTACATTAGTTAGGTTTAAGTAGTTCTAAGTTGTAGGGGACTGATGACCTCAGAAGTTAAGTCCCCTAGTGCTCAGAGCCATTTGAACCATTTTTTTAGAGACGTACCATGGAGTGCATTCAGACATCTCGAAATGTAAAATTCCTTCAGAAGCCGGAGTATTCTAGTGGCTGTTCACCACATGCAATCTCTCACATAGACGACTGAATACCACTCGCTACCATTGGTATGTCTGTCTCCTTCAAGCATAAACGTAAAAGAATCAGGAATCGCTCCCCTGAGCTCCTCACTCGGAAAGTCCTGGTCTTCATTTGACTCCCATAGTGTCCCAATAATGTCTGATTTTGCATTGGTTGAAGGCCGTCCCCACCAGAAATATACTGTTCTTACGTTCTACAGACATCATTCGACTCAAAATGACCACTTCCCATGCTGAACCAATATGTTATAACAATATTTAAACAAAGAAACTTCATAAACATTCTGTTACACTCATGCCAATTACATTAAATACAAGTAACAGTTGGTCATAAATAAACAAGCCAGAATTCTTGCGCAAGTGTGCTCACGGTAAATGACAACAGACTGTAGCTGAATATTGTTTAAACAGTTATTTGTGTCTTCTTGGCAGAAGCGTCTTTTGGTTCTCATTTCGACTGGGGTGCACGCTAAAACATGCGACTAACAACTTTTAAATAAGCACAATTTTTTAATAGCACTTGCAATCCACATTTAAACAATGTTACTGGCAAAATAGTAAACTGTTAATTAAATAAATACACAAGTATGACACAATATGAGGTATTCACACACTATTCATTTTGTGTGTAATTGTGAAGAATACGATGGTCTGGCAAACATTTGCATAATGTAAAAGATATAAAAGACGTCAATATGCCAATAAATAAAGTAGATACAGATGAGTGGAATGATAACCATCGTGTGATGCTCGCCGGCCATTGTGGCCGAGTGGTTCTAGGCGCTTCAGTCCGGCACCGCGCTGCTGCTAAAGTCGCAGGTTCGAATCCTGCCTCGGGCATGGATGTGTGTAATGTCCTCAGGTTAGTTAGAGTTCAGTAGTTCTACATCTAGGGGACTGATGACCTCAGATGTTACGTCCCATAGTGCTCAGAGCCATTTGAATCACTTTTGTGTGATGCTATCATCTGAGATGTCACATTTTGAAACAGCATGAAACGTTTAAAAGCTGTTAATTCGAAGGTTCATTCTGACAATGTTTATTCAATGTGAACCCGTTAAATTTTGTTGTATTAAAGATTTTTTTTTTTCTTTGGGATCGGATATGTATTCACATTTGCTTTACTACTGTAAAGCTGTAAGAAACTCTTTCAGCTTGTATGCCCATCGACGTCTGCCGTGACCTTAGCTAGCAGCATATTCTGACCAGCACCGTGCAGCCAGGCGCGCGTAGACTCATCACGGTAGATATCTGGTCGCTTCGCGAGACAATGCGCGCGACTACCACGATTCCCAACATTACGCTTGCACGCAGTGTGCTCTACCAGACGACTGCACACCACAGGCCAATGCTATGCTGGTAACAGCTGCCGCACGGACAGCCCATTCATTCGAATCTCAATCACCGTCATGGTCAATAGCCTCCTGTCTTTCTCTCATAGCTGTTTCCCTCGCTTTCTGTCAGCTAGAACTTCCTAAATGAATTCTCTTTAGATCGAGAACCTTATGTCCGGGAATCAGCGTAGTTTAGAAAGCATCGCTCGTGCGAAACTCAGCTTGCCCTTTTCTCACATGATATATCGCGAACTACAGATGAAGGGCAACAGGCAGATTCCATACTCACAGATTTCCGAAAGCATTCGACGTGAAGCCCCACTGAATGCTGCTGACAAAGGTACGAGCATACGGAATAAGTTCCCAGATATGTAACACAACCCAGTATCTTGTCTTCAACGCGCGAGTGTTTATCAGAGACAAGGGTATTCACAGGAGAGCTTCAGGGAAATGTAACAGGACCGCTACTATCAACAATATACATAAATGATATGACAGACACGACGGACAGCAATCTGTGGTTGTTTCCGATGATGTTTTGGTGTACGGGAAGGTGTCGATGATGAATGACTAGAAACATCCCCTTAGAAAAATTAATGAATTACTGTGCTGATAGACCTCTTACATTATTTGATTTTCAAACAGCTGAGCAGGACTGAACGTACTCAGACATTTCGCTCTTTACCTATTCTGATAAACACTAAACTGACACACAATATTTTTAGCGCAACACAATCTGACTTTCAGTAATCCCTACAAAAGAATGGCCCTGACTAACATTAACCTATACCTTTCACAAATCACTTACCTCACAAAAATCTTCGTTACTCGAACTACTGCAATACAGCGAGCGCCACTACTGCCAGCTAAATAAAAGATTCAAACTACTGAAGGCACTAACTACTGATAGGCATGCTAAGCAAATGAAAGATTTTGATAGAGAACAAACAATGTATTTACCTTAATAGTGTTCAAAAGTCATAATATATATATCAGTTCATGACATCCAGTATTACAAATTTCGTTTTTCTGACGGATATACGTCCAGATCGTCCGCTCTCAAAACTCTGCCATCTCTCTTTTCCACATCCACCACTAGTGGCGGCTCACCTCCACCACTACGCGCTGTTCACATCCAACTGCCCAACACTACAATAGCAAATATTCCAACAATGCAAGCCAGCCACAAACTGCACACAGCACAGTCAGTGATTTTCATTCAGAGCGCTACGTGGCGTTACCAACATAAAAACCTAAACAGCCTACTTACATAGCCCCAATGCTCCCTACAAAAAAATTTACAAATTGTTTTGGGCAGCGGCCAATACAGATTTGAAAAAAAAATTTCATAATTACAATAACAAAGAAATCAAATACACACACTTATCGATACAATGTTGATCAAAAGCTAAAATTGCAGTGTTTTTCTCAAAGTTTGAGCAGTAAAAGAAAATGCACATGGAAGTAGTGGAGTTCCATGCTGTCTTGAAGAAGTAGTGTTGTCCTTCCCATGGAAAGAAAGGGCTGACTCTTGACATGCAGACAGATAATGGGCCACAACAGAGCAAACCCACAGCAGAGTCAGTCGAAGTTTAGAAGAATATTGGTAGGTTGGTCATGACAGAGCAGACCCACGGTAGTCCTGGTAGAGAGTATGGTATTGGCGGGCCACCAGGGGCGCAGACCAACTGCAGTCCATGTAGAAATAATGGTATTGGTGGGTCATCAAAGGTGCAGACCAACTGCAGTCCTTGTAGATCCGGCCAGCAGCCATCTGTTGCGACTGTGCAGGTGCACAATCACCATTAAAGAGTCTTGCGGACAATGTAGCAAGTCCATAAACCACGACTTGTGCACTCACAAAGTTTTTGGAATTGTCCTTAGAACCAGCAATGCTGTTAACAAGTCCCTTGCTGAATTATTAACACATGTGCAAATAATAACAGTCCCAACTTGTCACATATTGTGCATATACTATGAACAACAGAAATGTGTGCACTGAAATGAATGCTTACACGTTACTTAATTTGTTGAACTGGTGTCAATTACAATTTTAAACTTACAACATGAGAATACAATTACAAAGGTACAAAATACATCCCTAAAGAACATAACAATACAGATAACTTTTGTGGTAATACAGGCTTTACAAAAGAATAGAAATAAACATGTACATCAGTTTTACAGGAATTATGACATAAGTAAATATATAAAATAATGAGAATAGTTTTTGAAACATTTTCACACATGAGCATTGAACCAGAACAGAATTAATAAAGTCTATAAACATCTTTACAAAGAAATAACATATTATTATAGCAAATTATATTTGAGGATAACAGTATTCCTCATCATAGTGAATGTAGCTTAGTACTAGAAAAATTCCACAATATAAGTCTTATTAGCTAAATACATAAAGACAGGAAAAACACAACTACACAAGGGTACAAAAACACATAGCGGAATAATAAAAAAGGACAGGACAGGGTTTGTTTTCAGTGTGACATTTGGAACTGCAGTCCAACCCAAAACTTCATTTCATAGCTGTTTCCTCTTATTTCACCTTTTTTTAATACCTTGTCAATGCATTTCTTCCAGTTTATCACAGCTCATTCTCTTATATAGCCTAACCCCTCTTAATCTAACTTAAATCTACCGAGCTCAGATATATATACTGAGGGACAAGGCAATGCAGCGACATACAACAAATTAACACAAACAGGAATGACAAAAAATTGAAATTGGCAAAGCAAACAGCAGTGTATCTAAATTAGCATAGCAAATGCAACATTACAACTAATATGAGCCAATGTGCAGCAACAAGAAAAATAAATCATTAGTAAAACTGGCTTAACAGAGTAATACAAAGTGAAATTCAGTAGCACTATGCCTGGCAAACAGCAGCAGCAAATGCAATAACATATATCGAAACATAACAAACTCAAGCAGAAAAAATATTACAGTAAAGATGGCCATGTCTAATACCTATGTCACATCTTAACACTAGAGTGATGCATCACAAGAACTTACTCTAGCAGACAAGTTACCAAGTTGTAAAAAAATTATTTATGCAATTCCTGTGAAGGGAAATGTCTATGTATGTTCCCTCATTTTCTTGGAAGTAGATCATAAAATTATTATTTACTGGATCTGTAGGCATAAAATATCTATATTAGTACATCTATTAATTTTATTCTAACCAATGCTGCAGTACAGCTAGTATCTAGATATTAAACAAAATAGGCAAATGTATACTTAAAGCAACATATGAAACGTCATTCACTAGGCAAATGACATCTCCAAAGACAAAAAAAAAAAATCTCTCAACTAGAAAGACAATAGATGTAAAATGTTTCTCATCATTTCATTAGGTATTTTAGTAAATATCATAAATTAAGAGCTCCACAGTGTAATCATATGTTTTCAAGTTTGAGCGTGTCGTATTTGTGATGCTTTCTACAAAGAAATGTCAATAGCGACGATAATGGCCTCTTTTTTTTCCACCTAATGGCTTTCTTTTTTCAGACGACTATCTCTCAGCTGGGAGCCCAAAACGCATTACGTCAAGGTCACTTACCTTTCTTACCGAAATATTTACGACAGCAGTTTCTGCTACAGTGACAGTCTCATATAAATATTTCACAGGTGGAGAATTTACGTTACAAATGTGTAGAAACAAAATCCTTTAAATATAACAGTGTCCAAAAAATTTTCGCCGGCATAGTGATACATTCACACATATTCACACATTTCATAATTCTTAAAGTTCGAAACTTGGTTTCCAACATCCTTTTTCACAAACCAGAGTCCCTAACCACTACTCATTATTTCTTACTTTATTATACATATACATAGTCATCGACACTTCTTCAATATTTCATCATAATAAATACATAGCATAATCAAATTCCTCATATAGCATCAGCTTATTGATCATAAACATACCTCAACAGCATAATACATATCGTCATCGTAATAATAACACCTCAGTCAAATCTCAAAAATGTCGTAGCTTTCTGCAATAATTTCAAAACCTAAAAAAAAATTCTCTGCTCATTCAAATAGTGTCATCTACCTCAAACGTACTTTAAAAATCATGATCCCATACCAAATACATCATTCAAAGCTCTCATAGTATCACAATGGTTCCAAAAAATATATGAACAGTTCACAAAATACGTACAAAATACAATTTCATAAGTGTGAAGTTATCCAACTGTGTAATTGCGTAAACATGTGTCACTGATGTAGTAAAAAAATGTTTGTTTCTCTGTTAAATAATCAGATAGCTATGTAATTCTGTGTTAGAGAAATATGGTACTGATGTGTAAAGTTGTATAAGCAAATACCATATTAGCTAGGGCTCTTTGTGCTTGCCAAACACATGGTACACAAAGTAAGCGTGTACCCCTCTGAGGATTAATGTAATTATACCCTTAAATGTTACAAATTACAGCAATGGAATGAAATGTATCACGGAAAACCTTTGTATCTTTGTAATTAAAAAATTTTTAAGAATAAATGTTTTAAGTACAAATTTAATCACTCAAATACTTGCACAGTAGCGCTAAACTGTGCCTCTTGTTTTAAGGTAATCTCTGTCATTACTTAAGGGTAAAAAATGTGCCAAGTGTCGTAATTATCGTCGTCCGTGAGCAAAGTTCTGTGGAAGTCAATGTACTTACCTCGTAATAAACAAAAGCAAAATGCTATGTGTATAGATATCGTACTTATTACGTAGAGTACCATATCAAGAAAGTACTATACTGTAATGTATTGTTGTGCTACGAAAAAGGCTGTCTCACTGTAGCTATACCACAAAAGTTACTACTGAAACATGTTCTACTTTCCAGAAGAATTCAGAAAAACTGTGCAATTATAAAACAGATACACCGCAAAAGCAATAATGTAAATTGTGTCACTCATTAGTAAGGTCGTGATACCTTTCACAAGTCACTTACCTCACAAAAATCTTCGTTACTCGAACTACTGCAATACAGCGAGCGCCACTACTGCCAGCTAAATAAAAGATTCAAACTACTGAAGGCACTAACTACTCATAGGCATACTAAGCAAATGAAAGATTTTGATAGAGAACAAATATTTACCCTAATAGTGTTCAAAAGTCATATATATATATATATATATATACGAGGGCCGTTCAGAAAGTAACCTCCGGTTGATTTAAAAAAATACACCAAGTTAAATAAAAATATTTTAATATATACATCTTACAACTACATCTTTGCACTATTTTTCTACATAGTCTTCATAGCGATTGAGGCACTTACCGTATCTCTTCACAAGCTTTGAAATTCCTTCTGCATAAAAATCACCCGCTTGTGCCTGGAGCCAGCCTGTGACTGCATCTTTGAGCTCTTCGTCGTCATGAAACCGCTGTGACCCGAGCCATTTCTTCAAATGCATGAAGAGGTGATAATCACTTGGCGCCAGGTCTGGGCTGTAAGGTGGATGGTTGATAACGTCCCACTTGAAGGACTAAAGAAGGGCCGTTGTTCTGCGAGCAGAGTGAGGACGGGCGTTATCGTGCAAAAAAACGATACCGGATGTCAGCATACCACGGCGTTTGTTCTGTATAGCCCGTCGTAACTTTTTTATTGTTTCACAGTACACGTCTTGATTAATGGTCGTACCACGTTCCATGAATTCAACCAACAACACCCCTTTGGCATCCCAAAACACCGTTGCCATCAGTTTTCTGGCAGAAAAATCTTGCGAGGCTTTTCTTGGTTTGGTAGGCGAATTTGAATGTGCCCACATCTTTGATTGTTCTTTTGTCTCAGGGTTCACGTACTTAATCCAGGTTTCGTCACCGGTCACGATTCTGTTTAACAATGGTTCTCCTTCGTCCTCATAACGTGACAGAAAGTCTAATGCAGAGGCCATTCTTTGAGTTTTGTGGTGGTCGGTAAGAATTTTGGGCACCCATCGTGCACAGAACTTACGGTAACCCAATCTTGCTGTCACAATCTCGTACAAGAGAGTCTTAGAAATCTGTGGAAAACCAGTAGACAACTCCGACATTGAGAAACGTCGATTTTCACGAACTTTTGCATCAACTGTCTGAACGAGTTCGTCAGTCACCAATGATGGTCTACCACTCCTCTCTTCATCATGAACGTTTTCTCGTCCACTTTTAAATAAACGTACCCATTCACGGACAACTCCTTCACTCATAACTCTTGGTCCGTACACGGCACAAAGCTCACGATGAATAGCTGCTGCAGAATATCCTTCGGCTGTAAAAAACCTTATGACAGCACGCACTTCACATTTGGCGGGGTTTTCTATTGCAGCACACATTTCAAACTGCCACAAAAACTAAACTGGCGCAGGTACGACGTTCACTCGACCACGGCTTGATGCCGACTGACCTGTTGAGTGCGTGAACGCACAGATGGCGTCGCTACTCCCCCCACAACCCGCACTGTGACCAATCGGAGGTTACTTTCTGAACCGCCCTCGTATATATATATATATATATATATATATATATATATATATATATATATATATATATAAATTCCGCCATCTCTCTCCCCACATCCACCACTGCTGGCGGTTCACCTCCAACTGCGCAACGCTACGCGCTGTTAACAGCCAACTGCCCAACGCTACAATAGCGACTATTGCAACAATGCCGACCAGCCTCAGACTGCACACAGCACAGCCAGTGATTTTCATACAGAGCACTACGTGGCGTTACCAACAGCCTACTTACAGACTGTAGGATGATACAAGATGACTTAGACAGAACCTATAGTTAGTGTGATGAGTGGCAGCTTGTTTTAAATGTAGAAAAACGTAAGTTAATGCTTATGAGTAGGAAAAACTAACCCATAATGTTCGGATACAGCATCAGTAATGTCCTATCTGACACAGCCACGTCGTTGAAATATCTGGGCGCAGTGTTACAAAGCGATATAAAATGGAACGTGCATGTGAGAACCGTGTTAGGGAAAGCGAATGGTAATCTCCGGTTTATTGGAAGAATTTTGGGAAAATGTGGCCCATCTATTAAGCAGACCGCTTATAGGGCGCTTGTGCGACCTGTTCTTGAGTACTGCTGGAGTGTTTCAGATCCGTACCACAATAGCGAATGGTAATCTCCGGTTTATTGGAAGAATTTTGGGAAAATGTGGCCCATCTATTAAGCAGACCGCTTATAGGGCGCTTGTGCAACCTGTTCTTGAGTACTGCTGGAGTGTTTCAGATCCGTACCACATCAGATTAATAGAGGACGTCGAATCAGCTCAGAGACTACCTCTGTGACCGGCATGTTCGAATAAAATGCAGTTGTTATAGAGAAGATTCGAGAACGTAAATGGGAATTCCTGGACCGTAAGCAACATTCTTATCGAAGGCTACTGAGAAAATTTAGAGAACCGGCATTTGAAGGTGACGGCATAACAAGTCTACTGCCGTTAACATGCATTTCGCGTAAGGATCACTAAGATACGAGAAATTCGGGCTCATATGGAGACCTATAGATAGTCGCTTTTATTTCCAAGTAGATCTGGAAAGGAAATCACCAGCTGCAACATATTCGCGACTATGAACAGTGATCCAATACTGTCAATTTTTTTTTATTCCGGTCTTTGATCACAATATAAATTCATTTGACGATAACCGGTTTCAGTCAGTAATGACCACCTTCAGATCTTTTCTACACCATGTCCTAATGTGATAAGGCCGTAATGGCATCGTCAAAACATATAAATATACTCAGCACAGCATCGTCACATAAATCTAAAATACGATGTAAAATAGGCTACATCGTCCACACGGTACTGGCGTTATTGTACAAAACCTACTGAGGTGCAGTAGCTACCAGAAAAAAGTTTTGACGATGCCATTACGGCCTTATCACATTAGGATATGGTGTAGAACGGATGTGAAGATGGTCATTACTGACTGAAACCGGTCATTGTCAAGGGAGTTTATATTGTGATCAAAGACTGGAATAAAAAAAAAAAAAAACATTTGGAAAGGAAATGACTAGTAGTGGTACAGGGAACCCTCCGACTCGAACCATACGGTGGTTTGCGGAGTATATATGTAGATGTACGGGGTAGAAAATCTTTTTATTCATTATTTATATTCTTATTTCATAAATACAACATCCCATGGAGGACAGGCAATTATTGCGGACAATCCGGCATAGTGATTTGGAGCTGTCCCACCCCACTGTGCAAATGTTGTTTCGACTCCATTTGTGATTATGGTTCAATATGTGCAAAATTTAACTGAATTTCTGTTCTGCCTCTCTATTACTTGTTTCCGCCCCCCCCCCCCCCCTCCCCCGCCCCCGTGACCCAAATCCTACAAACACATGCTGTAGATGTTACGTTCTCCGATGCTGCCAAGTTCAAGGAGACAGGTATATATTTCTGGAACGCTATTATTAATCTGTAGATAGCGGAACGGAGATACATTTAGGGCAGCAGGACCGAGGTCACCATCAATAGTATTCCACCATTGCTACCTCTTTGACTTGATTCTTTTGAGATCAGCGTCCCTACCATTCATTTAATACTCGCCTCTTGAGTTGCTGACTCAGTGGCGAACCACTTATAAATTGCAGAAGTTTGCACATAAAAAAGTAAACAAGAAAGCAACAAATTTAGTCCCTATAATTAATCTATTGAGTGACCAATAGGCTCTCATCTACTGGTTCGTGTTGCAGTTCTGTTATATCCCTCGCAGGCGGTCGCGGTGTTGTGCTGTAGACTGATAAAGTTTGGCTTTTATTAGGAATGCACGTACCTGTCATTAATAGATTAAAAATAGAAAAACCATCACAGTCAGTTTATTGAAGTGCCAAACTTGACTCTTGCAGAAATACACTTCTGATAATAACCAATACCAAAAACTCGAGAATGGGTAGTATTAAAATCATGGCCAACACAGAGATCTCGGATGGTTCGTGTCTAAGTGCCAATTGACTGACTTGGTGTGGTACGAAATATACAGTAGAATATTGTGCTATTTCTTATTGCTTTGTATATTTTGGTGCTGAGTTTGTTTCCATCTATTATTTAACAAAACTCGAAGTCACAATAGCGACCAGTGTCAGACCCTCCCTGACATTTTCATATGAAACATGATTTATTGTTATTAGTATATGTCATTAAAACATTGAAGTTATGAATTAAACAACGCCTTCAGTCACAACTTTTTCGTGTTTTAATAACTACACGATGCATTTCGAACACTGTAGGCCCATCGTCAGCTGTAATTTGTCTTAATACATGTTTTATTTCTTCTCCTGAATGAGGTGAAATGCATATTCCTGTCACGAAAATGTTTAATGTTAGCTTATGAATTTCGTAAGTCGAACGCGGAAAATGTGTGCAAAATAGTGGAACACGAACAGTGTAAACTTATCACATCATCCAAGAAAAGCATTTTTAACGTTTTAGAACCAGCAAAGATTCTTTTGTCCGTCGTTTTAGTACATGTCACTCCATTCAAGATGTACATTTGCACACACATGTTTATAAACACTTCACAGGTATTTTTGTAGATGGTGTTGTCAAAGATGAATTTATTCGCAGTGCTAAAGATATAACTATTAAAAAATCGACATATGCAAGAAATAACTTTAGAATAGGTCTTTAAAATTACTGAAATAACTATGGCCTGCGAAATCTGTTTGTTCATTTAACATAGATTCTGGTTTTTTGATTTTGTGGAGGTATATCTCCAGTTGTTCTAACAGTCTTGGGGTCTTACCATTGGCTTCGTTATGTAGTATTACCA